>NC_134178.1:2069099-2371911 GCF_964188355.1 Buteo buteo
TTTCCTGTTCCTTTCTGTTGTACTCTTTGGCGTATGGGGAGCAAGAAAGATCTGGTCTTTCAGACTGCAGAGTGAAAGAGTGTTATAAGTAGGACTTGGGACACAGCACTGCATTAAGTCCTGTGTTCGTCTTAGTTGAGAGTGGTTTCTTTAGCTACCACACAGCCGGTAGGTTTGTTGGTTTATTTGCTGAGCATAAGGTTTTGTTCAGCCAAATGAGGTTTTAGATGAATGAATACTAAAACTCCTTACAGAGGTAAGTCACTACTATGTTGATGCAGGCTCTTTTCACTAGAAACTGCTGACTTATGTTAAGATGTCTTGATTTTTTTGTTGTGCATGTGTGTACCTTTTTAAATAGTTAGTTTTTATTTTGGTACATGTGCACACCCTCTCTTCCACATTCCACCAAAAATGGAATGACAGGTTGAATATGTATCAGGTAGAGGTTCTGCAGGATTTGACAAAACAACCCAAAAAAACAGATTTCAGCTCTTCTTGGGCTGGTAGTATATCAGTGAGTCACTTCTTTTGCTTTAAAAAGGAATATGTAGTACCTTTTATTCTGATCTGTTGGAAAATACCTTTAAATTTGATAATCATTTTAAATGCTCTTTGCAGTATGCCTGTCTGCCAGCACGAAAAGTTATTGAGGCCAGCAAAGTTTGTCGAACCAACATGGACTGCCAGAAAGACTTTGTTTCAAGCTTTTGTGTGACTCCTTCTTTAGAGAACCAAACAAGGCTAATCAGAGTAAAACATCCACCCCATATTGACATGCTGTATGTAGGACACCCCATGCATCTTCAGTACACAGGTTGGTATTATTTATTAAAACAGTTTAACAAAAAAGATTTCTAATACGGTTTACTTTGCCTGGCTGCTTGAACAAGGTCTTGGAGCACTTGTCAGTTAACTTGTTTAATGCAGAATCCATTTCTTGTTACAGCCAGTGGAGAGACATGGACTACTCAGGCCTAAAATGAAATGTGCACAGTGCAATGGGTTACGAAGGTAATAGAAACCATATGTGATACGAGATGGTTGTTTTTTCAGAAAAGTATGAAAGGGCTATTTCTATAATAGATCTCACTCAGGTTAGTCATGGGAACCAGGTGCCTGCATTTTCCTAACACACGAACTTCTCAAAATGCTTGTGTAAAATTTCTAGGGCATCTTGCTCTAACACCTTGCCTGGAATTTTAGCATGACTGAATCACACCTAATATCCAAGTATCTGTGACAGATTCCCATGACTACTGAGCCACAAGTACAATCACAACATAGTTTTTTCCTGATTATTTTTTTATTTACTTGAGTGCCCTAAATTAAATAATATATAACAGTTTAGTTCCTTACTTTGAAATGTGTTATGACTCTTCTTTAGGCAAGCTTAGATCCTTGAGCCAGGTATGCAAGTAAAAAGTAATTCTGCTTTTGGAGCAGGTCTGGAAAGAATGAACAAACTCACCAACATCCCTACTTAGTAGCTTGAGCAGCATGGTGAAAATTAGCTTCAGATGGGCTTAAAAAAGGATGAAGTGTTAAACTACTGTCCCTTCCTGTGAGGAACCTGCCTGTTCCTCACAGACAGCTGTACTTTGCAGGGGGAGATTTTACTTCAGACATCTTGAACTGCCTCCTTAGCAAGGCATTGTACCTAATTTCCGTGCTTATTCAGAAAAGTACAAAAGACCTTTAGAAACAGTGATGAAATCTGGTAGTGTAAATAGATTAGCATTCCTGCATAAACATATTTTTAGTTAATCTGTCAGTCTTTATCTTTCTGTGCTGCTCATGTTTTGATACTGTGTGACAAATTATTTATTTCTACTTGTTTACAATATACCCTCATTTAAGCCCAAAATATGATCTCTTCACTTGTTATTTCTGCCCTCTGGCCATTTAGGAGGAAAACATTGTTTACCTGTGTGATAGCAACACACAGTTCTATATTTGATGACATCTATTCCAAATGCAGCAGCAAATTTTAAGACTAGAGTTTGATAATTAAGTTCCCTTTCTTGGTCACTAACAATGCAAACTGTAGGTACTCTAGAACGCTTGATATTGTTTTCTTTTCCAATATGTTGGAGCAATGGAGTTTCAGTCAGTGTTTCCTATTGAACAGTAATTCTGCAAAATAATCAAACCTGTCAGTCTTTCAGAAGTCAGAAAAGAATGTTACTGCATCTAAAGAGGTAGTTCTACTTTAAGAAGTTCCTGTGTGAAAATACAATTTACAGTGTATTTACAGGAATATAATTCTAAAGTGATTTACTGTACCCTGGGAATTGCACATTGAATGTGTTCATTTGAAAGCTAAAAGCTTGACTTTATTACGAACTTTGCTGCACATGCAATCTATGCTCTATGTTCCCCTTGGAGAAACACCAGAGCTAAAATTACAGGATCCTGGCTTGGGCAGCAGGTAGTCTACTGTACTATCGTAGACTTCCATGCATTCCTGTGAAACAACTTCTGAATATTTCAGACTTAACTTTGCACTGTTCAATACTGGCTTGGGGCCAACAGGTTTGATTTTTTTTTTCCCCTGAGTGTGGTAACCATTTTTTTACAGTTAAGAAAGGAAAATAGTTTCTTCCTCTACTGTGTGAATTTTGAAATAGGAATATGTTTTAGTGAAATGTCTTAGTCTTTAGTGTGATCTTTCTGCCTGCAGGAAACATTACTTTTTTAGAGTGGTGCTACATTTAACACACAGTTAATTGCACTAGTTGCACTAGTGTGTACTATGACTTTACTTTCCCTAGAAATGTCACTAAAGTAATGTTTGAAAAACATTCTAAGATTATGCATGTATTATTTTCTACTTAGGCTTATATTGTTGTCATGATAGTCCTGATTTATGGAGAAGCAGTAATTATTTCACAGTTTTATTTGAAGCTAACTTCCAGATACAATACTTTTAAAAATTTATATCCATATTAGCTATTTACAAAGAAATAGGCTATACAGCTTACTTCTATAAAATGTTTCTGTTTCCTTAAAGTAAAATATCCTAGCAAAAATATTTTTTGCTGATATGGATGCTATATATAGTTCTTGTTTTCAGTATAAAAAAAAAGAAAATTTAAAGAATCATAATCCTAAATGAACTTACAGTGCTGGAGATTTGGCCAAAACTAAACCAGAAGGAATGATTAGGAATGCATGTTGTTTAGGATGGACACATTGCTTAATCCTTTTAATTAGCATTCTCTCTGTAAAAAATATCTAATGTAATTCAATATAAATTCATACTGTGGGTTTAATTCATATGGTATTACTCAAGACTTTTAGACTTTTCTTATTACAGGCCAGTTATGCTCTAGAGGCTCTCCCTATGTTGGACAGATTGTAATGTAAGGTTGAAAGGGAGGGCCCTGTCATTACTGCCATGCAACTTTGCAGTGTTTCTTTTTATTCCTTCATGGCACTTCTGGTATTGCAAAATCTTGGCTTCCTTCTCTGGCCCTCGTTGGTTGGGAAGAATCTGGTGACTAACGTTTGCATTTGGAATTCACACTGCTTGAAGGAATATCGTAGCCCTGAATGTTACTGTATCTGCATCGCCCATCAGGGATCAAAAACTGCAAGATTTCCTTCACGAAAAGAAGATGGAAACTTACTGTTAAGGGAGAAGCTGCTGCCCACACACACACTCGTCCTACCTCTGGTGCACAGATTCAGACAGCCTGAGCTGGGTGCCTCCGGAGAGGGACCCCAAACACTGAACTCCCTGGGCAATTATACCCTTGCAGTCTAAGTTCCTGCCCCTCACACCATAGTCTGGTCCAACAGTAATATTTGGGTCTGGGGTCGTCCTCTCTCTCATCGGGTCCTTTTTCCCATCCCTAGGCGGGCTTTTTCTCTTTCCTGTTTTTATGCTAGTGGTTAATACATCTCCTTTTCCTGGCTCAAACTGGCTCCAGATCTTATTCCCCCAGTCAGAGGATAGGCCAACGTTAAGCAAAAGCATTAAGCAAGCTACAGAGTTCTGCTTTATCATGAACAACTACTTTTAAGCAGCTAAACAAAGTCCTTAAAACCCTCCAAGACATAATAATGACCTCTAATTTATATACATTACCATGCTATTATAGCCTCACGATCTTGTCCCATTATTGCCACGTGCTGTTTATGTCTCATTCAGGTGTGGTCTGCACGCTCATGTAGCTCAGCTCTGCCACCTTCCACAACACTTACCTAGAAGATAATTTCCCCAACTGGACCAGTCTTATACTTCTTCTGTATCCACGTTTTCTAAAAAAAAGCCACTACCTAGCTTTGTGGCAGTTTTTTGGGCAACAACAGCCATAATACCTGATGAAGGTCTATCTAGTACAGTCTGGTTTCTCAGTATTTCCATGCTTGTTTCTGCATTACTGCTGAGGATGATCCTTCTTTGCTTTCAACCCATACTGAAAGGGTTACATGTATAGTTCTTCTGGAGACCACACAGAAATGTCTAATGCTGTACTGTCCCTCTCCTCCATAGCATACATGCCCTTTCCCCCATGAAGAGGTTTTGAAAAGCTCTTTGGTCAACCTAGTCTCCAAATCACTTCTAATTAAAATTGTGTCCGTTGTGCATTCTTCTCAATATTTGCCAACACCATCTAGCATTAGCCAACAAAAGAAATGTTAATTCCAGGTCAAAGAATTGTTTAATTAGAGTGGGAAAACAATGACTGTTTTCTCTCACCCAGCCTCATTGCTGTTCACCTCTTCCCAGCAATGTCTTTTGAAGACAAGCCTGGAGAACATAATTTCTGTAATTCTTTTGTTATTCCTTGAAGGACAGATCTGCCTGCTGCCATTAGGTTTGATCCATTACAGCCACTAAAGTCACTGCCTCATATTACAGTGTCTAGAGCTCAGTCCAGCAACTTCCTGAGGAGTTTCTTTGTGTTTTGGAGATTGCTTCAGCTGCAAGGTTTGGAGTTTAAATCCGTGTCTAGTGGCTGTCAGGGATGACAGTTTGTTGTAACAAAGAGGGAGGGAGATTAGTGATCCGTTCTCAATGTAGGCACAACTTCAGGTTCAGGATGGTGACTTGTTAGTGGCCATTAGGTGTTTGTCAAGAGGCAGTCAAGCTTTGAAATTACAGTACATTGCAGTGTGTGTCTTTTGAAACCTTTTTGAATACACTGTCTGCCTCAGCCATTTTGCTATTTTGGCTCATGAACAAGAGGTCTGATCAGATGTTCTGATACCAGCCTTCAGCTTGACGAGTTGTTTGCTTTGGATATCACTTGACTTGGATGTTTCTGACTTTCTGAGCTGGGTGGTGTCCAGGATTTCCATCTGTTTTTTCTTCACTCTGTAGTCCAACAGACTTACTTATTTTCTTTCAGTTCTCCTAAATCAAAGGTCTTTCTTAAGCTAAGGTAAAGGAGAACGTGATTTTCAAGCTGCCTTGGCACAGCTGCAGCAGCTTTGGTATTGGAAAGTTCTCTGCTTGTTGCCACACCAAACCCGTTCTTTTTTCGGGACTCCTTGCTATCCAAATCTCTCCATCCCATGGTATGCTTGCTGGTTGGACTAATTAGCACTTCTGACTCATCAGAAGGGCCTCTATTTACAGGAGAAAATGTATTTATGTGACCGAGTGGACCAGTTCTCTGCCTCATGTGCCTTTGGAACTACTTTCCCCTCACCTTTGTTCCAGGTCCTTGAATTGTTTATTGAACCTGAAGAAATCTGATCTTGCTCTTAACTAAGATATACTTAGCAGCGCTTTTGCTATGTTACATACTAGTGCTGTGAGGCTCCCAGCATTCTCTTGGCCTATGGTTTTAAAATTTCTCAAAGGGTGGGTTAAATTGTTCCTTTCCCAAGGGATGTTTGTATTGAGTGGGATTTGAATTCTTGCTTTCACATACCTCTGTGGAGATGGCATTTCTTATGGCAATGACTTTTTCCCATGGTGGTAGGGAAAACTCAGGCCGTTGTGGCTGACCTCAACTCGTGTCCAAAGTTGTTCTTAAAGGACAGAGTGACCGTTGTTGGTACTCTGCAAGCTCATTCTTAAGGTGATTTTCTAATTCTGCCTTAATTTACCTAAACCTCTTCCTTCTGGGCTTAAGACTCTGCTATGCTGTGAATGGAGCCTTCTAGTAGGAAAGGTGACTTTCTTCCAGCTGTCACAGAGCTAAGGCTTTCAAAAGGTCCCTCAGGCTGGCAGACGGAGACTGCTGGTTACTGACTTTTGATGAGACAACCCAGGTGGAGCATCTCTGTGCTAACAGCGTGCACTCTGCGAGGTCTCCAGCTACCTCAGTTTTCCTTGAGGAGTCTCGCATAAACGTTTGACATGCAGTCAGCTGCAGCTTCACGTGCACCTTCAAAGAAGTTACAGTACTAAAGAAGTGTTTCAAGGTCATGTGGTGCTTGACGCTGCAATTTTCCAGCCACTGTTTATAGGAAGGATGCAGAGTCCCACCTCCCAGGTTTTTAAGCTGCACTAGGTTGCCTCTTGGAGTCACTTGCGGTGTCATCTGAAGACAGAAAAAGAAGCTACCTAGGTACTGGCTAACTGGTGTTGAGATGTGTAATGCAGCTGTGCATCATCTCCTAGCCTCTGCTTTCTCAGAGTGACTCCAGAACTCTGGTCACTGTCTGCCCCGCTCCTATACACCAGGAGCTCAGCCTCAGGTCGGGGGGATCTTCTGCAGGTACTGCAAGAGAAGAGTTTTCTGGCCTTCAGAGAAAGTGCCTGTGTGCACCCACAGTATGAATGTATACATGTGGACTGCATATGTTGAAAAAGTCTGGTAACTATAATCTCTTTTTATATGTTTTGCTTTGAAAAGGACTTAAATTACATAATGTGGTCTTTATGACTACAGATGTCCAGTTGCCTCTGAAAATACGTATCTTAGATCTCGTTTTGCTGAAATCATGCTAATTGTATTTTGTGGAGTGACTTTACTATGACAGTGATAATGTTTAAGAAAGACTTAACAGCTGCATTCTTTTAAAAAGAAAAACGAAGCAAAACCATATTTAGATTGGTTATTCATCCTTGAAGAAATGTCATTTCAGATCTGATTTTTCTGCAAAATTACAATCTAAAATTCATAATGTTATAATCCTGGAATGAGTGTTCATGTTTTGTGTCTCTTTTTATTTTCATTTCAGTAAGTCTCAGCAGTTTTGTACCACGACAAAACTTTCTAAGCATCGATCTGCCTGTGGTGATAGAGACATTTTGCAAGTATCCTTTGAAGTATGTTTGGGGGTTTTTTTTGTTTGCTTTTAAGGCAAGAAGGGAACTGTTTAGAATTTGGTGACCCAGCAAAATTTCAGTTGGATATCATTTTAGACAGGATGCTCTGAAATATTTCTGTAGAGTTTTGACATCTTTATCCTATCTCTGCATTGATTATTGTCCATGTGCCAAGCTCAAAGCGCAGTTTCTCTTGTGCTTAGCAAGATGGTTTTGGTCAGTGCTTTTTTTAACTCTTTCTTGAGGGTGAGTCTCAACAGCTCCAATGAGAAAGTCAAAGTAATCCCGAATTTACAGCAGGACAAATGAGATGTTATTGCTAGCTTTGGTATGTCAGTTTTATCATTTTTGAGTCATTATACTGAACTAAATAACAGGGTATGGTTCTTCCCCCCCCCCCCCCCCCCCCCCCACCTTCAACAGAAAAGAAAACAGCCTATTCAAAAAGCAGGATGTTAATTCAGTTAAAACATGCTTATTAATGAATGAGATGATACATATACACATACATAAAGGTTAGTAGGTTTGAATATGGCTAATCTAAGAACGCTTAGCCTTAGAAACTGAAACGTTTATGCGTGGCTATAGAACAAACAGTGTAGTTCAGTGTAGCCCATAAAACTAGAGTAAAGACGCTACATAAGCTCCCCTTTTCTGGGAACACACCAAGGTTCACACTGACCCAGCTGCTTTCTGAGTCATATGCCTTCTTGTCCGGCCATTATAGGATGGAGGTAGGCATTACAGTTAGCAAGCCTTTACCAACAATAAAAATGATCTACCCTTGCCTCATTCTCACATGCACATGCATGTACAGAAATCCACTCAACTTTTCTGGCTAACAGGTACGTAGGAGAGAGAAGCCAGATTTCCTATTATATTCTAGCCATTTACTTACTCCAGCAAGGGAGTGTTTTGGAAAATATTCCTAATTGTTATTTCATACTTAGGTCATAGGTCTAGAATACCTTCTTACTTCAGGCATGGTGTCAGAGCTATAATCTTCCTACAAAACCACACAAAGCAAGGGAGGAAGATGGGCAGTTTTAAGGACGATTTTGCTGTCTCCTTCTTTCATCTGAGTTGTGAAGAGTGCAGGTTGTTTAAGGATCCAAACCTAGTGCTTAAAAGCAAATGAATCTGTACAGGCAGTTCTCTTGAGCTGGTGTATTATGGTGTAAAAATCATTGTACTCCTATAATTTCTGTGAAACAGAATGGCAGCTAAAAAAAATAACCCTCATATATTTGTCTCTGCATACTAGAAATAAAAAATATGTTTTGTTTTAAATATTTTTTTACATTTTCTTGGATATTATTCACGAACCTTAACTAATGTCAACCAGGTACCTAATTTCACTGTCAGGAGCACTGGCAGTTATCAATGCTGTGCCCTGCTTTGCTTTGGATGGTCAGTGGATATTAAATTCATTCCTGGAAGCCACTCTGAGCTCCCTGATTGTAGAAAAACAAAACAGAGAGCTTGTTGGCTTTTTAATTTTGCTTGCTGGTAGTGCACTTTTGGCTGCCAATGTTGCACTGGGACTTTGGATGGTGACAGCACGATAGAACATTGGATACAATTCCATCAGTTCTCAGAGTACACAGAAGGAACGAATCCATTGCCTTTTAAAACTTGTCCAGTACTGAGATTGAAATAATTCCCTTAAAATGACACTGAAAGAAAAATCACTGGTGGCTGCTGTTTCAATTTTAAATCTGTACAACATTGTGCCTGTGGTCATGGGAAATCTAATTGAAGTAGGAACCTTTTTATATACTCTTTAAGCACTGTACTAATTTTGGAGAAACTGCATTGTAAAGTTTCACAGTAAAAAGCCTAAGACTTCATTAATTTGGCTCTCAACATAAGGGAATTATTTGGCCTCAAACAGTTGTAAAGGGGGAGAAAATAACACTTGGGGTTTATTTTATAATTTGAATAATTGTCAGAAAATATGTGTGGGTTCTGATCGTTTCTCAGTCAGCATAGTCTTGAGTGTCTTGTTTTGTTTTTTTTTTTAATCTGGTATTCTACCAAACTGGACTCTTAAGAAGCCCTAACATCTGATCTCAAAATGGTGAAAAGCTAAGTAAATGCTTACCATGTGTTAATGAGCAGAGAGAGGCCATATGGGTTAGTATCTTTCCTTTTCAGCTGGCCGAAATGACTGAAAGCATGTTGTCCTCAGGACGTAGATGAGAAGTGCCAATGTCTGGTGAGATGAGGCGTGTGGGAGGATAACAAAGCCCACATGTCTGTGTTTCTTACACATTCAGTTGTATATTACCATACGCAGCTGAAGATTTTTTTAAAGGCAATATTTGTCAGCAATAGCTACGAGATAACTGAAACTTAGTTTCTGAGTGCTGAAGTATGCTGTGCCCAGTTATTCCTAAGTGATAAGTAATGTTTGTGTTGTTTTACTCAGAAAAGAATACTGTATTATACCTGTTTACAGTTAAAAGTGAAACCTGTTGTTTTTATGGTGTCTATTTTCCAATGCTACGCATTAATGTGTACAGTAACTCACTGATGGTTTTCTGTCTTTCAAAGGGTTGTTTTCCTTTGCTAGGATTCATTCTGCTCAAAGATAGCTAAGGAAGATGTTTAGCTGAAGCTGGTCTTGGATCAGAATTGTTTAGAGGAAGAACGTGGTTGTGAATTGAACTATTTAAATGTTTGGCTTTGTTTTCTGAGGGGAACACAGACCATATCCTTGTTCTTAAATGAACAGTGGAAGAACAGTCAGTGTTTTGCTGACTGAAGTGTGTCTGACACACTTTGAAGCTCTTTAAGTCTGTAATATTTTGTACCTAATGGGATTATATATGGACTGTCATGTCCTCCGGTGATATATTGCTGTGTTTATATAAATGGGGTTCAGTCAGAGCCTTGCCTCAATACAGGCTGATATTTAAAAAAAAAAAAAAAAGCTCCAGTTTGGGAGCCTAAATATTTGATATAGGAAAATTTTGAAAAACACCCTGCAACTTCTGGCTGGTACGGTGCTTGTACAGCTCGTACAGAGCTGCTGCAGCTCTGAGTTCCTCTGCAGAAATGCCCTTTCCACCCAGAACTGAAGTGGAAGCTGAGCTCACGGATGCTGGCCTGCAGGGAGTACTGAAGCATTCGTGACCAGCCAACAGAGATTCTCTTGGCTCTAGCAGTAAAAGCCTGGGTAATTTTAAAACTGGGGTTGAGCCCAACTCCTGGTGCTACTGCATGGATTCGTAGCGATGGTGTTTGCATTCGCCCACTGATGTGTTACTGTATTTTTGTACAGTAGCCTTCACGCTTACTGACGATGTGTTCTTTTCTTAAGGTGATGCAAGCAGTGATGAGAAAGCACGTCTGTTTATTTGTTGTTGTGTTAGTTTACTTACCTCTCCAGTGCTGTCATGAGCTGGGTGGGTCTCTTGAAGCTCACCTCTGTGGAGTGGCAGGCCCGTGCCTCTCATTTTCCATCATTTTGACCCAGGCATGTCAGCACAGATCCTGTCTGACTATCTAAAGCAACAACAACAATTCACAAAACTATGGTGATTTCAAAAATATTCTGTGAAAAACATTTCAAGTTTGAGACTTTAGATATTCATGTTGACTACAACTGCTTAGGACAATCTTTCAGCATAGTACGTACCCCTCCTGGAGATGCAGGCAAGAGATTCAAAAAAACAAAGTTTCTGAATTAGCATACAAAAATTACATCTGCTGTAATGAGGCTGGCAGGTTGTTCCTCGTTAGTTAATGTGCTACTAAAACATCTTGTTTTATCAAAGGAAACTAAATCCAGTTTATTTTGCTTTACACAATTACTGAAAGCCACAGTTATACTAAGTAGAACTTCAATCTGTGTTTGACTTCATAATCAAAAAGAGGGTGGAGAAGACATCGGTTATGGTTTTAGCAAAACAGACACACTAGTACACTGTAAAGACCCTGGTTCTCTTATATGGGAGAGACAGAAGTGATTAAAAATAATTCATGGGTCCATTTCTCTGTGTGCTGGCATTCTACTGAATAAGGGTCGATTTAGGTATGTACAAGTGCTTTGAATCAAGACTTAAAGCAAACCAGGTACGAATGGTGACCCAGCACATCTTAGATTACCTGTGGACAAAGGTAGTAGTTAAGTTGGACCACTCTGCAGAAAAAGATGTTCAGTGGATCCATTTCATTCTCCTATAATCCTATCATATGGATTACATTCTGATAAGCAAGTGCCATGCATATAGTTACTGGGAGGGGTTTTGCTGGGTTTTTGTTTCCTTAGTAAGAGAACACAGAAGGACACAGAATGGTTTTTGTGTGTTGGATTTTTACTCTGGAGTATTTGTGATGTTCCTTCTATTTCTGTTTTTGTAAAAATTGAAAGGAAGCCTTTCCTTAAAATGAAATCTTTCCACTTCTCATTCTAATTAGCCCCTCAGAATGTAATGTATTCTTTAATGCAGAATCCATCAATGTAATTATAGGGCATATTGACTGGAGTATAAAACAGAACACTCCTAAAGATTGGATGAATACTGCTATTTATGTACATACTATGCATTTTAAATCTGTATCAGATGGAAAAAATAATGTCTAACATTGGGATGTGTTATACATAGCTTTTACTTGAAAATTGCCAGAAGAATTACGTAATTATAATCATTGTTCTGATTTGTTTTTTTATGAGAATTTTTTTTATATCAGCAAAGACTTCCATAGCATGTTCTGATAATGCATGCTGTGACATGAAAATGGCTAACTTCTTAGCAAGTGGGATGTTACACACTCTTTGCTAACCTCAGAAATCAAAACCAGCTTGCTTCCGTACAAGTTAAATGAAAGAGACTTCACTAGAAAAAGTATAGACAAACCTGCAGATTAGTCAGCCCAAATTTGAGCCACAGTGGAAAATCTGTTAACTCATCCTTTTTATTTGGAATGAAATGACCAACTGTATTGACAGGTTTTTTTTGGTGATGGTGATTCTGCGTTTGTGTATATGGGTGTCTGTACATGCATACATACATGTAATAGATACATACACAGCCACTGTCGGTACTGCTGCTTTTTTAGGGATAATTTACAGCAGTCCTCCATACTCTGCAATGTAGGCTTTTTTTTTCCTTTTTCCTTCCTTGTATGAATTCCATGGCTTTCTCTGGATTTTAAAATTGCAACTATGTTTTTCTCCTGTAACTGATCTAACTTCTTTATTAACAGAAGACAAGGGATGGCTGTAGTGCAACCACAGCTGCATGAGTTTTGTTCAGCTGATGTTGAAAACTTGTTTCTTGCTTTCTGTGATGCCTCAGCTACAAGCACTGTAAACAGATTTTTCAGGGCAGCTAAAAGAGGTTGGTCTAAGAATCCATCACTCTCTAAATGCTGCTATTTGTGCTGTTCTGAATGATAACTGGGATGAGTGAGACTGTGTAGAGTATACTGAAGAAATAATGTTTTCAGGACAGACCTTCCCACAGCAGTCAGGGTGTTTCAGTTTTCTTGAAATAAGGATATATTTTTGTTCGGTTTAGAACATCAACAATCCAAGTTTTTCCAATAGTTTCCTATACATTTTAAACAATGGCAAAGGGTGACCTTTTAGCAAATATTTTTTTAAATAAATTCTGTATGTCTTCTATCCGAAAGGTCTGAATTTGTATCTGGATATCATTTATGACAGATGAAGAAGGGTTGTAAAGGTTTATGTAGCCTAGTCTGTATTTAATTGTTTTAAAAAGATGCGAGTTAAACTCTAGAAATAAATAGTTGTGTATAAAATGTGTGTTTTACAAATGTGCATTCAGACCAATTCCCACAACCAGTCTTGCCTCAGCTTTGTTCTTGTGACCTTGTGAGTAAGGAAGCTGAATCTAACTCAGGTAAGATCCAATATTAGCAGTTATTTTCTACCCTCTTTATCCTGAATTTCATGTAACGCTATATAGAGAGTAGTTATTTAATGTGGCTGAGTTATCTGGGGTCCATGTCCTGTATTAATGCAGCATTTGGGAAGGCCTGTACTAGGGACTGCCAGAAAACGGCAGCTCTGTGAGTCGTGTTCCTGGGACTCATCCGACACGATCATGTGAAGAGCAGATGGCAGCGACGGAGGGCGGTGAAGAACCTCCGTTTATGGCAGCTTTATGAAACCTTCACACTGCTGACCCAGTGTGAAAGGCCGGGAACAAAGAGCAGGATATGACACTGCAATTCCATTCATTCCATTTACATTGGCATGGCACGTGAAAAGAACTTGTAATTAACATTTCAGAGCATGCAGATATGTCTTCCAGCCCTTCACTGAATCATTCAGTGACTGGTGACCAAACTTTTTTTTTTAAACACTTACTTTGTCGTTCCACTGATAAATACACGCCAAATAAGTGGTATGGGTAGTTGTAGTTTATTTAGTAAAATGGACTTGGATATTTCTCACCTCTAGATGTTCATCGTGGGTTGGTTTTTGCAGCATCCTAGTGTAACTGACCTTCACTTGACACTAGTTTGAAAGTTTGGAGGCTATTTCCAAGCCATGACTGGAGAAGTCTAGTTTCTTCCTTCCCAAGTTGTTTATTAATATTTTAAATTCCTCCTTTCCTTACGTAACTTTGCTTTTAGATTTCATATGCTCAGATGATCTTATCTGAAGCCTGTCAATGGAATATGTATTGTTTTGAAATTCACTGTGGGGTTTTTTTCCTCTACATAGCCTTATTTTTCACACTGACTCACAGCCGTGGAATGTTAGATTTCTAGACCCTTTGTTCCCACTATGCATTGTTCATGATCATGTTTTTAAAAAAAAAAAAAAAAAAAAACAAGAAAAACAAGAAAGCTTCATTTTGAAAATGTCAGCTAACAAATATATGGAACACTTTGAATAATGTATTGTGGTTTTGTTTTGCTTTTTTTCTCTATTTAATCAAGCAAACAATAAGTATTGTTTTCTATGTATGATAAATGTATCCTGCAAATAAATTCATTGTTTGATTGTTAATGTGCTTAAATCTGTTTTTAAAAATAAGGTAAGAGCGACATAACTCCTTGTTTGTGGCAATTACCGTATTCTCTCATATATTCTCATACACTTTATATGCAATTTTTATTCTCTCTCTGGGTACTGACAAGGTACCACGAGGTTCCACTATCCTTTTCAGCACCTGACCACCACCTAAAATTAATACTAACTGTCCCTTTACTTTCCCTTACTTACCAGCCTACACAGTAATAGTTTGAGTTATCACAGAAGTACGTCCAGGCGGACACCTACACGTTGTTCTGGAGCAAAGCTAGCTTCATCTTAATGCCACCAAGGTACACAGCGACTGCCTTACGGGAGCAAATGCCTCTCTTGGCTTCGTTCCCGTTTAATTCTTCTCTTACGCAGTTACGGACTTCCCTTAGCTTGAGTTGTGGTGAAATGTTGGACGGAGGATGCCGTAGTCGAGGTAAGAGGAACCACCTCTGGGCGTTAAGGCCGGTCCTGCATGAAGAACTTAAACCTCAGATCTTCAAACGACGTTAAGGTGATGTTCGGTACCGCAACCTTCCATTTGTCTGTACGGGCCAGCCCAGAGCCGGGCTCGCGTCCTGGCTCCTCCCGGACGAGTTTGCTCCAGTACCCAGACGCTCTCGGGGGCTGACCGGTGGGTTAGTGATCTTTGAGGAGGGAGCCTTATCCCTCAGGTTCTCGAGCAAACTCGTCTGGAGTTAGCCAGGTTGGTTGTACCGAGAACTAAATTGTCCTTTGCTGCTTATTGGACAAGCTGTTACTTTATACGAGCAGAGCTGTTTCAGCAAGTGTCGTGGCTTTGTTCCCAGAGAAGAGATTACCAGGAGAAATGGGCAGAAAGCACAGAGGGGACACGTTGGTAGGATTTCCCAGACAGGTCACTATGCAATTTTCTGAATCCTTGCATGAGGAGATGGCTTTTTTTTTTACCCCCTCTTTTTCTTACCTGTGTTATAGGTAGAGACAACAGTATATTTTTTCTGAAGCCTTTAAGCTTCTAGGAGGGTCCTGAGGCTTTTCAGTTGATTTTGAAAACGTTATCCCTTACTGTGATTAGGTATGTTCTGTAGTCCAGAATAAAATCATTGATGTCTTAATGTCATCTTGAAGAATGTTGCCTTAATCACTAATACAATTTCAGAATAAGACTTGAAAAGAAATACTGTATCTATGAGTGTTACTGCTGGTAACTTTATAAAGAAGGCTTAATACAATTCTTTCTCTGATCATACCAGTTTGAATCACCAAGCAGAAGCATTCCTAAACATCTTTAGTATATCTGTATGCATTGAACTCGCTCACTTGAATCTTTTTTTAAGATTTTTATGAGCTTTTGATGTGAACTACCCAATGAGACACAATTTAAGGTTTGATTCTAACCTTCCAGTGGTAAGCTGGGAGAATCCACAACACTCCTGAGGTCTAAGCAGCAGTCACCCAGACTAACTTTCTTCCCCTTTTTTAACCTTAGACAGACGTGGGTCTGGTGTTTACTTCAATGCTTTTAAGGCTCCAGTGTTGTTGAAACAGAATTGGATGTTCTTACCAATTTTGTATCTTATTCTCTATGTTTCTCATTCATTCTATGGCTTTTTAGTTCCTTGCAAATATAGTAGTGGCTGAATACTATGTAACTGCTGCTTCTGGCAGTCTTGAAAACACATGGTGGTATATCCTTTTTCATCTCCCCTGGAAGGAATCTTTCAAACCAAGAAGAAATACTTTTCTTTCTTTCTTTGTTAAATGTCATCCTTTTTACTTGCTATCGTATTATAAAATCTCTGTATCTTTTTCTCTTTCACAGCGCTGTGAGGATCTCTATTAAAATATTACCAGGTACTTTTAAAAATGTACATTCCTCTGCATTTGATTCGGTTACCCGCATAGGCATCTGGTGTGGTCTGAGATATCCTAAGGTGTTCTTAGGTTAATAACCTGACTTGGAACGACGTTTTGAAACTCATCCCTCACGTGTCTCCTTTTGTCTCCTGTTGGTTTAGGTCTTGGGCTTTCCAAGACCTCCGCATGGGGCTGGCAGATGGGGCTGAGGCCCTGCGGGAGATCAAAGACATCCTGGACCAGCAGCCGGATCCCGGGGGTACCTGCGGGCATCCTGTAGCGCGCCAGATGCTTGGATGTGGGCAGCAATTCAAGCCAGACTGACTCCTTTTCCTTCCTTGCATTTCTTTTTTCGACTCCTGAATTCAAGTGGCATATGAGGCTTTCTGAGTGAGTTTTATTCGACATAAAAATACATCTAGGCTTTTCTCTTTGGGTGTAATAGTGCTATACAAAGTTAGTGCTAGCAGAATACATGTGTCCTCATCCTGTTCTGGATGTAGAAGTGAGTATCGCTGCCTTATCTACAGCAAGAAAAAAACTGCCTTATTTTATAACGAAAATACCATCTGTCTCCAGATGTGGAGTGGTGGTAGCAGCAGCACACAGATTTACAGGACGGACGGGCTGAAGAGGCACCAGGTGGAGACAAGGCTGCGTGAGGGGACTCGATCGTCTTGGCCGACTGCCACAATTGTGTACTTGACTCTTTTTTTTCCTTGCAGGAGAAAAGAAGTGGTGAGACTTGCAGTCAGGAATCGGATAAAACCAGGGAAGGGGTGTGATAGAGACAGGCGGTTTGATTTGATTCATTTACAGAATCTTTAAATCAGATAGAGAGCATGTATACTTCACGAGTGGGGATGTAAGTGCTGTTTTGTAACGCTACGATAAGCGTTTTTTGCTACTTTTTTTTTCTTTTCCTTGAAGCATCTAGAGAGCTGACCTGCAAATGAAACTAACAGACTTCCCTCATTGGTAGAAACATCCACACGGTCAGATCAGAGCGGCACTAAAAGCCTGTCCTAGTTAGCAGCTCAGGGCTTTCGGACCTCTCCCTGTTTCAGGATCGGGCTCGATCCTACTCTCCGTTAGTCTGCATGTGAAGTCAGAACTTTTCTCCTGTTTCCACATTCCATCTTCTGCATGAGTTGACCTCACAGATGCAATTATTAAGAAAAATTAATCAATCCATTTTTCTAATGTTTTGCCCCTTGGCTTTGTTTTCATTCCCGCAGCTATTTGAATAACTAGCAGCAACTAGGCCAAACCACCTGTATCTCTATCATCGCTGCAAAATCAGCAAAGCCAGACTATGAACGTGCATTATAAACCACAAATTCCTGGGTACTTACCACCGGTTATACGAACAAACTTCCCCTCCCACTGCAACTGCTTGCCACTCTTTAGTAGATGATTAAATTTATGCCCTGGAAATGTTCTGCAAGGCGCTTGCAACACTCAACGTGCTGCAGAGCTGGAGGAAAAAAACAGGCAAAACAAAACTTGCATAGTGCACTTTTTACAACTAGGCAAAATTCACTGTTTCATTTACTGGACCAGTGTGGATAAGTTATTATTTTGTCATATTTGAAGGCCCTGGTTATTTTTCCAGCATTTCTTTTCAAAGTTACTCCTGAGGAGAGCACTTTGGCAGTTAACCTAACTGGCCTCTGCATACCACTTTAACTGCAAGTAAATGGAACTGAACCAGAAGTTAAAATATTACTGAAATAGCTGTGAAAACTTTAGCATATTATCAGGCACTGCTTTTTCATAAACCTGCAGAAACCTATTGTTCGCTTGAGACTTTACCTAACTAGGAACTGCACAATTTTGTTAACCTTTATTTTTTATCTTGACATGAAAATACCAAAAGCAATTCTGGAGAAAACATCTCAGCTTTCACTTAAGGGTTACTTAGAGGGGCTTGCTCTTAGCACGTGCAAATGATGGTGTAAAAATTAAACTGTATCATTTAACAACATGATATTAAATGTGATAATCACTCTGTTCTCATATATATGATTCTCCACCTCGTTTCTCATGCTCTATACCAAGTCAAATGCAAATGCAATGCAGATTATTTGCATAAGCTTTTATAGCTGTACGGTGTACCTGAAGACATCAAGGTTGCTGCCAACCTGGGAGTCCAGCCTTGGTGAGCTTTGTTCATGATAGTAACAAGGAAAAAAAAAAAATCGAGGTAGTGAATGTAGCTGATTAAGGAGTCATGAAACCAAACTTGTCATGCTCTGATGTAAAATAGCAAAAAGAATCCAGAAAATGAATGGTCATGTGGGTTTAAAAAAGAATTAGTTTTAATATTAATTACAAACAAATAAGTAAATAACTTGAAAAAATACCCCTTAAATGAAGGCACTCTTCTAGATCAAAAGGGTGCTTTGAAATGCAAAACAAACCACTTTTCTTCTGCCAGGGGTTTGTGTATACACAGAGATGCTAATTTGATAAGCGCTTGGTTAACTTCCGCTGACCTGAACTATCATCTCTTTAGATAAAAATAATGTTTGTTAGTGGCCTTCAAAAGCCGTGATACATACAGGCTGTAGCCGCAGCATGGGAAACCGAAACGGCGGCGTCAGATCCGTCAACAGGAGGTCGCGGTGAAGAAAAGCGGTTCGGCGGCTGCGGGCCGGGTACCGGTACTGGTACCGGCGGCGCTGCGCCGTCCGGGTGACCTGCGGCAGTCCGGAGCGGGGACTTGAGCTCTACAGTCAGGACCTCGCTGACCCTGAGGTCAACAGGCCTCCGGAATTAGCTCGGGTTTTGGCTCAAAACAGCCCTGAAGTCGCCTTGTGCGCGTCCCCAGCCCTGCCGCGGCAGAAGAGCTGGTGACCCGTGCCGTCCTCCCGCCCCGGGGTTCGGTCGAGCGCTGGGTCCCGGCGTGGGAGTTTTAAGTCGAGCATCCCAGAAAACGCAGCAGGGGTCACTTCTGCCTTTGAGAATGCCGGGTGCGGGGGTGGGAAACAGTCCGGACACAATCCAGCGGCTGTTCAGTGAACCACAGTCCGGACTGTTCATAAAATACTGCAGGTGAACTCCAGGTCCTGGCCAGGGCCTTCTTACGGTCTCCAGGACCGAGCCACCATGTTTCCAGGAATGCTTTAGATTGTGACTTTGGGTTGTTGGGGTTTTTTTTAATCTTTGCTGTATTTGTTCTGGAGCATGAGGAGTTTGGTATCCGGGGCCGTTAACATCGGGCAGCACTCTGTGTGGGGATCCTTCCTCTACAGATGCGTGCAAACCGTGTCGGAACGAGGTGTTGCCTTGCTGGAGAGGAAGGTTAAAGAGATACTGTCAATTTTAAGCTTTGGGGAAAACCCGACTATTATTTTAAAGAATAAAAGTGCTTTCATATTTGAATAGCTGTTCTGCTTTTCTACAGTATTTGCTGAAATACCTTTTCTGTGTTTAAAAACTCTCACTTTCTTCGCAGCCTAGGAAGCGTACGGCTTTGGCCACGGAAGCCTAGGAACAAAGGAGCTTTGAAATGGGCTGTCCTCTCCTCTCCAACTGCTCCGAATGTTTGTCCTTGGTGTATCATTGAGAAGAAACTGTGGCAAGCTTGCTGCTGATAAAAGCTCGCTGTTCTCCAGCTGTTAAGGAAAGTCATCTGCCTTAAGAGCAGCTTAAATGATTAGCCTGTCAGGCATCTGAAATCAGAAGTTTCTCCTGCTGCATCCCAGGTTTTGGAATGCTGTCCTGTGAAATCTAACACTGCAGCGAGGCAATTAGACCCGACACCAGAAAACTGCAGGTCCAAATTAAATGGAGTCCATGAAGTAAGCCCTGAGTATGATATTCATATGAAAACAGAGCTAAACTACGCGTAAGTCTGTTATCAATCTGAAAATACAAAGGACTGCTCTCTTCCATCCGTATTCAACACAGACATGATCTGGCTACACTGGTGTTACTGGGAAACATCCTGCCCCTGTATGGTTAGAACATCAAGTATTAAAGTCATAGTAGAATAAGGTGGCATAGCGTAAAGAGGAGTGACAGAACTGGACCTGCCGAGGTGGGAGCACAGTTTCCTTGCCCCAGTTTCTTCAGTCTATAGAATGAAGCAAGGGGTTTCCCTTCTCACAGTTAATGCCTTTTGCAAAGCTCCTTACTTGCATCGTGTAAGACATAGCCCTATTCTTCTCAGCACATCTTGTAAAAGTTATTTTTGTCTTGAAGCGCAAGGATGTAGCAATCAAATGGAATTTGGAAGTTTTCTCTGCTTTGGACTGTAACAAGCTTTCAAGGCTGCTGGTGGATTGAACGGGGTGCTGCTGTGAGGGGAGGAATTCAGGGATTCAACCCACCTAGCTTGAGTCAGTCACTTTAGGCATTTGGATAGTCGTCTTTTCCTCTCTCTGCAGCCCTTGAAAAAAGAGACACCACCACAGACAGCCATCGGAGGAGCCGTCACACTGCGGGGCTGCTGCTCACCCAACGCACTGCCGACAGCCTCGGTACAGCCTGCTCCAGCCACGCTGAAGAAGGAATACTTTCATAAATAGGGTTGCTCGGAGCACCCAGACAGGCAGCATAGAGTCTAACGGGATAAAGCAGTACCCCACAAAACCCGCAGAAGTAACTTGAAGCCGAGTATGACACTGCCTTATTTCGTCTGTCTTTCTTTGGTCCATAGCACATTAATGAATAAAAAGCTTTTCATGAATAAACATTGGTTTGTGGTGAATTACCTCACTCAAGAGATCTTTATTCATGCACACCACAGTCCTCTAAAGAATGTTTTAGAACAGGTTCTAAAAATCATAAGTATTGGTCTGAAACATTCCAAATTTTAAAATACTTTGGTCTAGTAACAGAATATCACTTCTTATATATGCATGTGTCATTAAGATCACTGAAAGACAGTGATGAACAACTTGTAATTGCTAGGCACCTGGCGTTATCACTCTCTTCTTATTTTTAAAGCAGAAATTAGAATAAAATGAGTCAGAAAAGTAGGCAATATTGCTTAAAACATTGATGAAGAAGATAGTGGTTTAGAAATCAACCTTGGTAGGATAGGCTTAGAGATCAGCCAAATGCATAATTAAAGACAGGGATTCCCAATTAGATGTGTGGCCTCAGACAGCCCCTTCCCACCTTCCAGACTGGCCGTCTCTGCTGTAGTTGTCAATAATTATGTTTTTCCCTACAGAGTTGTTCGCTAGCCTTCTCTCTGTCTTTCTGCCAAGATCAAGACTGAAGACTGGAAAGCCAGTCCGAAATACACCTGCCCTGTCAGCGCCCATGACCACCGCCAGGACCAGTCTGACGCTGAATTCACAACCTGTATTTCTTCTACCTCCTGCCTTTCCCAGCACCTCTCCCACCTCCCCATCTTGACTTCACCTTCTCCCTAACAAATCCGAAACCACTTTGCAGAGTTACCAGTATCTGCCTGCCTTTGTTTTGTCAGTAAAAACATGTTTTTTAAATGAAAAAGTGAGAATTTTTCAGCAAGCCTTTCCTCTGCAGTCAGGAGGAAGGAAAGGAGGAGGAAGGCATCTGTGTGTTTTACTCCTGATCTAGCTGAGGACTTAATTAGCAGATATCTTTGTCAACCTTTCTGTTCTTTATGTCTCTCTAAAAGAAATGACTGCGGTGATACGATTGGGAAGGACTGTTTGTAGAATTATGACTCCCTACGTAATTAGGTTCAGTTTGCCAGCTGTGGCATCTGTTTGAAGGGCTGCACTTCTGGCCGGGGGTTATTAGCAGCTTATATATACACTAGGTTATATACTTTAATCCATTGCTTAATGCTTTATCTCCCTTGAGGGCATTGGAGATGTTAGGGTAAAACCTGGATTCGCATCGAAGGGTAATTTGCTTTAGGAAGAAAGAGGGTTTTACAGTGAATAAGCATTACGTGCATCATACAAAGACATGGCCAAGATTCTGGAAAGTGACTGCTGAATCTGGGTATGTTTTTAAGATTCCCATTCTAAAGGATTTACTTTTCCAATGCAACAGAGCGGAAAATCAAGTCCTTTAAAAAAAGCCAACTTGCACACCAGAAACATTACTTACTACACATTAACGTTTGTTTTTATATCTGTGAGGGTTTGTGATTTACTTCTCAGTGAAAGAAAAAAGAAAAAGGTTGGAAAAAACTGAAGACAGTTGCCAGTAAGGACACTGACCATATTGTTACGTACAATCCCTCTGGTTTCCTGGACAGCTGAAATAATAGCAGCCTGTTTCACTGCCCTTGAACCAGTTTCTACTGGTTGACTGCATTTCTCAGTGAAGTCTGCAGCACAACTACCACCAAAATTGGCAGCACCTTAATTGTGAGACCGAGTAGCTATGGAGAAAATCTCCACATCTGCCCAGGCTTGGTTCAGCTTCTAGGAGAACCGGGGAGATGAGGGTCCAAGTTGCAGAATATTTCCACCATTAGCAAATCGGACTCAGTTTTACAAGGTCTGAATTAAACTCCCAGCTCAGCCACTGTGAAACCAGAGCGATAACGTTTTGATGTTTTGCTGATCCCTTCTATTTTCAGTATTTGGATCATAAATTCTCTGCGTGGAAACTCCCTTTTCTGAGTGCAGTGTGTGAAGAAGTAACTCAGTTTGGAGGCGGGGCGGGGGGGGGCTCCAGGTATTGGTACAAAGATGGTTTCAGAATAGCGTGCACTGGAAAGACTGGCTTCCAGAGAAGAGATACTAGCTATTAAACATGATCTCTGCCACACAGTCCAGACCCAAACAGCAGTACGCATTTTGAAAATTAATTCAGTCAAGGAGTCAGCAACAGATGAAGGCAGAGCAAGAAAAAGAGGTTGTAAACAGCAGAGAAATCAGAAACTGACGGAATGAACGTCCTACAAAGGACTCACAGCAGGAGGGGATGCAAATGACTAGTATCAAACAGAATAAAGTATGGCTTGGGAGTAGAAGAGGAAAGGAAGAAAGATCTGAGAACAAACAGGGCTTTATTCAGAACAGGTTCGGCAAGTGATGGTGCAGTTTGAATGGGAAGACAGAGAAATCTCCACTGATTTCTAAATAACAGATAAAGATGCCAAGATGAATGAAAGATAGTAAGGTGAATTAGGTATCAAAGAGCTATAGACAGAAGCAGGGCTGGAGTAGCATGCGGCAAATGAAAAACCAAGCTGACAGAGGGGAAAAAATCAGGAGAGCATTAAAGGAGGAGGCCTCCGGTCAGCGAAGATGTTAAGTGATGATCACACGAAAGAAGGAAGAGAGAATGGAACTGAGAAGTTGGGATGTTCAGAGGGGGAATGGGAGAGATGGCTGGGGCGTGAAACTGAAAAGGGATGTAAGGATTAAGGAAAGGTCATATAGATAGCCATTGCTTCTCCTTCATTTAGAGGAACTTCACCTTTTTTGTCTTTTTATCTCCCTGGCTTGTTAGTTAGCCAGCACTTTTGTATTTACACCACAGTTGCATTACTTGTTCTTAACATTTGTTATTTCAAGCAGCTTGCAGTATGACCTTAGGGGAGGTTGAAGGTTTTATAGCAACCTTTTACCTACCCACCACCTCTTCTCAAGCAACTTCCAGTTCATTCCTGCCATGACTGAAATGCCGCCTGATAGCATCTTTGCGAAGCCTACAGAAGCAGCGTAGGGCCAAAAGCATCTTATTGCTTCTCAGCTTGCGTTTTCTTAAAGTCAGTTTAATCCCACGTATTTAATGCTGTAAGCAAGCAATTTCAGAAAATTAAATAGGAATTTCCCTATGTGTTTATGACATAGCAGTGATGATAGATTTTTGTTTGTAGTTAAATATTTCCCTGCAGTGTTTACCGCTTAAACATTCAAGGCACACAGAGAAAGTGATTGTGGGCTTGACTGAAAGCCAGCTGAAGAGATAAAATTTCATTGATTCAGCTGGGTTTTAGAATTGATAAAACTAGTCCAGAGACTGATTTGCGAATAAATGTGCACATTTCACTAATACGTCGGAAGTGGGAACTCTTGCTTTTATGAATGGGAACATTTACAAGACATTTAACTCCTAAACAGTTTATAAACAGAGCTCTGAACGGTTGTGCTCTACAGAAGGATATACTGTAAATGTGTTACTTGGGGTCACCACTCAGACAGAGTGCATATAACGCAGGCGATGAAATATGCCATGCATGTCATACGAACAGGACTAGTCTGCCAATCACACATGCACTATCCCTTCAAGTCAGGCTCCATGAATTATGACAAAGGTAGAAGTGAGGCTCACTAACAGAAGTATGCCTAAAGGTAATGCTACTGACAACATACAATTTGACTAGAAATATTACCTACAAGCAGAAAACTATGGTCTCTTTCCCAACAAAAAGCACCATTTTTGTTTTGAGCAAAACATATGCAAAAAATTTTTTTAATGTATTTTTAGCTTGGTATTATCCACGAATGAGAAAGAAAAATAATAGGAAAATAAAACTCATTGAAAGGAATGCCAATTTGTTGCCAAGTTGTCAGCAGTCTAAATGGTCCTATATGTGTAGTAATAATAGACTTGCTCTTTTCTCAAGAAATTTAAGAAACTTTTAAAAGAGTCCCTTAGGTTTGCCCTGCAAAATCATAATCACGTGGTCCCATAACTGGAAGGAGGGATTCAACAGCAGGAAAGCAGCACAGTTTCAGGGAAGCTGAATACTGGGAGAGTAAGGTGCAACTCCATCGCGGCTGCACCCAGCGCGACCCAAGGCAGCTTGTTTCAATACCAGCAGAAAGCGCTGCCGAAAACGACGTTTTTCTGCAGCTCAGATAGGCGTGCGGCGCTCTGACATCATCGCTGGTGTCTGGTTTAGGACAGGGTAAGCTTTTATCTCTCGGGGCCAGGTCTTTTCAGCCAGCTGAATAGTTCCGACGCCGGGCAGCGTGTGGGAAAGCGGAGCTGTGCGCTGCTTCTGCCCTCCTACAGCGCTGGAGCCAGCAGAGGCTCCACGGCCAGTCTGGCTGCACGAAACTGCCCAGAACACAAAGGACAATCGGTGTCATCTGCCAGGAAAGCCCCGGGCTCCTTGCATCAGCGGCTCTCAGTGGAGTAGCGCAACCGTGTCAGAGTGTAACAAAATCTGCGGAAAAGCTTTCTGAAAGAATGGAGTCAGGCAACAGCATAATTTTGTTCCAAAAAGTCTGCATGACATATTGGCTAAGGTGAAGTTTTACGGCTTTCTTTGACATAGTCAAAAGTGGCTGTCACGCAGAAAAGGTATCTTGTCTTTTCCTGAACCATTTTTATTGAAAAAAATCTGTTATTCGTCATACGTTGGTCAAAACCACAAATTAGTATGCTTTCACACTAGCTCTCGCACACTTCCTAAGCAAACACTAGAAGTTACAGGCTGGCAGTTCAGTATTGTTTATTGCTACATGGGGCTGTGTCAGTTTGAGAACGTGACGAAGAGAAATACAACAGTGTATACTTTAAAAGAGGAATCGAGAAGAAAATATAATCCAGAAGTTTCATTTCAGCATTCTCAAATGTCTTTTTGAGTCAATGTCTTTCGGCATTGGCAAGACACCAACTTTTTGGCACAACGAGACACAGTATTGTAGGCTACGAGAGATGCAGGCCTTGAAAACAGAGCAAAACAGAAAAAGAAGGAAGAAGTGAGCACTCCGAACAGAGCAGCTTGTTGCTTGAATTCCTCCGAGTACAAACTCAATGCCACCATATCACTGCCTAGATCAGAAGAGAAACCTAACCGTGATTTCTAATACCCTGCAGGTATGACAACACATTCTTTTCTTCTTACAGCTGAACCCCTGCATAGTAGCGATTCCAACAAAACACTGAAAGCATAGGAGCCAGACCAACCTAAATTACCCACCATTCGCTTTAGGTCATAAAAGCAACCTTTCTCTCAACATTTAATTGAAAAATTAAAATATTCCCACACCAGAAATTCTAAGGAGACTACCTATTTGTGGACATTTTTAATCTTGCATGTCATGCTTGTAAAGTTGGGATTGGGGAATTACAGGAAATAAAATAGCTACTTGCTCTTTTTAGGATTCATACACTCACAAAAGTAAGGCTCTGAATTAATAAACTTTAAAAAAGAAAATACAATTGCATGTTATTGCATAAGATATTTGAGGTCCTTAAATTACAGAACCCTGTATGAAGAACCTTCCTTGAAGTAGCCGAGCAATCTTACACCTTTGTTTATCAAAGCAACTGGCGTCTTCATTGCCTATGCTTTGACATAACTCTCATCAAGGGAGTTTTTTTTCTTCTAATTGTGTCCAGAGAGAGGAAATGGGTGATGTTTTGATTTTTGTATAAGAAATTCTTTTGCTCTGTCTCTTTTTGGAAGTCTGCGTTTCTCTCACCATTTTCAGCCTGTAAGTAAAAATAGAAATGGTACTCAAAAGTCTTGCCTTTGAAAACTATACTCAGGTGTTACCGGTACAATGTAGCTGCAGTTTCTATCGGAAATGTGAAAATCTTGCCTCTCAAGAGTCTCACCTCTCACCTCTTTGAAGAAACACTTTCAGAATTCTGATGCTGGGAAGAAAAAAAAGAAAAGTTGCATTTGAACTCCACATACGGTAAGTATTCCTATCTGATTAATTTTCTGATTTTCTTGTATTCTAGGTTAATGTTGCTGGCACTAGTAGTCATTCTATAAGTGTTGCAGCCAAAACCTCTAAGCAAACTACTTGTTATCTTTTGAACAACTGCTCAGTCATTAACAATAGCTACACGTATCATTTTGTGTTCATCAGAAGTTCTTTCAGTTCAAAATTAACTATCAGAGTAATGAAGAAAAGCTAAAAAAAAAAAAAAGGACAAATTTCTTAACCTAATGGTTAAATAACTGGAGAATATAATAAAGATTGTCTGAGGAATTGTTCAGATAATGTAAGGCAAGTAATTAAGAAGCATAACGGAAAATTTATGTAGAATGTCGAACACATTGTTCACAAGAGAAATTTACAGTTAGCTGTTGAATTTGTATTTTTAAAAATGTCATAGCTGAAACAGTTTCTGTCCTCATGGGTTTACAAACTAATAGAGAAAGAAAGTACTGTTACCACCACTTTTCCAATAGGTTCTAATTTATCCAGGGTGGAATAATCAGTAGCAGTGGAAGAACTAAAACACTGATCTCCTGACTCCCGACCTACTGCTCTAATTAGAAGACATTCCTTTCTCTTAAAGAATCAACTGAGACATTTTAGTAAAGGCTGAGCTGGCACCAATGAGGACCAAACTCCACAATCAAGTATATGATATTTGATAAATTTCTGGGTTGCAAGGACACTTAAGTTTTCTGATATTTACGACAACAGGCTGGTTTAGGCTGAAAATTTTTATGTCAATTCCAAAAGTCACTTTGCTGCAATTAGAGCCAACTATTACTTTATTGAGTTCTGGTGAAGTTTTGGTGTCAGACTACAATACATTAATATTTTACCTTATCAATAGGTTTAGTCTTTTGGAGGGCTAACTACATTTTTGTCTGTTTCTCCAAATTTAGTCTACTCATTGTAGCTCCAGTTGTGACAGTATTTAGGTGAGCTATAGATCAATCACTTTGGATTATATTCTTGACTCTACCTTTTGATTTAATTACCTTGCGTTTAAAAAACCACAGATTTATAATTAGATGTTACCTGACAACTTCTTAGAGGAACTGCCTGTGAATAACCACAAAGTCCTTCCAACTTTTTCCTGTGATGCCTTTAATAAACTCAGAAATGGTCTGGCAGCCAATAAAATGAGGTCATGGCCTGCTGAGTTGATCAGTATTATCTTACTGTATTGTTTTTTCCCTTGGAAAACTCATCTCTCTTTCCTAGGCACACGTTGTTTCTTATTTACGATAGAAAATGAATGGAGAAGCTTGTGCAAAAGTTTCTGCTAAGGAGGAAACATTTAAAAAGTAATCACGGCTCTAACTCCCCACATGGCAACCCTTATTTCACGTTGAGAGTATCTCTGAATAGAAGAAAATTAATTTAATCTGTGCAAAGCACTCCACTGATGTGGAATTCACCTGGACTGTTCACAGTCAACAGACAGAAGCAGAGCACGTTTTATCTGATCTGTTTTAGGCATCTACTGCAGGGTGAGATGAATCGCGTCTTAAAAATGGCTCTCTGCTGGTTGTGAACGCAGTCAAGACCAAACCAGATCAAATACAGGCTTCTGGATCGTAGACGTCTGAAGTGAGACGAGGTGGGTGAGCCTCACGCACAGGGCTCGCAGGAGAGCCTGATGCGGAACAGCTGCTCTGCACTGACACTTGGGCCTTTTAGACAGGCACCTTTATTTAATCTGGAAATCCCTTTGAGGAAGAGACCATCTTTTCACTTGGAATTTGTATTGCGTTTGCAACCGAAAGGTTCACTCATGACAGGCAAGATGGTAATACCTCATCTCGTAACAAAAAAGCCGAACCAGTGAAAGTAAACTAATACCCCTTGTAGAGTTAGGACAGCGTGTTTATGGCTTAATTGTAGCTAGTCTGATTTATCGGCGTCTATTTACGCATTTTGCTCGTTCTCCCTGGTTTTATATTTTGAATGCAGTTACCTACAATTCTGCCTGGGAAGTCAAATGACCATGTAACAAAAAGAGTATTAGTCTAATCTTGGCTGTGGTGCACCAGGCAAAGACTGAAATTCTGGCTCCCTTGAAGCCAGCAGTAAGTCTGTCTTTGACTTTGGTGGCAACAGCTTTTCACATAAGGAGCCCTGAATCCAGTGCATAATACAGGTATGATAAAAAAATGCACATTGTCATCTACCAGCATTTCTCACAGACTGCATGCTGAGGCATCATCACTCAAAAAGGATTTAGAAAAGATAACTGAGGAACAACTTTATGAGAACCAGTATTGCACAACATGCCTATCAAGTAAGGTAAGTATTACTGGTTTCTACTTCAGGTAAAACATCTTTTCCACTGCTTCTCTTTTGGCCATCTGTTTTACTGCCTCCTTATGCTGCCCGGATGAATTAATAATTCCAATTTTAACCAATTTACCATCCATTCTTCTCTGTGCAGGACTTCCCTCCCTCCCTATAAACACTTTGATCAGAAATAATAGTATTTCCTTCATGTTATGCAAGGCTAGGGCTACAAATTATTAACCCATATATATTTTCCTCTAATTTACAGAGTTTTAAAAGGTATAGAAAGAAATCCTCTCTCCCTGACCAGTTTGGGGTCTTTTTAAGATTTAATTGCTCTGATTTCATTTTGACATTATTTCAACCATAACTGCTAATCTTGATCAACAGAAAGGAGAATGCTGTCCACTGGATACAGAGTGCTGTGATGACAAAGATAGGAGATTTACCTCTTCAGTGCAGTTTTTTGATATCCATGGGCTAAGCCCTTCCTGAAGTCAACTGCATAACATGAGAAACATTCGATCAATAGACAAGATGTGACTTGACTGGATCCGGGAAACCTGTGCATTACTGGGTTTGTGACTGTAATTATTAGGGAATAAAACAGAAGGAGCACAGAAAAAAACTAGCTTTTGGTAACAGAAAAATGACTCTGTTCTGTTGCTGATGGAAACGAGGAGAGGGCTATGCTGAAGCCCCAACCATATCGCACATAGCCACCCCCAGCGCTGGTTTTCTGACCTCACCTGAACTTGCCATTGTTCTGCTTTGCATACAAGGAAAACGAGGCATCCGAATCCAATTTTTTTCTGTTACGTTCTTTTTGACTGTGAACCACAGGTCCTGTCCTGTAGCTGGGTCTGTAAGTCACCGCTTGGGAGTGGTTGAGATATTCTAACAAGCTGATGCAGCTATGAAACCTAACTTCTATAGCTTAGGTCATAAAGGAAGACTAGTACCAGCAGGCCCCATCGATTTCTGAAGCGGTATATCTGGACTACGTGACAGGCATGGTAAAGAAGGTGGACAAGCCAGGCAAGCCCTTTGGTTGCTCTCCAAGCTAATGATCATCTGATGTGGGACCGGGAATCGCCTGATGAGCTGGCCATGGGATCAGATGATAACTGGGGATGAAGAGGGAGTGGGGAAGGTCATCTGATGGTAGAAGTTATAAAAATGTTTCTCAGGGGCTATTTTCAAACACCAAAGGGGACTGCATATAAGATGTAGCTGTTCTGAGAGATGACACAGATGTTAAGGAGAAGCTTGACCCCATTTTGCCACATCATGTGATGGGTTCACGGGCAAGACTGTGGTTGGGGTGGAAAAGCAGTGTTCATCTAGCTTTTCCTTGTATTTGGTTGGGGGGGGGGAGGAAATATTAGTTGGGATTCTGAGGAGCTCTGTAGTATGGTCAAATATCTATAGAGAAACATAGAAAGAAAGTCTGTCAGGCCAGTGGCATTTTGGCAGTTAGGAAAAAACCCCAACCCAACCCCCAGAGCCCCCGCTATGTGCAGGTTAGAGGTACGACCCTGGGCTAGGCTTAGAGGATGCTGGTGGGGAGGCAAAAGTAAGGAATGGTCTGTCGCTGCTTTCCGTGGCTACTTCTCAGCGTTATCAGAATAATTTGTTAGTTTCTGTCGAGCTTGAAACCCGATTAGTGAGTGTGCTAACACGAGTAGGGTGTCCCTGAAGAAGGTGGCCAGGATCCTGGGGCCACGGGACCTGAGGTCTCACCGCCGTGGTAAATAAGCTCTGCCCAAAAGAGACAGACTGGAGTCCATGTGGATCAAAGGAAATCCCATTGTAAGGGTTCAAATGCAGCACTCTGGCTGAAATCCAGCAGAGGGCTCTCAAAAAGCAGAGTATAATAGCTGCTATAATTTATGGTAGCACTTATTTAAGCAATTACCTCTTATCTGAGTTTGCTAAAACTTCCTGAAATTGTTCTCTTGTTCTGTGAGAAGTCTTACATCCTATGATATAATTTGACTCTCCAGGGTCCTTGTTTGCAGAAATTCACACGCGCGCGTGCACACACACACACACACACACACAATCTTTACTCATCTTGCAGTCTACTTGAATGTGTTTCCTTGTTCAACTCCATATGCTTGTTTTTAAGGTTAGAGATTTTTTTCATGGTTTCCAGTAAGGTGTAGGCTCCACACTGCCTAAATTTAATGTGAAAGAGACAGTTTGCTATCTTTTTTTTTAAGTCTCCAGAGCAATGCCCCAGCAGGCCTACATATTTGATTGTGAGCATCCAAGAAGGGGGAGATAAATTGTATTTGTTTTAGTAAACAGTAACATGCTCAGACACAAAAGCAGAAATAAGAGTGAAAGAAGTAAATTCATTAGAATACTAAGTTCCAGTTTTCTTAGCTCTATTAAACAGATGTTCACCTCTAGACAACATTAATTTCTCTTATACAGCAAAATAACACTGTTTTGCAAAGAGGTGAACTTCATCTTTGGTCATAATTGTGGTACCACATTCTTACCTCAGACCAGCTTCTAAGAACACCCATTAGCTTACAAGACCCTTTGTTTCCCCCATAATACTTTTCTAAAATGAAGTATTATCTTCCCTCTCCCACCTCTCAAAATTTACCATGACTTCTACCAATTATAAGCAAATAGTAAAGGACTAGAGCTGTGTTTAAAAAAAAAGAAATATATGCGTGGGGGAAAAACCTGACCCAGTACGATGCATAAAGAGTGAAGGTGATGAAAGTACTCCCCGGCATTTGCATCAAACTCTAACCCTCTTTTGTCTGCGGCCCCTGCTTTTCCCATTTTGGTACTATCTTCTAACAGTCGATTCAGCATGGGGCTACATGTTTGCACATGTTATGCTGCTTATTTAATTGTACTGTATAAATGCCTCTGCTTAGCATAAATTGATTATGTTTAACAATACTTTGAATACACAGAATCAGGCGTGAGGAGAGAACCTGTGTGTGTGTGTACGTTTTAAATAGGTATGTTTGATTTCAAGGTTTTAATTAGCATTGCGAGATGACCACATTATTCATGAGTGACAAAGCCCTGAGATACACAGGTATTCCTAAACAAGTGCTAACACAACCTTTGTGAACTCCTGTCTCAAATGTGTCATCACTTTAGAAACTTGTTTAGCCATTCAGGGAAAAAAAGTCTACTAACGTCAAGCGATCCTCGTGCACCCTACGCAGGCCTCAGAAGGACCTGAAGTTAATGAATTTCCGAACGGGTCATAAACACAAGGGAAAAATATTTTTGTTAAAGGATATTTCTTAGCTGTCTATGAGAAAAAGCTGGTTTTAACTTTAATTCCTGAGGTGAACTTTGGATTGTGGCAGTTGTAGGTGAAATATTTTCAGACCAATGAACACAGGGGGATGTAGATGAACTGGGAGCCTGTGGATAAAAATGCTATTACACTCTGCTTAAAAAAACCTTGAGACTTGAAACACTTGGTATTTCAGCCCACCATGGTCCTGCACAGAGAACAGAGGTGATGCAGGCTAAAACGCACCTCTAGTGCAGGTTATTGCATACCACGCAAGGCCCTCATCCCAACTATTTTCCAGTGCAAGATTGTTCCCGTCAGCCCCGTGTCTTTTATCTAATCTGTCCAATCTGCCTGCAGAGGGTAGGGCCTCTGCCCTTGCTTTTCAGCACAAAGCTTTCCATAAATCAGCAAACACCGGTGTCTCAACGTTTTTTTTTCCCGTTGCACCCACTTTTGCAGTCTCTACTGGTTTCAAAATATGCACGTAATCTTACACTGAATAAACTCTTTCCATACAGCCTGTGCTAATCTTAACAATATGATGTCATCCGAACTCCACAGCATTTGTGAAACATGTTTTAATATTCCAGATCTTTTGATCTTGTCTCATAAATCAATCCCTCCATCTCTTTAATTATTTTAATTGCTCTTTAAATTCCCTTCAGTGTAATTTTCTAACAGGAAGATTCCCAAAAATATCCTAGGCATGACCTAGTTAAGTAGTATGCACAGGGTAGTCATGCCAAAGAAGCGGAAGAGAAAGTCTATTAGTTCCTTCCTCAGCGATGGGATCCTTCACGTGCAGGCTTAAATTCCGTGGGCTTTGTTATTGTGCTGTTCTGTAAGACCACAGGTAATTTACTGCCCACTTTCACTCCTACATGTCGATATTGCAGATTTCTTCCTCTTGTTGAATGTTTTCCTACAGCTCTACCAAGGTTTCCAAGATGAACCTCTTCTTTCCCACCCATACTCCTTTTTTGAATTTGTTCATGCTGTTTTGCCAGCTTTCCCAGCTCCACCTAACCTAACGAACAGCTGTGAAAGCCATTTATGGCTAATAACTGTCCTTTAAGTTGAAGTTTAAGAAAGAAAGACTTCATACTGTTCTCTGAAATAATTCATTAGCCTTTTCAGCTCTTCAGTTGAAGTCCACTGCTAACCTGTAAAATTCCCATCCATATAAAAAAGGACATGGAAAGATGACTGTTCTGTTTCTTTTTTCTGTAGCAAATTTTATTAAAGAGATGATGCTCCACCTCTCTTCAAGTGCCAGTCCGGAATGGTCGGCTTTAGAGTAGCAAAATTAATGCCAGAAAAAGATTTGCGTGACAAATTGGGGGTCTTTTTTTTCCTGTAAACCCAGCAAAGCTGCTCATGTAGTATATAAGGGCATAACTTAGCTAGGCACCTGACACGTATGAACAAATACATTAGAAAGTACTTAGGTGACAACATCACTATTACCTTCTTCCAACTATTCCACAATGGAAAGATAATGTAATAGGTTGAACAGAACAAAAGGCATTGCTTAGTTCCTTGCTGCCACTGAAGACAGCAAAAAACAATCCAGTAAGCTCCTTTATGTAATGAAGTAACTGAAACAACTGCAGCCGCCGCAAGGAAAGGTGAGAGGCGTAAGAGATCATAAAGTACCGAGATTTTCCTGGCTGTCTTATGGCAGCTGCATGTCTGAAGAAAACAGCAGAGAGATCAGAGATGGCAGCAAGGAAGCATTGATTTTGGTTTAAAAAAAAAAAAAGGGCACGGCACTCAGAAAAAGCAGAATTCCTGGTGAGAGGGCAACAAAGATACCCAATCCACCCAAACAGGACTATGTAATCCCCTGTAACATCCAGGACTGGATCAAAGACGTTGAATGGGAATCTGCAAAGCCCTCTATTTTAGCTAGTTAATCATAAAAAAAAAAGAAGGCACCTCTGACGGATCGGCTGTGTCAAATGACCACCAGCTGACAAAAGCGCAGTTATTACAGACCTGCAGACGCCTGTGCCTCTTTCGATGCGTATCTCCAGTGAATGGTTTTGCTTTGCTCAGGATGCATGTGTGGAACTATGCTGTTCAAAACAAGGATACCCTCAGCTTGTGCTGAAAAAACGTTCTGGCAACTTACAGAAATAATCATGGCAGCCCGTTGGCTTACACAATAACGATTGCTTGTAAACCTCTTCTTTTAATTGTGGAATCGGATCAAATCGCTGATGCCGCGGTATTGTGCAAATTCGATCTCAATCCTGCAAAGAAATTAAAGGAGCCAGGAGCTGGCAAAACGTGTAGTAACCGACCAAGTTAAACGTCGGTCCTATCGTTAACTGCTTCTAGACGGTGTTTTTCTGGGTTTGTAGCTACACGTGCCTTATGTCAGTGGCGGCTTCAGCACGCTGTCTTACAGTCACCCTTTCCGTGAGGAAAAAATGCCTTTGAATACAAGGCTTTACCGATCCCCTGGTGACGGTCCCTCCGAAGGCCCGGGAGAGGACAGAGAGCCCCGGGCAGAGCAACCCGGCGGCCCCTCACCAGAGCCCCGCCGCCGAGTCCTCCATTGCTGCCGGAACCCGGCCGCGCCGCCTCAGGGCCGGCAGGCCGTTAGGGGGATTCCCCCGGGGGGGGGGTGTGGGTGTGTGTGTGCGCCTGAACAGAATCCTGAAGAAAATCCGGGCCGAGGAAGGCTGCTTTCGGAACCTAGTGACCCGCCCTCAACCATCTTGAGGCGGGCGGGCGCCCGCCTCCCCCCTCAGCCGCCTCAGCCACCGCCGCCATTGCCCCGCCTCCCCGGCGCGGGCCCCGCCCCGCGCCCCGCGCGCCCGCCCCCTCCCCCCTCCCCGCCGGCGCCGCTGCAGCCCCCGCCCGCATATAGGCTCGTCCGCCGCACTCCCCGCTCCGCCGCCGCCGCCTCCTCCAGGCATGGCACAGGGCTCTACCTCACTATGGCAGCAGCAGCAGCAGCAGCGCGGCACAGCACCCTGGACTTCCTCCTCGGCGCCACAGGTAACGGCGAGGCAGAGGAGAGGGAGGAAGAGAGAAGGGGAGGGGGGGTCTCTCCCGCCGCCCGCCCGCCCTCCCTCCCTCCCCGCCATGGCGGTGTGTGGCGCCCGCCTCGCCCCCCGCTGAGGAAGCGGCCCGCCAGGCCCCTCGCCGGAGCGCCCTTGGCCCGGGTTTCCCCTCTAGATCCCCCCCGCCGCAGCCCGGCCGTGTGTGTGCGTGTCCCCGTCTCCGAATTTCTCCGCCGCCGGCGTCCTCCCCCGGAGCCGCCATGCCGCCGCGGGCGGCCCGTTGAGGCCTCCCGCCCTCAGCCCGCCCTGCCTGCGCGGCCGACCCGCGTTGAGGGGCAGCCCGCCTCGGGGCGAGGCGGCCCTCCCGGGGCGTAGGGGGGGTTCGTGCCCCGGTTGGTGACGGCGGCGGGCTCCGTCCGCCGGGGCGGCCTTTCCCCTCCCGCCGGCGGTAAGGGGGAAGCGGGCGGGCGGGAGGTGCCGCGCCGCGGGCCCGGGGGGAAGGGAGGGAGGGAGGTGGGGAGGGCCTGGCTGGGACCGAGCGGCTTCCCCGCGAAGCCCGCCCCGGTTACGGCGCTTCGGAGGCCGGTGACCGCCGCCACCGCCGAGGAAGGTGCGGGGTGAGGGTGTGCGAGGGTCTCGTGTCACTCCGGCGTTTCTCCCGCCTCGTCGCAGCAGCGCGGAGGAAGTGATCGGCGATGGAGCTCGGCTGCGGGGGAGCCGCCGGCGATTTCGGAGCTTTGCTCCCTAGTTATCTGTAGGGGGCACGTTCGAGCCGGAGAGCGAGGGAAACCACCACGTTTCTCGGCAGCCAAGATGGGCGAAAAGGTTGAGCTGGGGCGGGCTGCCGTGGGCGCGCAGAGCCAAGCCGGTGGCTGCCGAGCAAGGCCGGCAGGCGGGGGCCGGCCTGCCTCCGGGGCTCCGACCTTCTGTGTCGTCCCCTTTTCTCTTTATTTCCCTTTTTGGAGGGAGGGGGGGAGGTGCGAAGGCGGTTTCCTCCGCATCTACAGGTAAAAATCTGATCAGTAGCTTGATTTGAGAGACTGGTTCCTGACCCCGGGGGCTTTGCTGCCTGCTCTGCCCTTCCTGGCACTGCTGCGTTTGCATTTCAGAAAGCCAGGAGCAGAGGGGGGGAAGGTGTTAGGGGAGTTGTTCCCAAACAGTGCGCCTTAGGATAGCCTACTGTGTTCCGTGGTGAAAGTCTTCCAGTTTCCATTTTACAGTGAGATTTTTATAGTGTAGCTTAGCCACTCTAATGGTGACCTGATGGCAAACGAGATAGTCCTGCCATTTTCCTTGTACGTTGTGCTTGACTGATCTAGCCTGAGCAGAATTGGGAAGCTAAGCCAGTCTAAAGGCAATTTTCTTGGATACCTTCCAGCCCCTGCAATGACCTCTTTGCTTATTTAGTTCCCTGAACTGTCATGGGTTCAAGGGTTACATCAGTAACTGGTCTTCTGCAGAAGACTCAGAATTGCCGGGGAAAAGAGCAGGACTAGGTGTATTGAAAATATGCTGCAGTTATAGTAGCTGCTCTATGATATAAAAACTGTGCTGTTAGAGTGTGGTGATGATCTTAAGTATTGTCTTGCTTTCAGGTAGGTTTTCTATTCTGTTTTCTTTTACTTCTGAAGACAATGTTTGGACCTGTCTCCAGTCAAGATGGATGTGCCTAAACGGGCACGGGTGGGGGGATGGACCAGCTGTAGAAGTGTTGCTGTGTAGATCAAAAGAGGGAAGAAGCCTTTTTCCCTTCTTATGTTCTATTTCAGCACAATAGACATCTTGAGTGAGATGTGAAGGATTTTCTTCCACCCGTGACAGCTCTGCAGTTGGCCTGTACTTTTGATGTGGACTTTTTCCTCTCATCTAGTGCTTGTGGCCCAAAGCATCAAGAGTTGTCTATAGAGGAAAAACTGATGAATGTACATTTGTGGTTTGTGTTAAAGGAGTTAAAGTTTAGTGCTGAATCATGGATCATCAACTAGTTGAAGCTTTTACTGTAAGTTACATGGACAATGAAACTTCTGAATGGTCTGAAATCTCATGAAATGGCATTTAGTAAAATGAGATGTGTGGTTTTGGACCTTCTGATCTTAAAAGGATAATGTGATCCCTATGTGTTGCATCTTTATGTTTGTGTTCTGGAAAATGCAGAAACTGTTAACTTCCTGGTAAATGCACACTCCTCATGCCTCAAAACATTAGCTGTGACCTCAGTTTTTGATAAATACCTATTTTTGATAGGTATTAATACAGCAGTTAAATTTGCCAGCGTGTAGGAAGGCAAGACTTTAGTCTATGAAAGCAACTTTTTTCAACAGTTTGTGTTTCACTGCAGTGCATCTTGCAATAACTGTACACGGTGTCTTTCTTTAAGGACCTGCTTATTCAGATGATTTCATCAACCATATATATGGTTCTCAGTGTTCACATTTAACATGGTAGCTATCCAGTGTTCTCCTAATCCTGAAGGGAAAAAAGGCCTTACTCTTACTGTCCAACATCAAGATTGAACATGACTGTAAAGGATGGGATAGTGTCTCTGAGATATTAATAATTCTCCAGGATCTGTTTGTTTCTCTGTGTGCTTGGTTGTGTGTGGCATGTCTTCATCCTCAGTCTTCTGAGGTCCTCAGGGAGTGAAGAAGAGGGAGCCTGTCTTTGGGTGTCAGCGAAAGGATCTGGAGGACACAGCTCTGTGTTATAAAGAGGGGATTTTGCTGTGTGTTAATACTGGTGCAGCTAGCAGCTGCTTGTGCTGCAGGATGGTGTAGATTCTGGTGGGTCATTCCTGCTGGCTGGTTGACTTGGCATGTGCCAAAACCCTTCAATAGCAACCCTGTTTTCTTTAGGCAGTCCAACTCCCTTGATATTAGACTGTGGTGCATGTCACGTACATTCTTCAGGATTCATATGTGTAATCAGCAAGGATGTTGAGAATGGTAACTGGAATAGTAGGCCTTTCTTACTGTTTGCCATCATCCCTTCTGTAAGGTTGATGGTTGTTGGAGGTATTGTGAGAGGCCAGCAATGTCAATGAAAACATGGCTGTAAGGGAGTTAGAGGAGGAACCAAGTCCTCTTGTGTAGGTTTGAGATGGGGCGGACACAACACCGTCTTGGGAGTGGGGCTGCACAAGATGAATGAAGCTATGTACCTCTACTAAAAGCTGTCAGTTTGAAGAAAACTTCTCAATAAATTTCTTCATGTACTACAAAATCTACAAAATAGTCAAAAGAAAAGACTATTTTGTCAGTCTTTATACCTCCTCTAATTATGCATCCCATCAGTTTTTAAAAATAATAGGCAATTAGATATTAGCAGGGCTGAAGCTTTGATAGCTGGATAACACAACCTGACCTTCTCTGATAGTCTCCTCAAGAGCTGATTAAAGTAGGAACTGTAGAGCTCAGTCCTTTGAGCAGAAGTATCTTGCTTATCTGTGAGATAAGCAGACAACATCAGCAGGCAAACAGCGTAGTGTTCCCTATCCTAAAATGCAAGAAGAGTGCTTTAACATCTATGAAAATGGACACAGATCACTCACCTTCCTTAATTGGGGCACAGCAGGCTTTAGTCATGCCTTTCACTTCTGGGCTAATGACATTTTTGTTAGTCAATCAGAAATGAGGGATTTGAGACTCCAAGTTAGTTAAAGGACTTTTAAGAAAGTGTGTAGAGGTTTGATGCCTTATACCTTTACAGAATCGATTTTAGGTTACTGTATGTTGTAAATATTCTCATACGTGGGAATGTTTCCATCCACGCGTGAATGTGTCATATAAGCTTAGTTTTCTTGGTTGTTGAGTATTGAAATGATTAATGTTCTTCAGGGTTCTTTAATGAGGGGCAGGGGGGATAATATGGAGACTCTCTTGAGATTTGTGGTTTTTATTTGCTTCAGAAAGTTGCTTTGAAAGGGTAAGAACTTGTTGGAAAATTAATTTTAACTGTCTTAAAGTTTACTGTTTGGGATTATTGCTGGGGGGGATTACACAGTTCGTAGTACAGCTGCACAAACAGTTGTGCCAACAGTGTTCAGGGCAAGGGTGCAGATGAGTGAGTTGCTGGAGGAGAGCAGCGATTACGTGAGCTGACACAGTTACTGAAATAAATTCTTATGAAACTCTTGTGTGAATTAGCACACAGTGGGAATGCCAGGGCTGTAGTGCAGGTAGGGCAATGCTTGGCTACTTAAGAAAAAGGATAAGTGGATGTGTGTGTGCACATGGCCTGTTTTTCTTCAAATTAATGTTTTCATGGAGATAGGAAGAAGAGGGAATGACCTTTTGTGGGCTGAGCCTCCTCTTTAGGCCCTCTGTCAGTGGCTTTGTTCCTGTCTGCAGGGTCCACAGCTCTGTTCTGACACTGGGTGGGGGGGGGGGGAAACTTGGTGAGAAAATCAAGCCTGTCATCAATAGGAATACATGTAAGTAAAAAATGGCTGATGGCTACAGTACTTATGCCTAAATGTTGCTGGATGTAGACAACATATTAAGAGAGATTCTTTACTAATAAATTGTGTGAAAGAAAAGTCTTAACTGGAGTCATATGTATTGGATTTGACTTGCAAAAAACTATTTTATACTTTGGTTAGTGTTTTACTGCGTAACCGCACTTACTGGATATACAAAATTTTTCTTTTGGAGTTTTTTTTTCAAGGGGAGGTACTAACTGCTTTATGCAAGTTAATTAAAATACATAAAATGTCTCAGCTGAAGCATCCACTATGATGTAAGAAAGTGCCATTAACTCTACTGGCAATCCTATATCTTCGACTTTCGGCCTATTTTTAAGCAGATGTGAATGCTGTCAGGTGAAGCTTTATTATGCAGTCAGGGATGTAAAGATTTAAATAACCCTCACATCCTTTTTTTGTTTACAGCTGTTTAATGATACTGCATGATATACTCCAGTGTTTGACATCCTTAAAAGTAATCACTAGCTGGTCATACGTGCTGTGTTCTAAAAGAATCTTGATTACAAAATGTTCTGAGTTACTCTACGAAATGTTCCTTCAGTACTAAAGTTTTTACTTAAGCTATCAAAGTGTTAAGTACTTGAATTGCTTTCAGTTAAGCTAATATTTTTGTTCTTGTCTTTGTTTTGATTGGAAGTCTTAATGCTCTTCATAGAGCAGGACCACAATTTTATGTGCTTGTTCTTGGCTGTGTTGATCTAAACTTTTGGAGGGGGGAAAGAATTGACAAGGCTTTGTTTAGTTCTGCATCCCTTTGGAGCCTTGTAGTTGAGTTTCCTTACTGTAAGGACTAATTACAGAAATGCCTTTCTGAGGGGACAGTCTTCCAGAAACAGGACTGTTGAAGAGAACTAAATGATGAGTAGGCATGCTGTATTGGCTCTTCATGTCTGTCTCTGAAACCTCTACCTGAATTTCTACCTAGGAAAACTCCACACACTGTAGTAAAGATACTTTGGAATTGGTGCTGGTTTGGTTTAATAAGCAGATAATTGGCAGTTCTAGCTGTTGAGTCATGGCTTATCCTGCACTAAGTGTGGAAATAACAGAGAAACCAGGAAGAGGTGACTGGCATTGAAAACTTGGTGTCTCTTCCAGAGTTTTTCCACGTGTAAGTCAATCTTGTGTATGAAGGAGAAAAGCTTAAACTAATGCTAAATACTTGGCAGTTTCTAAGATTATAAATGAAAAAGCCTTTGAGCGCTTGGCTGTATATAGAGTTATTTTTAAATTAATATTCTCTGTAACGGGCTTTTTTTTGTTGCCTAATGTACTGGAGATGCAAGGGCTTTGTCTTACAAGGCAGATTCTGCTTCTATGACTGGAGCTGGCTGCAGTTAGCAGTAAAAACATATTAAGTACATTTGAACATATTGTGGGGGGAACAGTATCTCTGAGCCTTGTAGCTCAGTTTGACTGGTTCTGTCAAGTATTGGGTTGTCTGAAGTGCTGAAACATCTGATTACAGTGATAAGGTGCTGAAGATAGGCTTATCTCTTTACCATATTGATTTATGGTATGTTATCAAAATTTGCTGACTCCTTGACTATGATCTGTATGTGAAGACCATGCAAATAAAGATTAAGCAAGAGGCAAGTAAATGCCTCTGGAGCTTGCAACTCTGTTATCAGCCCTGGCTAAAGGTGTGTTTGCAGCTATCTTGCAGCTGCAGTTCAGGCATGGGTCTGTTTTAGTTGTGCTCCCTTAGCAGCCTCTGTGAGTGGTGTGGGCTCAGCCTGTGCTCTTGGCTGGGCTGTTTTGAGCTGAGCCCTGCAGGTCTCAACAGTCTAGTTCTGACAGGCCTGGACCAAGAGTTGGCCTGCTGTGTGTCAGAGCGCAAATGGGGCTTGTCAGGAGGCGTTAATACAGGAATTAATAGCTTTCCATTTTTAGCAGTAAGGACTGCTGTGAACTCATTCCCTGCTTTTGTTGGTTTCCAGTTTTGAAGATTAAAATGCTTTATGAATGGAACTCTGAAAATACAATTATCTGATTCTCCAGCATGATGTCAAGTACTCAATGGCTGCTTGCTCAGACATGAAGGAACTGTTGCCTGCAAAGGTGAAGGTTAACAGCATGGGAGATGTTTTCCATGAGGGCCTGGTTTGAGGCTGTGGAACAAATTCCTGCAGGAAATAAAGGCTACTTTTGATCTACCAGTATTTCCCATTTCAGGTACACTTTCCTGACCATGCCTTTTTAATAGCAAAATCCTTGGAAGGAGAGAAAAGTGCATATGACAAGTACTAATCATTTTGCTTGACACATTTCTAGAAGATGGTCAGGTACCAGGTGATGAAAGTGGCTTGAGAGATGTAAGTGGACAGGAGAGCTGGCATTATTTGGGCAGGCTGAAGATCTGTTACCAAGTACACTTTCTCTTTTACTGCTTTTTTGGATGGAAGGGCTACAGATAGTTCAACAGGTGATAATGTTTAAAATGTGAACAGTCTTTATATGCCAGTTGATGGACTTAAGTTTATGCATTACTGGGAGAGACGAAGTCAGTGGAGCTGAGGCATTGAAACCACATTTGTTGATGTTAAGGCTCAAGCTACACATCATATGAAGTAAGCGTCCTGAGTGCATAAATACTCTGTGGAAAGGTGGTATGCCAAACTTGGAGAGTACCTTTGGCTTACCTCTCTGCCTACTGCTCAGCTCCAATTAATCTGTTGGGATAGTGTTACAAGAAGTTTAATGAAATGCTGTCTCTCTGTACCAAAATGAAACTTGACCAAGCAGCAAGTCTGGAAAGAGTGTTGTGAGACTTAAATGTTTAAAAGGTAAGAGATACTGTCTGTGGGTTGTCCAGAACAGTATGACAAATATTTCATGTCTGTCTCTAAGCAAATGTTGCTTCTGTATTAAAGAACAGTGACTTTGTATGAAGTTGAAAAACCTGCAAGAATCTTGCAGGATAAAGTAACAATTAGGGAAGGGAAAAAAGTTTAAAAGCATTGTCCTTAACTAAACTTTTGTGTGATTATTAAACAGCAATGTGACTTACAGAATGCCACCCACTGTTACTTGTGGAGGCCTATAAATAGTTTTTCTCCCAGAGTTACCAGAGAGTGGCAGGACTTCTGGTGAGCTGTTGTGCACCATTGCAGAAGATCTGCATTGAAAAAGCTGTTGTTAACCATAATAGGATATCACATCATAACTAGCTGCAATTAGATGCCAGGTATAGGAAAACTACTTTTAAAGCATGTATTTTATCAAAAATACAGAAAGAAATAACTTGTAAATGTCAAAGTGAATGGGAGAGACTTTTTGAATGTTCTTTAACTCTGCATGTGATTATGTGAAAGGTGTTGTAACCTGGCAGTTCTTTGCTTTTATCCTCTTTATGACTTTGTTTTTGAAGGGGCAGTACTTAAATAGTTTCTCCTTCAGAGTTGTCCTGGCTGTCAGAATTTGGCATGCTTGGTGTCTTAAGCTATTTTTTTTTCTTGTGGAATGTCCTTGCAGGACTTACCCTACTTAACTGAAAAACATTCCTCTAATAGCCAGCTGAAATTGGTCCCTCAAGTGATTCCAGCAGCAATGACAGGCTTCTAAAAGTTTTGCCAAAAGCTAAGAAGGAAAAACCCCTTCTGTAGGTCCCTGTGGTGGGTTCTTTTTAAACTTTGCTAGTGTGTTGTGATGCAGGAGTCATCAGGAGTGAGCCTTCCAATGTTGATGAATGCACAAGCAGGAACCTTGTATTTGTGCAGTAAACAAACAAGGAAAAGTGTGCTTGCAGTGCCTGATTTCACTAACTCCTTGGTCATGTCAGATGATAATCAAATACTTGTGCAATTAAAATCAAGGTAGTTCTGAAAGTCTTCAGTCTTTCCCTTCAAGTAGTTTCTGATCCAGATGTGCTGCAAGTATTTTAACCTTGACTTTGCTGGCTCTGCTGTAGTCAGCCACTGTTACAGTGAAAGGTTTATTTTCCTGTCTCTGGGTATTTTATTAATGATGCTCATAATAATTGAGCTCTCCTGTAGGCCAGTGCCGGTGTCTGATTGCTTATTTCTTTGCACTGGTACAGATTTTCAGAGAGACTTCTGTGGACAATGTATCCTGGCTCCTACAGGTATCCCTGCAGGACTGTGGCATAATGGCAGAGGCCATGTATACCTGCTGTCCTCCTGAAGTCTGGCTGGTGTTCCTTGTCTAATGAGTGGGTAGAGATTCTGGGTAGCAAAATTTTGGAGACTAGTAAATAAGCTTTTACTACATGTAGTAAAAGTTTAATAACAAAGCTGAGCTGCTTCACTTAAGTGGTCTGTTTTAAGCCTTCTTTGAGTCAGTCTGCATGACTTAATAAAATAATTTGTACACAAGTGTGTGGTGGTGTAACAGTCCCATAGACAGACTTTTGTCCTCAACTGGTCAGTAGGATTTATCCTTCTTGAGCGCTCTTTAAATACAAAATGGCTTCAGTAAGGCTCTGATTTCCCCCAGGAATAAAGAATATATTAATTGGGAAGTCAGTCTGTGGGCTGACAGGAAAAAAAATGTGGCCGCTGGTTATAAAATTTATTAATAAGCACTTTCATGTTCACAGCTAATCCTAATTTAGTCTTCAAGTGCAAATGAGCTCTAAATTGGTAGTAAATGCTTTCTTCTGGTTCTTTCAATATGTATGTTGCAGTGATGAGTCTTCATTTGTGCTTGAAGAGACTTGCTAGTCTACCTAGTTTCATATGTGCAATGTGCTTACTTTATTAAAGCAAGAAAATGATTTGTTTAGGTAACATTATATTGGCTTAGTGACTAGCTTTACATTAAAGCATGAGAACGTAGTTTTATTTTGATGTTTCACTTTGCAGTTTGGCTCACCTGAAAGGTTGCTATCCTGGTACGGGGAGGAGGGTAAGACAGAAAAGTGTTTTGTGCAACTGATAACGATCTGTGGTGTTTCTTGGTTTCTTCATTCTGCCCCTTTAGTCTGGTCTTTTCTCTGCTGTACCCTCTACCTAGGTTGCATGCCTCGCTGTATTCCAAAAGCACTGAACAGCATGGTTATTAACACCAAACCATAAAATAGATGTAAAATGATCAATGCTGCCAGGAAGGTGACATTCACTTAGAGAAGGAATGACAAAACAGTAGTTGTATACTTGAATCCTTTTTACAGTAATGGTGCTCAGCTTCTGCTGCAGGTTAGAAGTCTATCAGAGGTCATGTTAGAGTAAGAAAAGCTCCTTGATACAAGGATTCTTGTCTCTAAGAAAGCATTTGTACCAGAGATACTACATGATGATGAATTAAACTGCCCAACCTTGTTAGCATTCTTTACTTCTGCATTTAAATGATGTGTTTGACTGAAAAGTCATGGGAGACTGAGACAGAGTGGGAATGCTGTGATATAGTCTAGTAAACCTTATGTTCTGCTCTCGCTGATTTAATTAAACTCCATGTTGTGGCGTTTTGTGATTGAATGTACTGAAATAATCAATTCTAACTGCATTATCTGTCCTTGTAGCAGAAGTTCACTATTTGACCTTTTCAAAAATAAGTTTTTGTCTTAAAGACTAGATGGAAATGGAATATTGCCTTTCAAATGATGCCAAGAAAAGTGTTCTGCCACATCGCTTCTGCTTGAATGTGGAGCCAAACCTGCTGTTCTCAGGTGTTGAATTTCAAATGATGAGGTACCTTACAAAATTGACCTTACAGTTAAGATCATGGCTGTTGGATGTAACATGGTTTCAGATTAGTCTTCCTCTGTGTATGTGCTTACTGGTGGTACTTTGAAATGTGATGGTGCTATTATTCTACAATTTGATAATAGATGTCTTTAATATTGTAATGAAGTAACTGGAATTTTATGTCCCCTTGAAGCGCAAACAGTAAGGCTTAAACCTCACTGTTGGAATGTGTTTTTATTGAGGCTGAGGCTACAGAAAACTTCAGGAACTTCAGAATCACAAAACAACTGGGGTTTTCAATACACAAGATCACTTCTGTTTTTATGTGTACAGTACATTAATTTTTGGTTGTCCTAATACAAGAAATTGAATAGAAGAAGGGTGAAGGAGTAACTTCTTTAGTATATTTTTTTTCTGTTACGGAAGTGGATGGAGCTGATAGACCTATAGTTGCTGAAAAATTAAGTTTTTATGTAGAGTTTTTCCTTAAAGGTGATTAGGAAATCTTATACTGCTTCTGTGAAAGAACTGAAAAAGAAAAACCTCTTTATCAGAGCTCAAAGGAGGAAGTAGGAAAAGGTGATTTTGTTACTGAGACTGCATCTCTGGCATGTTTTTGTTTTTATATTCACATGCACTTTGCACTGCTTGCAGAAGCTGAAGCACAGCCATTCCCGTTCACTGTCCATACAGTTGCTTTTGGCTGAATCTTGCTTAGTGTTTTAAGTAACAATTTGCTGGTTGTGTACCCTGAACTTGCATTTTTATTGTGTAGGAAGGGCTAGGGAAAAATGGCTTTTCCTTTACGTTAATGTTGGAGATTTCAACAGAGACTTAAGGTATTCCTTATTCCATAAAGATGATACACGACTGTATGAGCATCTCGGAAAATGTGTTTGTGTGCTGGTGCCATCTGAAAGTCCCTATATACTTTTAGTCAATGTTATTAATAGAGTTTTAGTGTTTTTGAAACTACAAGAAAGTTCAGCTTTTTAAAGGTGGTGTTAGGAAAGTTGAAATAGTTTTTCTTTCCCCCCCTTGCATTCCTTTGTCTGAAGCTGTGCTTCCACAGACCTTGTTCTAGTGAGTGGCAGAGGGAAGAAAAGTCAACTTTGGGAGATTCTTGTGTATGGGGAAGGTAAGGGAAGAGGGTAAGTGTAGACTGCGGAAGGTGTGCAGTACTCTTTACCAAGGACCTTTTTCCTTGTAGATGTGTGGCCCTGCAATGATTATCTCAGTGCATCTGAGTAAAGAATCTGGGACTGAAAGAAAATCAGTATCACTCCTATCTTCAAAAGAGCAAGAAGAAAGATCCAGGGAACTAAGGCCTGTCAACTTTATCTTGATACCTGGGAAAGTGATGGAGTAAATCTTGGAAACTATTTCCAAACCTGCTGAGGACTAGAAAGTGTTTGGGTGTAGCTGACTTTGATTTACAAAGGGGAGATCATGTCTGACCCACCTTATAGCATTCTGTGGTCAAAAGACTGGCTTGATGGAGGAGGGAAGAGTAGTGGTTGCTATTTATCTAGACTTTAGCAGGGCTTCCCATGCCACTTCCAGTAACTTCTTCATGGACAAAGTGGTGGTGTACAGGGTAGAGAAATCCACAATGAGGTGGATTGAAAAATGAACTGCAGGGCCCAAAAGGTTGTGATCAGCAGCAAAAAGTCCACCGGGAGGCTGATGAGTGGTAGTGTACTCAAGGAGGTGTAGATAGTGGGGCCAATGCACTCTATCTTCATCAGTGACCTGGACATTAGGACAGTGCATCCTCAGCAAGCTTGCAGATGACAAAACTGGGAGGAGTGATTGATGTGCTGTAGGTTCTCCTGGCCTGCAGGAACCCAGTGAAGTTCAACCAAAGGGAATGCCAAGTCTTGTGCCTGGGAAGAATGACCTCATACACAAGTATTAAAGATACCCAGCTACCAACAGAATTCAACCCTACTTCCTTGGGTGTGTTTTGTGTGTATTCGTCTTGGCAATCTGAACTGGTGTAAAGGTAGTACAGGGGAAGAATGAAGGTTGAATTCTGTTGGTAGCTGGGTATCTTTAATACTTTGAGAGCTCATTCTGATTCATGATTGTTTTACCCTTAACTTCCAAAAGGATGCTTGGATGCACTGGGTGACTTTGTGGTGATTACATGGATGTGCCAGGAAGTTCACAACTTGCTGGTGTGGCGCAGTATAGCTTGATTTGCCTGTATTTGCTATGTAGCTGGAAGTCCTCAGTGCAGGAGTGTGGGGTATGTTCTGTGGGAACTGTTTAGGAAAAAGCAGCCTTCTACCCTTAATCTTGTGTAATACAGAATAATGAAATGGAGTAAATGCACAGGGGAGCTTGATGATCTGTTTTCTCATGGATGGGTGAATAGATGACTATTTCCACCTGCTGCCCCTTTTTTAAGCCTCATGCCATGCATGATTTGTTCACTCCTGTGTATAAGTCAACATGATGAGGTTGATTCTCACAGGTGCAAATTGAATGAAAAGAATAATTTTAGTGTAGATTTCTGCTTCCTGCTGTTTTCTGCTTCCACAGAGCTGGCAAGGAGGAAACAAAAGGATTCTTCCTGTGTGTGTGGGGGGGGGTTCTGACAGGAGACTTACAAATTTAATACCAAGGAGGTGCATGTTGCTAAAGCCAGTTGTTTTTCATTTGCATCTGTTAACAGGCAAAAGCTAGCTTCTTTTGTCCTGGGCAGTAACGAAAGCAGGGGCTGGGGGGGCTGTCCTTTCATTCTTTAGAGGTGTGGGTTTATTTTGTGGCCCTTGTTGAAGGAAAAGGGCCAGTTTAGGCAACTGTTTTCATTCTGAACTCTTAGTTAGGCCTGTGATATTTCTGTAGAAACTTCTCTGGATAGTCTGTTTCAAACACTAGTGTGCTCTGCACACTCATTTTCCTTGCAGGCAGATGGTTTTAACCAGGACAAAAGGAATATGGTTCTTAAGTTTTAAAGTTTTAAGAAAAAGATTGCTCTGCAGGAGTTGGTGACTAAATGATAACCAGTTATCTGAAAATGATGTACTGCTTTACCTCTTGCGTGGGGGACAGTGTGAGCTAGTAGGATGAGGCTGTTGGATTTCCATAAACTGGTGCCTTTTTTGTCTCTTCTTTTTTTTATTTCTCCATTTGTTTTAGTGCCTAAAGGAAATCTAGGACATATGAAATACAGGCACTGGAGCCTAAAGTTTCTCCTCAGCGCTGGATTTTAAAATTTATGAACATCTTGCTCACTAAGCATTTCTGCAGCATGCCCCTAATTCTGGACTTTTTTCATGAATAAGATTGAGGTACAACATTGGCATTGGAAAAACGCCTCAGATGAGTCTATGAATGAGAGGAGCCCCTCTACACCTATAAGCCTGGTTACTGTATTTCCAGTGAGTGGTGGTGGAGGGGGGCACGCGTGGTGAGTGGCCTGACTTGACTCTGGTGGGCTTGGGGCCAGAGCAGTCAGGTATGCTTCTGCAGCAGGTTGAAGGCCCAGCCTCCTGCTGTCCTCCTCTTGAACTGCCCCTGGGACCCCACCTGGCTGGAGATGAATCTCTCTTCTCGGGTGTGTTCCCTTCATCACTTGTATCTGACGCCCTCCTGCCTTGTCTCTGCACATTTCCTGTGAGGTTTCTGAAGAGCTGGAATTGATGGGTAGAGTACTCATGTGTGAGAATTTCAGACTTTCACAACACAAAGACTTATATATTGAAATGATTAATTTACACAGCTCTGAACTGAAACAATAAGCCAGTCATTCAGGTTGCTGTTTACTATTAGCATATTCTGTATATTGGCTACTAATATACACTCTTTAATGTGTTCTTAATGAAGCAGTTCACTTGATTGGTTTTTTTTTTTCCTTCACCATTGTCTATGGAAAGTGCAGCTACCGAGGGAAGAATACATCAGAGATGTGGAAGCATATATAAGTGCTTTGTGCCCTATTGTTTCAGTTGTGTTACATTCTCGCTTGCTAGGGGAGATGGTTCAACATCAGGGTAAGAAAAATCTGAAGGCAGAAATGGGGTGAATATTTTCAAGTGAGAGCTAATCTTTTCCCATAGTTTACTAAGATCTTATTAATCCTCTGGTATGAGGAGGTCTTGAACCACAATATTTTTAGAGATAGTCTGGCTCAATAGCAGATTACTGAGCTCAGTGTTGGAGTATCTGGGCAAAATTAGCCAGTGTTATGCATGAGGCCAGACTGGATGCTTATAGTAACTCTGGACTTTTGAGCTGTGCTCATGCTTACAGATCACTGTCAAATAATGGCTGCTTGGTCCTAAAACTGCAGAGGAAGGTCTGCAGCTGCTGCAAATCATGTCTTCAAGTGTGCTGGGAATCCAAAACTGTCTGGCTTAACTGGGCATTAACCCTCTTGAGAAATGAGTATCTCAAATCTTCTACATAGTGGTTTTGTTTCTGTTCTGTGGAGTTGAAACTCTGGGCCTTTTCATTCCTTCTGGCAAGTAATTATCAAATAGTTACAACAGTATTTCATGCTTGGTAACCGGAGTTTGTTTCCTTTGTTCCTGAATAGCGCAAAAAAAAAAAATTTGACTACTTGAATTAACATTTTGATGTAGATTCAAAGGTGTTCCTACTGTTGTAATCACCATTGTCCTTTTTCCTTATCAATGCTTGGTATAGCTTATCTGAGCTTGGAGTGGGGTGGTGGCAAGTGGATTTGAGTGAGAGATCCTGAGATTCCTGAAAATTCCTTATGCCTTCAAGCAACCACTGATGCCTCAAATATTTTAAAAAGGAGTCTCCCAACTTTGGAGAATTAATTAGCCCTCCAAGGCAAATCTTGTGTGGTATAACCAAAAGGAGACCTGATGAAAGAGCTTGCTGTTGTTTTAATTTCCTAAAGTTAATCACATAATAGGAAGAACTCAGTCAAGCTTGTGCCTGGCTGCTTAGCAAAGAGATCTGTTGCTGAATGCTGAGCAGCTTGTGAGGGATTAGTAGGTTCATGGAGCAGAACAATATCAGTGATGATTTGTCCTGCAGTCTCTGCCAAGACATACCTAGCAGGAATCCTTGAAGCTGTTGAAAGCAGATAGCTAAATGTGGTATGAGCATTTCAGTTATTCCAGAGTCTGTTCTCTGTCTTTCTACTTCAATATCTTGCAAGAGCTGCAGAAGTGAAGTGGTCTGGGGGTTAGTTGCATACTAGTTCTGTTTTGGTTTCATGCTAATTTGCTGGCCTGGAAGGGTATGGCATGCATTATTAAACTGAGTTGTTCTTTAATGTTGTTGTGGTGGTGACATAAGAAATAAATAAGGGAGGGAAATGAGCATGGGCTTTGTAAAAGATGAGGCAGAAGGTAAAGAAGTGGGGCAAGGAAGCAAATGCCAAGCAAGAAGTGGGGACCACATGTCTGAAGTGACAAATTGTTGTGAATGTACTGGCTTTAGAGCAGCTACCCCTGTCCTCCCCCAAAAGAGTCCTGATGCATGCTAGAAGCTGCAAGTTTAAAGTAAGCAGTGCAAAGTTCCCTTCCCAGTGCAAAGCTGCAGAGACTGGAACCATTTTAAGAATTGTGGCTCTAATTATGGCCCCATTTCTTTTATGCTTTTGAAGTTCCAAAAACGTGTTGGCTTGATTGTTGGCCCACTTACTACTGTAGCCACAGTTACTGGGTAGATAAAGTGTGTACTCTGAGCATTAATTATTGCCTGGGTCATGGTGGTACCTGATTGATGTTGGATAGGTAGTATAAGAACTTACTGCTACAAATGATGTGGATTTTGACAGGAGGGTAGGGAAGGTAAAAAGCTTCATAGTAATAGTGGACTGTGGGGGTGGGGTGTTTCATCAATAAGGGTAAAAATCATCAATGGTGTTACTGACTGAGAAAGGGCTAGCAGTCAAATCACTTGCTGTTGTCCAACAGTACTTATTTTTTTGTTGGTTCTATTTTCTGGTAATTTGCAACATAAGGAGTTAATGAGTGAGATGTAGAAGGTGAAAAATAAATATTTATCTCGCAACATGCATCAAAGATCAGATAATATGAGCAGTAAGAAGTGGGGCCTTTCCACTTCAATTAAATATCCTTGGCAAGACATTGGGGAATTGGCTTGCTCTTGACTTTATGTAGAGGAAAATTAAAGTAAATACTTTATCTGTTATTTCAGTGTGTCTGGTTAAAACATACAGGGTAATGGAGCCCAAGCTTTACAGATGGGCAAACATAGGTTTCAGGTAATCAGGTTTTCAGTTAGTCTGCTGTGGACTTACACAGAGATGATAGATGAGCTGAACTGAGATTTACTTGGTATAGATTTTTTTGTTCATTTGCTTGAAGCTTGTACAAATCACTAACATCCTGGAAACTATTGCTGATCGCATCCGCAGGCTACACTTACTGGTTTCCAAGGTGTATGCATTTGGGTGGAGGAAGTAAAACAAAATTACCTTGGGAATAAGTCTTCAGTAGGTAGGAGCAGGGGAAACAGTGTGTCAGTGTTGAAGCATTTGGTTATAAACTGTGCCTCCATAATGTGACTGTGCCAGGTGGTTTTTCTGATAGAGACATTCTCAATCCTGGTTATATTATTGACATGTTGCATGACTGTAGTGGCTTAGTTTTGTGCTTGTGAAACAAAAATTATGATACTTGCCTCACTGGGACAGCCTGTAGATTAGTATTTTGTTAGGTCTCCTCACTGATGCTGGTATGACTGTCTTTACAGTTTTGTTCCTGTTCTAGTAGGTGAAGCTTTACCAGCATCCTCCACTAACATAGCTTGTCAATTCCAAAATCAACTGACAAAACTTGCAACTTGTTTTTGAGACACTTGTTTGAATGGAGCATCTAAAATTGTTGTAATAAAGATTACTTTAAAAAAAACCAAACAAAAACCCACAAAACTGATGTGTACAGCAAACCTGAGGCTTCTGAAATCAGCACATTTGGACTGAATAAATAAATACCTTTATGGATAAATCATCAGCTTGCTTTTGAAGATAATTACCAGAGTAACTTCTAGAGTTATTTTCAAGTGAGTTTTTGTGTGCTCTGAGTGAGAGGTCTTTGCCATAGCATCATGAAGATTTCAGTTGGGGTCTGCTCTGTCCTGGGTGTTAGAAAAAGGATGTTTTTATAGGGCAGAGTGGATAGGGTAGTTTCCTCTGCATAGTTTTCAATGCCTTTGGGGGGGAAAAAATGTTGAGTTGGAACTATGAAGTTCCTTGTCAATGCTGTGGTTTCTTTCTGGGATTGTCGTTTTGTGTATTTTGAAGTGATCTAAAAAATAATTACATGAGTAAGGACTTGCCTGGATTGTGATACAGTAGGTGACCAATAGTAGCCATAATAAAAGTAATTTTTATTATATCCATTGTAGATCTACATTATTGTAGATAAACACTTTTGGTCAGGGTTAAAGACTGATTTAAAAGAAAATTGTTTGGATCCCCATGCACTGAGGAATATCTTTGGAATGGAAGGGGGAGGGGAGAAGGTACATGAAAGCTGTTGTTCAGATGGAACTCAAAGAAAAAAGTACTTCAGGCTGACAGCGAAAACTGTTCAACCTTTAAAAAAAGTGGCAAATCCTTACTGATTATTTTTTCTTTTTTAATCCCACAGCTGATTGTAATGCCATTCTTAAAGCTCTACAGCCCATTTTTCAGGAGCAGGGAATGACAGAAACAGTTCATAACTGGGAAGACCATGGTTATTTAGCAACCTACACAAAAAAAAATGGCAGGTGAGTGGATTTTCTTTTCCTTCCTATATGTTATGTCCCCTCTGTGCTCCTTACAAATATTTATTTCTCCCTTTATTGGATCTCCTTGTGGGGTGCAGGCAGGGCAACTTGTTCCTTTGCTGGCTTTGTGTATTAAGTGACTAAAAGCAGAATATTGTTGATAATCTTGTCTATGTCATCTTGCAGTTTGACTGTCAGAACAGTTGAATTGGTCAGTCTGGGCTGTATTGATGCAGTACCAATGTATGGTGTCTTGGTCTGGGGGGCCAGTCCTTCCTGATGCAGGACAGCTCAAGTCAGTTAAATGTATTTGTAATTCTTCCGACAATTGAATATGTCTAAATATATTTGAGTCTAACCTTAGCATGTGAATGATGAAAACTTTCTGTCTCTGTCTTGTTGTATGTGCTTTTAAACACTTTATTATACATTTCAAATTCTCAAGCAGCTACTGAAGTACCTAACAGTATGGCAAAGGTGGTTAGTGTCATTAGTGACGCTCACATAAGCAGAATCTAGTGGGATAAACTGGTAAGCAAAACCACATTTACTTTATTTCCTGAAGCTGCTTTACAGTGTCAGGGTTAGTTAATTACTGTAGACATCTCTGGCCTATTTATTAGTAACTACTATGATTTTATTGCACTTCATTTGTTTGCAGTTATTCAATTGTTTGTTCTTCACATTCATTGTGGCAGTTGCTGCTTTTGTTCTTTTTGAAATCTCTACTTACTTTGGTGTTCTTCAGGATTGGAGTTAAGCGAAATAAGCTTTAATTTGTTGGTTCTCTTCTCTTGGGATTCCTCTTAAGCAGCTCAGTTGGCCACACTCCTCATATATGAGAATTGCCTAAGGATTTTTAACTTGTATTGGTTCTCTCTCATTACAGAGAGAGAGAACTGATATGTTTAGTAGGAAGATCAGATCCTAGGTGAATGTGTTGCCTGCTGGAATTTGTGTCTCTGTTTACTATCTATGAACATATAAGTATGTACAGCTCCATAGCTATGTATTTTATATTAAAAAAAAGTAGTGTAGGCTAACTGTGCTGTTAAACTTGCGGCCTGACTTAAGGTAACAAGTAAGTTGGCATGAGTCTAGTCCTATGTTTATCTCTCCCAATCATGCTCTATGGAGTTCTTAGTATATTTCAGTCAGCTTTTCAAATGTGACAGTGGCTTTTTCTGATGAAAGTTAGTTGGTTTTTATACTCAGTGGGCCTAGAAAAACCTGTTTATTTGTCTCTTATTTTTGTACATTTGTTCTGGCTTTAGTTACTTGTGCTTCTGTGTTCTTCCTGAAAAATTTGATAAAGATTCCAGTTCTGGATAACCTCTTGTTTCTGAGGTCAGTGGAAAGATAGCCAACTTGGCAATTCACTACTCTGATGCTGTCTTTCCTCTGTATAGGGTTAAGCTTCTATTTAGTTGCCCTAAAAAGGCAATGTCAAGGATATACAAACTCTGAACAGTTAGAAGGCAAAAGATCCCCCGTTAGTAGTTTTTCACTATGTTGCTAAACAACTTAAGCTCTTGTACCAGAGAATAGTTCACAGTATTCTTACTGCTGTGGGAAGATGAAGTTGGGGAGGTGGCCTGCCCCAGTGGCCTTCCTGCAGGGAAAGAAGGGAAGGTCTGATACGTTGGGTCTTTGTTCTACATACTTCTTGCCGCTGCTTCTTGTGCTAAGTAGAAGAGCTGGGGATCAAGGGCAATCACTCTGGCAGCTCTACTGCTGCAGACTGCCTGCTTGCTTCCTGGATTTTGTCTTTAGGGCTACACCAACAGTTTGTCAGTTGGCAGGGTCCTGGGTTGGTTTGTTCCAGAGTCCTTTCCCAAAAGGCAGTGTTGGTGAGGCTGCACAGTTTGGGCTACTTCTGCTGTCATGCAGTTTTATCAAGTAGCCTTACTTCTCACATACAACCCTCGTGCCATGCTCTAGGGCATGCGATGCATACTTGATGTCAGCTTGATGTAAAATACTTCCCTGGTGACTGCAGCAGAGCCCTAGTGTCACTTCAGATGCTTTGATATGGCAGTTGGTGGGTTGAGGGAGAAACCTCACTGTCTTGGGGCCACAGGAATACCATGTGGGCCACGGAGAGCTGGGGCTAAGTGGTGTAAGCATGGATGTGGCCTGCCTGTTCTCAGGGGAGCTCAGCTCCTTGAACCCTCCAGGCTGGGTTCAACCAGTTTAGTCAAGTATTGCTTCTCATCTGTTTAATAGCACCATATGCTAGACATCTTAGACTAGTGCTGTTTATCTCTTCAACTCAGTGATAAATATGATGGAGAATACTGAGTCTCAGGAAAAAATGCTCTAAATATTGGGGTGTCCATGTAGGACATGAATGGGCTTTCTGCTACTGCAGCACTGTTTTGGGTTTTTTTTGCCTTTCCTGATTTGCACAGGCTGATTGACTTGCTCTGTCAGTCTCCATTTGGCATGTTTTTTAGCAGTCAGATGTAGAAGTCTCTCCTCCCTGTAAATATGCAGGTGCCACAACCTTGCCTTCACTGTCTGCATTGCTAATGCAACCATGAGTGGGCTTCCTGACAAATGTGGTTGAGCTTGGTTTTAATATCAAATTACTGTTGTCAGCTTAATGTTAAATTGTGTACAAGTGTTGTCAATTCAAAATTACATTTGCTAATGAAGACTCTTCACCCCTTATGAAGTTCTCCAAGTTCTGATATAATACAGGTCTGGAAATAGTTGAGCTTCAAGAAGCTATCCAGGAGAGCATCCTAAACATAATGAAGAATTGCAGAGTTGTGATGCAGCCTCAAAACTGAAGAATGAAGGACAAGAGTGCACAGAAGAGCTGAATATTAAGATGATATAATTTACTTGCAAGTGACTTTTTTTCTAGTGCAGTGTTAAATGTAAATTAATAAAGAATGGTTATTGCTTTTTCTTAGTATATTCATTGCTGGCTGAACTCCAATGCATATGGGATTAATTTTCCCTGGAAATTACTTACTTTGCTATTCAACTTACTGTCTGTAGTGAGGTGAGTTAAAGTATGCTTCAGTGCTTTGCCAGCCCTGTTAAACAGTGAATTGGGGAACAGTAGCATGTGCAGGAGAACTTTCTGTAAGTTTTGGGACCTCAGCAGTTCTGTTTCCTTGAGTTTTCAGATCACTTAAAGAAACTGCATATACTTTCTTAAGGCAGCCTTAAGCAGTGTGTTTTTGTTAATGTCAGTTGATGTAGGAAAAAGGGTGTGAACACTAAAAAAACCAATAGACTGGACAGTTAAAACCCTGCACAACAGGAACATGTAATGAGTGGTATGAATGAACTGGTGAACATACAGAGGATTTGATACAAACTAAATAGGCTTTATTTTAATACTAGCGATTTTGTCTGGATTTTATTTGGGACGTAAAATATAAGATTTTTATGCTAATTAAAAGAAGTGTCTGACAACTAGGAAGAAATTGGCCAGGGCATGCAGACTTTTCCTCTTTCTTCCCTATAAAACAGTGTACTTTTAGAAGTAGCTTGTAGTAAAAAGCAGGAAAAAAAAAATTGTGATGGAGGGTAGATATGTCATGAGCAGTTTCCTGTGAGGATGGCTGGGTGTTTACTGGGCACAGAAGATCCCCAGGATGAAAGATGTGTGAGTTGGTGCTGTATGTGAGCAGGGGCTTTGAGTATGCACATACGAACACATTATTAACTAGCCAAAGGTGACTGAGCCATTGCAAGACAAAGATGCGCAGCTGATGTAACAAGCTGGGTACTAATCTCAGGAAAAAAATGTTTGTGTTGAGATAGTAGTATGTTGCTAAACAGTGTACACTCCAAAGTCTGCAGAGATAACCCCCATAGGTTGCATGGTGCCCCGTGCTACAGATTTTTGTCAACAGCAGTGCCCGCAATTCAACACTTTGTCTCTGACAAAGATACCCTGTGAGCAGCCCCGCGGAGGGCTGTGGTTGTTAAACGAATTGGAGCTGATTTGGGGATTAAGCCATGCTTTCCTGTTGTCATTACCAAAGCAACAGATCCCTGTTCTCCTTTGTCTGAAGCTAAGCAAGCAAAAGTCACATGTGGCAACTCTACCTGGTCCATTTACTTTGTGATTTACACTGACAAAGGACCTAATTGAGGGAAGTTCAGCTGAAAACATTTACTAATGGGGTTGTCAACACAAGGCTCTGGAGTCACGCAGGAAATGGCTCACTTGAGCTGCTCAAGTCCCTGTCTGAGTGGTGGGGATGGATATACTTCTCTGCTTTGCCAGCCCCCTTGCCCAAACACTGGTTGGGGAATAGTAGCACATGCAGGAGAGGAGCTCTGTGTCTGGGGCTCGGGGCCCCAGCAGTCTTGTTTGCTGGAGCCATGTGTTTTCAGATCACTTTGTAACCAAAATCTGGAATAAAACTCCTTAACACCGATGTGAAGTTAAGAAGCAGGCACTTTGTTTATTGCAGTGCTGGGGACATGGGGGATTGTGCCTCCAAAGGCATGTCCAACTTAGTGTCAAAATCCATTGGTTTTTTTATAGACTTTTTCTGTCAAATCATTGTTAAAGAAGTTTATTACATAAAAATGCATACTATGCTTGCTCTCAAATTTAACCTTTGTAATGATTGGTCCTTTGATTATATAATCATTGGTCAATTCTGCTTGGCTCTACTGATTGGAATCCTCGATACTCAAATTGAGATGGGAAGGGTAAGGGGGTTTCCAAGCAGCAGACTGGTGTCCCATGACGGTTTCCTTAATTTCTTAAAACAAAACATAGGAAAACCAGTAACTTCCTGGTGAGGTTTCTATGGTTAGCTATTTCAAACTTAACAGTATTAAGGTTCCTGTGGTCATACATAACAGTTCCTAAAGTTTCTATGGCTTCATTTCAAACTTAACAATCCTATACATTATGCTTCACAATTCTACTTCTTAATCAAACCTAACTCTTCTATGTGATCAAATTTTGATTTCTCTATTAGAGTATTTGCAACAACTTCCAGAATGTTTTCAGGCTCACCTGAAGCAGCATGCTTTTACTGAAGTGTCATTTACTGTAGCTTAGACTGGACAGGTAAAGACTTGATATTCCTAACTTTGTCTAATCTCATTTAATGTATATGGTACTTCATACAAAGTCATAGGGTCTAGTATATCTTAAGAGGTTAAAAAAGTTATTAAATCTAGGGTAAGGAGAAAAATCATTAAAGCTAATCTTTGGAAACTGTTGAGTATCTTCTCAACTAATACTATATTTTAATAGCATCGCTGCTTGTGAGCAAGTACTCTTCTGTTACATACTCTGTACAGCTACCAGGGTTTTTTTTGTCCTTCATGCATCTATGCGCCTTCTTTTGTCATGTTTCACCTGAAAGTTCTTTAAAAAACCACAAAACCTGAAACTTAGAGTCACTGTTTCTACAGTAGAAGACTCTCTTAGAAAAGTTTTAACCTCCCCTATCCACACATCCTTTTTTAGCTTCTGTTCTGTGTCTGAATTCTCGTTTAGAGGAGTGTAATCCTACTGGCAGTTGACTTCACTGCAATAGTGCAAGATTTACCCAGCTGAAGTTGGTTTGTATGTCACTGAGATGATGGTGAATATATTTACACCATGAGGGGAGGGGTGAGAGTTTTTACTTTTCTGTGTTAGTCTTTTCCTAACTACTCTATATGCTAGTCAGCATATTTTAAAGGAGCAGGATGAACATTCCTCAGCGCTCTGTTTCAGGCTAAAATGTGGTTTATTCATGGAGTTACCTAGAGTGCAAACATGGGCTGAAGAATTGGAAGCTGTTGCTAGGAATCAGCAACAATTTAGAACTGTAGTAGCTTTCATTGTCTTGATTATTTTGTGAAAAGAGAACAGGAATAATAGTGCAGTGAAAAACTGTGGTTGCTTAATATCTTAAGGTCCCTTAAGTACTCTGTAATTAAGATGAAGAGCGTTTTAAACAAAGAGACAGTATGCTTTATTGAAACAATGTCGTGACAAATTTTTCTTATTTTGGGATTTCCTAGTATACGCAGGTTTTCATTTCTTCCCTCATTATGAGTAATTAGACAGGTGATGCTTTTATTGGCAGGCTATTTTTCAAATACTTGAACTATTCTGTCTATTCTATAGTGACTCATAGTTAGTCTGTCAGTAGGTAAAAGCTTTGCTATTCCAGTAGAGGTAACAGTTTGACAAATGATGGTTCTGCAGTGTTACTGTCTCTGTATTCTAATGCTATCGTATCACTTAAATTGTGTGGCTGTGCTTTTCAGAGCAACCCTCCTCTGCCTCTCCTTGCCTCCCACCCAAAGGACCCCAAAGCAATGGCAGTAACATCCCCTACTGAGGAAGTATCTCCTGCAGTCACAGGGGAAGTGAACACGTCAGCTGTCAAATCTTATGACAGCTATGCAATTCTTGTAGGAAAGGAATTTAAAAGAGAACTCAAGTCATGGGACAATCAATCTGTTGCTTATTTGTGTCAACAGCAACCCCTATAATACAGTAGTAAACTGATAGAAAGTTTTTCTAACAGTGCAAATATTTCTGGCCCTGTGCCTGATCTCAGGGACCCTAATAACAGTAATAACTGCAAATAGTCATTTCTGTCTGTAGTGCTGCAGCTCTGAGGGCCTGGAGTAGTCCATGGACTTCACCAGAAACGTCCCTTTTCACTGTGAATGCATCCAAAAGCTGCTGGAGTGAGCAGTGCTTCCATCTAGTGAGCTCTGCTCTTTTGTCTTTCTCTCCTTAAAAAAAAAATAAATAAAAAATCTCCTGGAGTCTTGTGATAAAGCTGTTTGTTCTTATGCTTATGCCTGACTATTTTTTTCTTCCCATGTTAGGCACACTACAAAATAAACCCCTGCTGATGTGAAAAATCATATAAACAGAATCCTAGTGGGGTTTTCTCCAGAGCTGTCCTTTGCAGTAGCCATTCCCTCTAGGAGAAGCATGCAACTGATTTGAATCCCTTTGGTTCAAGCGGTTGTAAGGTCACAGAGAGAAGTGGTTAAAAACTCTGAAACCCTATAGAGACTTGGGGCTGGGGAGTGTGTGTGTCCTGCCCTCTTTTTTTTTTTTTAATTGTTTACTTGTGTCTTAGTGGTACTGATGGGAACGCCAACTTGAGCTGTGTAATGCTGAAAATGCTCTTATTCTTCTAATTAGCTCATAAACCTGGTCTCAAGTGGTAGCGCTATCTGGTAGTTAAAAAGAAAAGTCAAAGAGTAAACAAAGATGCCTTTTTCTATTTTCTGTTCATCTTTTCATCAGGCTAGAATATGCAGGACTAATTTCCTGGGGGGGTCAGCATGCATATTTTCAGGCTATTCTGTGGCTTTGTTTAATGGCCATTGGGAGCACAGTCATTTTCTGGTCCCTGATGAAGAATGCTGGTTGGGAGGAGAGCTGGTGGGCAATTGCTGAGGTGTAGGGGTGACAGTCTGCAGGTACTTGGGAGGGGGAAACACGGTGGGCGTGGGTATTGTAGAGAAATGTCTTTGGTCCTGAAGGGAAGACCTGCATGTGAAGTCTTCAGGAAAGCCTGAGACTTCCCAGGCTCATGTTTTGAAGAGAAGTGAGTGACACTGGTTTCTCTGTCAATTGTAAACACATCACAGCTGTCCAAAGCCAGCAAGAGTGTTTTTGTTCTTGAATCACTTCAGTTTCATCATTTAATCACTTTAGTTACCAAAAATTATAATTGTCGGGTAACACAAAATAGTCAGGATTTTCTCTCTGACTGCAGCTAAGGGTATTTGCTGGCCAAAGTTCCCACCACCATGGGAGAGGTGGTATTTGTATCAAGGCTGACAATTTATGAAAGGAGTTCTGGAAGGGACAAAAAAGGTGGGAGTGGTGGGGAGATAGGTCACCTAAACTTTTTGTCTCAAGAGTTAGTTTTGTTTGCCTTTGAGGCTGAGTGGGGTGATAAGAGCAGACAAGCAAAGAAAGGGGCATTCAGAGAACTGTATACAGGTTTACCTGGGGTTTCTCTGTGGTGTACTAATGAACTCCACCCCTGAATACTGTTCGTTCTGTGCTTTGCTGTTCCTGTTCCCATCCCCTCCTCTGCCCTCTTCTTTCAGTTTATGCTTTCCCTCCCTTCCTTTACATAATCTTCTTGTAGCCTTTCTGTTTCTTTTTGTCTTCTCCCCTCCCCAGTATGGAAAGGATATCACCTCTGCTACTGTTTTTATTTTCTTGTGACCTTCCCCATAGTCTTTATCTGTTTTGTTTGTTGCAAGTTCTTGAAGGTCTTCTGTTTGTCCACCCAACACCTAGCATGGTGAAGCCTTGCTCGTTGGTCTTTAAATGCTCCTGTAATAAATACAACATACAGTAGGAGTTTTGTCTGTCTCTTGTCTGTATTCAGCAATAAGAGTTTGCTGCTGTAACTTTGCTAGTCAAAATCATGGTCCGGCACACTTACTGCTTCTCCCTTAAAAATTTTTATTCACCTTTTGAATGTGAACACTGTCTCTCTGAATAGGTGCTATAAAGTTAAAAAAAAAAACCAACAAAACAAAAAACCACCACAACCAAAAAAACCCCAAGAAGTGAGAAGGAAGATATAGGGGAAGAAAAGTGTGCAGTTGTTTTCTTGAGGCTTGATTTCAATTAAAAAACAAAACTGACACAATATACCTGTTCAAGCAGGCCTTATTTAAAGAACTGAGGCTAGGTAGTATATTTTCCCCTTGTACCATACTTGTTCTGGTTTAAATGCTCTTTCATTACCTTGCTCCCTGCTGATTTTATTAGTTATGTAGTGAATGGCATACTCTTGCAACTTTCTGTTTGCTGTTTAGTGACTTGCAGAGGAAGACTGGAGCTGCCACTGCCAACAGTTACAGATGGCTGGAAAAAGAAACATGCATTCTGAATTTAATATAACTAGTTTCAGACTTTCTTTCCTCGCTCGCTCTGATTTTTGATAATAAAATCATCATCACTGTCTCTATTTTTGTAGTTTTGCCAATTTGAGAATTCACCCTCATGGATTAGTGTTGGTGGATCTGCAGAATTACAATGATCATACAAAAGGAAGAGAGGAAGCCGATCAGGTATGAGTGCTTGTCTTACTAGACTTATCAAACTGCATCAGGAGCCCCTTTTCTTCAGGTCTATCAAAGTATATCTTGGTAAAAGATTTTTAAATATTAAAGTTATTTCAAACCTGAATGCTTACAGATGAGGAATAGTAATACAGATTGTGGTTGCATACACATGTGAGTGCGTGCGCATGCATGCACTCTTTTTTGCATGTCTTGGGCCTTGTGTTCTTTGCTTTGGAAGTTGTAAAGATGTAGCAGCCTTGGTAGGGCTCAGGTCTCTTCAGGTACCCAGGGCAGTGAGTGAGAAGTGATGCTCAACCTGCAACCTGGTGTATTAGTCTGTGACTTTTTTTCCTTCTCTAATCTGAGAGATGGGGAGCCTCTATACTCAAACTTCTTCCCCGGGAAGAAAAATAATTTCATCTTCCCTGATATGAAGGCTCTAGAAATTGAATATTGCAGGGGAATAGGCCACTGCTTTGGCAGGAATGAAACCTTACAGGGTTCTTGTCTTCTCTCCTTGGCTGTGCCTGGAAGGTCTAGCTGTGTTATCCTGGAGGACAGCTAAATGCAGTGGTGACAGCTGCTACAATATGTATGTTCTTGCTCGTAATGAGGCTTGAGGCAACCAGCTAGTTAGTTATTCATAGGCTTCTAATGTTACATTTCAAAGCCTTTCAGTGCAGGTGCTAGTCTTTATTGCCTTTCAAGTAGCCTAATTTAACAGATTTTACATTAAGTGATCACCTATAAATTCCACCTCTTGCTTTTTTTCCAGCTTCTAAACAAAGTAGAAGAAAGAATGAAAGAATTGTTTCATGGTAATATAAAAAGGGTGAAGCGGTAAGTTCGTACATCTACTTCTGTATGTGGCTTGTCTGTATATTTGCTAAAGATAATGAGGAAATTATGTTTTGCTGTACTGCAATGAATAGCCTGGAGTATGAATTTGTGTGGTTTTTCCCCCAATGTTTTAAAATGGTTTTATTGCAGAATTGAAGATACTGTGAGGTTTGTCCTTTTGTTAAGCTTCATCTTCAGTATTGTTACTCTGGGCAAGGATTACTTATTTAATTTGCTGCTATGGTTGTGTGAAATGGTGGGAGAAAATGCAAGTAGGAAGCAAGAGCAGACTGCTCTGAAAGGGCTGCGGAACCCAGGGTGGTGGTGGGTAGGGCAGCCCAGGGTGTGAACTGTACCCTCCGGACCACATCCCACAGCTTGCGGACAGGGTGAGCAGGGCTGGCGAAGGCAACCAGGGTCAGCCCCAGCCCTGTGACTGCCGGGCTGGGCTGTAGTACTGAGGCAGCTCTGAGACCAAGCTGAGTGTCAAGGATCGGTGAAAGAATTGGGCAGAGCTGCAGGGTAGCTTGGGCAGGGACGAGGGGTGAGGGCTGGAGCTGAAATGAAGTTCAAGCCCATGGAGGAGGCCCTGCCCCGACAAGGTTTCCTGCAGCTCTTTCCCTCACAGCTCTGCCCCTGCTGCATTTTACGGTGCTGGCCTTAGGCACATGTGGCAAAAACCCCTGGGGGAACCTGTGCGCTTAGGGCCCTGGCAAGAAGATAGAAATATTTTGTAGCAAACTTTTTTAACGTGACTGATGAGTGAAGGAGGGAGGCTTTGCAAACCTTCTGTCGCTTTGATTTACTTAAATACAAGGTCGTATTTTAAACTGTAGGGATGCTAATTGGCTTGTTGCCTGCTGCTGAAACAGCATTCATGCAGGAGTTCCCCAGGCATCTGGAAGGACACAGCTCATGTTAGTGTTTTCCTGGTGGCTCTGTGGCAGTGCCTGGCATCTCAAAGCCAGGGAGCACTTGCTGCAGGCATGCACTCGCTGGAGGGTGCAGCGAGTGCTTTAAAGAACATAGTCAGAAGAGGAAATGGTTTAAGAAAAGTAAAAAGCAGTGTAAAATCAACAAGATTCAGTAAGGCCAAGGAGCAAACTACAAAATGGGAAAACAGCTAAGCAGTACTGTAGCAGAAAGTAATCTGAAGGCTATACGAGACCACAAGTAAAGTGGTAGTGATTTGAAAAGTGATGTTATAGCTTGAATATTGTTTTTGCTTAACAGCTGTATGTAAGACAGAGCCAGTTGTCTTGCTTTACTTTGTCCTGGTAAAGCCTCATGTGGTACACAGTGTGCAAATGTAGATAATCTTGTGCCTATGTATATAGGGAGAAGCTCGCTCTTTGAAGATATTTTAATATTGAAATATTATATTGGGAGTTTGTGGAATCTCTGTGATAGGAACTTGTCAAAAATGGGTCAGGGAAAAGTCTGCCTGAAGTGATCTAGATTAATTTGGTTATGTTGGTATAGGAAGATGAGCTTCTTGGAACAGTGGATCTGGCATGAATCTTGTCACACACCCCTCAACTTTTTTTATTATTTTCTTTTTTTAATTTGCTTCGCATCCTTCTGATGTTAGCTTCACACATGCAGCTCCACTAGAATTAATGCTGCTGGAAAAGCTGTACTTGCCTTTTTGTTGTCTTGGTGTATTGAGCAGATGCTCTTGCTCTCACCCGTTGCTGCCATCTTGTGGCTCACTGAGGGTAGAAAATATTTCTGCAATGTTTATTGAGAATTGCTAGTGAATTTAGAAGCAGCTTCTCTGTGTCTAGTCTACTGCTACGCTCTCCTGGAAAAAAACCCCACCCTTAACTCTTCGAAGTGTGTGGGAAATCTGATGAACTCTGTGCCTGCACACTTTGCTTAAAATGGTATGCAATCATTTTGATCATTCACTGCCATTTCAAATATAGTTTGTCTTTACAGGTGAAATACAGATTTGAACCAAGATACTTTTCTATGGAATTAAAAAAAAAAAAAAACAACAAAAACCAAAACCAACAGAACCAAAACAATCTATGCAGATGCTTGAACCACTTTTAAAAAGTAATGCAAGCTGTCAGCTGATATCAAGGATTGTGCTTGTACACTGCAGGGTGACGTGGCTCAGTTTGAAACACTATAATAGTCCACTTTTTATGTTTGCATATGTGTTTAAAAATGTCTTGGTACAACTTTAGAAGGGTAAGATACACTAATCTCAAAAAAAATAGCATTCTTAGCTGAGCTGAAGGTGGGAAGAGGTTTTGTTATGTTTTTTTGTCTGCTTTCTGCTTTTGTATTTTATCCGTTTCTAGTCATGAGCCTGTTCTGCAGAGGCTGGTATGTTATGTAAATCCCTCTCTTAGGGTAGAGAGATTCACAAGCACATTGTAGAAGTTATACATAAAGAACCATCACTTATATTTCATCTGTGCCTCAGCAAGTTATGTGTATTTAACATATGGCTGATAAGTTTCTTACGTCTAAATGTTAAATCTTGCAAGTTTTTCTTAGATCCCTCTTGTAAATATTATTTATTATGGTGGATCCACTTTTAAAAAAAAAATAATTCTCAAATGTTTTGTAATCTTTTTTTCTTATTATTTCTTTCTAGATTGCCAGCCATTTTGAGAGGAGGTGTCATTGATAGATACTGGCCCACAGCTGATGGACGCCTGGTGGAGTATGACATAGATGAAGTTGTTTATGATGAAGACTCACCTTTTCAGAATATTAAAATTCTGCATTCAAAACAGTTTGGGAATATTCTTATTCTCAGTGGGGATGTCAGTAAGTATCTCGTTTGAAGATCTTTTGTGTGAAATTGTAGGAAGTATTGTTTTCTATCTTGCTATGGCACAGTTTTAATAGATTACTAAGGGTCATGGTTCTGATGCTGGAAGCTACATATATGCATGGACACATATCTGTTACTGTATATAAAGTATTTTAATCAGAAAGGCTGACCAGTGTAGAATCTAGAGTACAAAAAAAGATTTCTTCTTTTTCCCAAAGTCGTCATCTTTGCTGTGGAAAGGAGCATAGAAAGGAGAATAGAAGTCAAGAGTGTTGTCTAGCAGAGCTTACTCTACTCCTTTCTTTCACATGAGCTTTTACCTGTTTGTTGCAAGCCCAATGTCTTGAGGGCTTCTCTTTGATAGTAAAACAAGCTACGCTGTCAGTCTTCAAAATGCAGTAGAGGTCTAGAGACATATGAAGGAAGTAGGAGCTGGTGGGCGTGTGTGGGGATAATCCTGCTGTTCCCTTGATTCTCTAAGGGAGTTGCCTGCCTGGTGAGATACAGCACAGCTGTATCTTAAACCATTTAGCTGCTTTGTTGGTGAACATCTTTTGACTTTTGTCGTCTTCAAAATGCTCAGTTGAACTCTAAGTTCATCAGAAGAGTGACCCAACCTTTATGGGAGGGTCTTTATATGTGGTACTCTGTGCCTGCTGATCTTTGTATTTTTCAAAGTGAACTTGAGAGAAGATGGGCTACTGTTCTTTGAAGTGGGATGAGAATGCTGTTTGCTAGAAAATCTAGGCATCGGGGAGTATGCTTTGTAAAATCTCTCAGTACTTATGTTGAAAAGTACTGGCTGAGGTAAACAAGGGATGTTGCTGTCTAGGGATAGAATACCTAATTTCAGTCTAATGGCAGAGTAATTAAGAAATTTGACTATAGCTTTTTGAAATCACCAGAAATACCTCTAACCATTCAGTTAGCTTTCTGCAACTGTCAGGGGGACTTCTGTGCAGATGGCAGCTGAAAAGCGTTGCTATTTAATTCATTAGCAAGGTCTTCTCTAATTCAGTTAGAATTGTATTTGAAATCACTAAATTAGGGTATTCCATACTTCTAACCAGAAATCTTCATCAGTTTCATATGGAGGTGAGGTTTTGTTTGAACATTGTCACAATGTGCCTCATAGAAAGGGAAGTATGCCATTACTTATTTACCTTCCATGAGACTTTAAAATACTGCTTTGTGTCATTTTGTTATTGTGCACTTATAAGCGAAGTGCTGATTGCTAGGCAGAATGATAGGATATGCCATGATGTGCTGCTGCACAAAGCTGTGCCCTTGTAGCTCAGATCTGTTATTACAGCTTAGGAATGTTCTTTCCTGCTTTGAAGCTAATGGTGAGCAATTCAGCAGAAGGCATGCTTCAGGGTCCTTCAGCAGTCGGGTGTTAACAGTCATACTTATAGTTCTGTGCAGGGATCCACTGGGGTGCATCTAGGTTGCTCTTCTTAGTTGGGATCCAGAGTGTGTTAGCAAAAATCTCCTGACTTGTCTCTTGCAGCACTAGTTTGAGGTAAAAACCCACTGAAGTATTGAGAGTACACATCAAGTCCTAAGCACTGACAGTTTTGCTCTACAACTTCGCTTCTCTTGGCATGCAGTGCTTCCTAATGCTGAGGTAGCAATTGCTGGGTTTGCATCGAGAACTAGACAAATCCTGTGTGGGGTTCTGAGGAGGATCTCATTAGCTTTGGTAAATCACTAGCCTCCTGTTACCTGGACTGTCTCTGAGAGCTAGGTTGTTTCTGTAGATGCTCTTGCTTTGGTCTGTATTATATCACCTTTGGATTAATGCCAAATTAATACCAATTAATGAGAAGAATTAAAGATGTAATGTTTCTGTCCAACTCTTTCTCTTCCTTACATTCAGATCTGGCAGAGAGTGACCTGGCATATACTCAAGCCATAATGGGCAGTGGAAAGGAAGACTACACTGGGAAAGAAGTGCTAATCCTGGGAGGTGGTGATGGAGGTATACTATATGAGATAGTCAAACTGAAGCCAAAGATGGTTACTATGGTAGAGATATCCTTTGACAAATGACTGATCATTCATTTCAACATTTTTCAGCCTGTGTTTTCTGCTGATGTCTTAGCATTGAGCGTAATTAACCATCAGGTTCTGACTTGCATGAGGAGATAGGGTCTGAAATGAAATTTCTTTTAGTCCTCTTAAAGAGACCCAGTGACTGCATATTTGTGCATCACTATGTAGCACATACTTTTGAGTTCCCAGTCCATACTATAACTCTTGAGTAGCTGTTTACATAGAACTGGAAAGGAACACTTCTGTCATCAAACTGATATTTTCTCTGATAACAGAAGACAGGTCTGTCAAGTCTGTAGTTTGGGCTGAGTTCTGCTGTCTTGGGTTCTTTTGTTTTATTAAAGCAAGCTAAAAAAAAAATCCCTAGGAGCAAAAAAGTTTAATCAATAGGAATGTCAGGACTTAGTGAATTGCATTGGTGGCAGAATGATCAACTCTTGGCCTGTTTTAAAAATACTGATACAAATCAAGTTTTCAAGATTCTGTAGTTCAGATAGTTTGTAATGTAAACCACTGTTAGCCATATGAAATATTGATCATCCTAGGTTTTGGGATCCCCTTGTTAAAAACTAAAAACTGTTGTTTTAAAAATGTAGGTTGAAGTCTTAACCTAGTTTAGCTTTATGGGGTTTTAAAATACATCTTCCTATTGTTCACATTTCAAGCTTTCATAGTAATGGTAACTTAAGGTACCAGAAATACTGGTTTAAACCAAAAATAAACACTTCCTAAACCTCTAACTGAGTCTGAAGGCAAATGGCTATTGCAATACATATGCAGAGATACATGTCTTACTATTCTTTTGTGAATGTCACCTTTGTGAGAATTTCTTTCTGAAGAAATAGAAACTGTTACCTGTATTATTTCTGGAATGTAGAATGCCTTAACCAGCTTCAAACATTGACCAAATGGTGATCGACGGGTGTAAAAAATACATGCGTAAAACATGCGGAGATGTCTTAGACAATCTGAAAGGAGAGTGCTATCAGGTAACTTTTTGTTTTTCTTTGATTAGAAGTAATATTTCAAATACAAGTATACCCAGCCTGGTAGACTGCAATAGCAAAGGTTTGGGGAAAAGTCTTCTGATTTTTCTTAATTTTGGGAAGGATTTTTCCTTTTTTATGACACTTCTAATTTTTAATAGCTGGCAGTGGGATTTGTGTTGGAAGTATATATTAGTGTCAAAATATTTTAACTCTCCCTCTTCAAGCTCTTCTAAAAATAATTATATAGCTTTTAAGGAATGTGAAATAGGAGAATCTTTATTGCTGTAGCCTACAAATAAAGAGGAAATAGCAGTAAGGATGCAGTGTTAAACATCATTCCTTAAATTGATGAAAAGATAGAAGAAATGTGTATTTCAGTTGTCCTGAACTGTTGAGAATATCTGAATTTGTAATACACATTTTAAAATTCTTTTTAATTTGCAGGCAAAAACTCTTACACTGCTAGGATATTAAAAATTAAAAAAAAAATTAAAATTCATGCATCCCTGCAGTTAAGGTCTTTGTGCTGCATCTGACAGAGCTTGCAGACTAGCCCGGGTGTAATCTGACATCTTCACTGGAAACCTTTGCTTTTTTTTCATTACTGCTCCTTAAGGCTCTCACAGATACTATTTTACAGGTGTGAGCTAAAAAAGGCATGCAAAAAAATTAACAGAAGTCACATGCTATGTTGCATGAGTCAGTGGCCCTTCATACTTTACTTTACTCATACATTACTTTACTCATATGTTGGTGGGCTGCTAACTGTTGTTACCGCTTGGTAGGTAGAACAGTGGTTACACAGCAATCAGTGACAGCTAGGAAATTCAGTCCTGTAGTGCCTTCATTGTCATAATTCCCACAACTGTTCCTCCTTCTTACACAATGTAAAAAGTTGAAAAAGGAGCCTAAAATTAAGTGTACATTTAATTTTGTACTTTTTGCCTTCTCTTAATTGCTGTGAATCTGCTTTTGTTCCTTTTACCTGGTCAGTTTTAGTGTATTTAGAGGACTATTTCATTCTTACAGGTTCTGATTGAAGACTGTATTCCTGTACTGAAGAGGTATGCCAAAGAAGGAAGGATGTTCGATTACGTAATTAATGATCTGACGGCTGTTCCAATCTCCACATCTCCAGAAGAAGGTTAACCTTAAAATTTATTTTCCTAAACTTCTGAGGATTGATCCTAAACTTCTGCCCCTCTGCTGCATGGTAGTTGGCAGTTTGCAACAAAAATACTTTGATTCTTGCCTTTTTAATAGCAAATCTGAGAGGCAAAGAATGATAGTAACACATCTGTTCTTTTAGAATTTTTCTTATATGTTAGAAAAAATTAGCCAGTGCCTAGGGCTCTCTTTAAACTGTGCTCTTATTCCAGAATAATATCAACTCACGTAATTTATGAGAAAGTATTTGGGGAGTTCACATGCCAGTAAATTTTTCCCCACTCTATAATTTCTTGGAAAAGTCTGGAAAATTACTGTGAAGAAAACCAGATACTTCCACCATCATTGCCATTGTGTATGGGTTGTGTGGTTTTTAGCTTGTTGTTTTGTTGTTGTGGGTTGTTTTTTTTAAAGGTGTAGGATAGCTACTTTTTAAACAGTAGATATGTTGCAAGTCTTGAATATGTAACAGTGAACAAGCCAGTAATGTACTGTTCTGTTTTTAAATCATACTCTACATGCAGATTCCACATGGGAATTTCTGCGATTGATTCTTGACCTCTCAATGAAAGTCCTGAAACAAGATGGAAAATACTTCACACAGGTATGATATCTGGATGTAAAAAAGTATTGCTGTATATGTATTGCGATCTGCATTTTTCAGGTAAAAAAGGGGACTAAACTAAACCAACCAACTAAAAATCTACTAACAAGCTGGTTTTCTCCTTTTAATGACTCACTTAAGGATTTTTGCATGGAATTTGGGCTTCGCTGACTGACTTACGTTTTTTCATTATTTCAGCTGAATTTGTAGTGATTGTGTCTTTGGAATTAAAGCATAATTTCAAGAATCAGCTAGGTGTACTACAGAATATTTTAGCTGTAAGCAATTCTTGGAAAAGCAGAACAGATGTACTTTATAAGCACATACATGGTTTTTTAAGCTAGTGTCTCCAGTTGTAGAGTGTAAGACATAAAAATTTATCATCCATAAAGGTGTAAGAATTTTACATGGGTGCAATGGGATGAGAAAATTAGTCATTTGGGAGTAAATACTCTCTTTTGCTTGCTATCCACTCCTAGTGCAAGTCACTGTTTTGGCTTTTTCAAAACGGGTTTTGAACATTTGAATGTTTGTTACAATGCTTGGTATTTTGTGAAGTATTTTATACAGTCATAAATAAGATTTTTGTCCTTGTGTATGAAATTTTTACTGCAACTCTATTTAAAAATAAAAAATTTAAGATTTGTATACATGCTACAGTATAGCCACCTCGTGGATAATATAATTGTGTTATAGCTTTCATCCTGAATTCGGAAATGCCACAAAGCTGCATGCAATTGTACAAAAACATGACAAGACCCAGCAGATGGTTTAGTGAAGTATAAGTCTCTGAAGTTGTATTTCTTTTGTCATGCCCATACTTTAACTAGTCTTCTGATGTGTGGAGCATTTAAGTACAGTATTTTGGAATAACCTTGTTAAGCTCTGAAATAACCTAGCTAAAATTATGCGTTTCAACTCTGTTCCTATCAGCATGGGGTTTTGGACGTGTGTAAAGGAACTGGTTTACTGTAAAATTGGACAGGTTTATAAAGAAATGCAAAACTCACAGAATGAGGTTTTTGGCAACTTTAATGTGCTGCTTCATTTTAAAATGCTGTAGTTGTGTGGGCAAGATAAATTATCTTGTGGTTGAAATGTAAGATATGACTAATATGGCTGCATCACACTAAATCTCAATGGCTTTTCTATTTTGTTAATAGTGGAAATACTTATGACTGATATTGAAAGGACACTACATCTTTTGGACAGAGCAAGCATTTGTGTTGCAGTTGTCATTCTTGTCAGCTAGTCTCACTGTGTATGTTACTTTATTGGAATGTATGTAAATATGTCTGTTGACAAGTATCTGTCAGACTTTGCATAAAGTCTCTGGGAAGAAGCTTGTGCTGAAAGCTGGAGTGATGGCTGTGCTGTGGCCAGGGTACAGGGAGGTGGTTTTGTGTCAGCTGAAACCAATAGAGGTTGAGCCTGGTACAGCCCTGCTGCCTGCCCTGTCCTCATGGGAGGAGGAGAGAACTTGGCTCTCCAGCATCTCTGCTTGCACAGGAAGGAAGGACAGCAGCACTGAGCTGGCCCTGGTGGGTTTAAGCTGTTGTGAAACTGCAATATCAGTTTCACAGTTCACAAGCAACAAGGTGGGACATGGCAGGATGGGGCAGAAACAAAATTAAAATTGAAATGGCTTGAATTTGGACTTGTGGCTAACTGGTAGCCAGTGAAAGGGCTGGAGTAGAGGAGCAATGTACTCTGGCAACTTTGTCTTCCTGAGTGTGTTGGAAAAAAGGAAAATTAATATTGGGGCAAACAGTTATCAGAGCTTTTGGTATATCTACTGATACACTACCTGACCCATCTGATGGTCCTTGTTGCCTCTTCTCAGTTGTGCCTGATTTAAAGCAAACAAACAAACAAAAACCCTCAGAAAACTCAGCAGTCTGATCACAGGAAGAACAGACTTTTAGGGGTTCTTTAAATAAAGTCAGCTGCCTATAAGTTTCTTTAAATTAGGTTTTGAATTAAACTAGTTAAAGCTGGATATCTAAAGGATTGTGTTAGACTACAGACAGAAGTTCAAATGTGACCCCTACAAACTTTGGTAGCTGAGCTTAGTCACATGCTGGGAACTCATAAATGGTTTTGAATGCTCTGATGCGCTAGCTGTTAAATGCCAGGGTTTTTTAGCTCTCTGTATTAGTGTTGGAAACTTAATTACTTTTGTTCCAACTGTCTACTTCCAGGATGCTTACCTTAGCTAGCAGGCTGTGCTTTACCTGCTGAAGGAATCACATGCCTTTTAAGGCAGTTTTGTTTTTAAAATTCAGGATTTTGTGTGCCCTCCACTCCCCCCTGGCTTTCTTGAAGTTCTTTGGTTCTCAAAAACATAAAATATGTTAAATATCATCAAGAAAAGTGACTGAGGGATTGTCCACCTATTTGTTAGAGCCTGACCTTTGCTATGATGAGGAAATGTCTCATAGGAAAGATGGTGCAAAAAGGTCATTGTCCTGTTGGCTACTGGCCAGTAGCTATAGTCGCTTCTTCTGCCTTGGCATTGTGTTGTACTAATGTTTGAAACATCTGTCCTCTGTTGTTTGTAGCCTGTCCCGATAGTTCTGCTTGCAGGGGTTACCTTGTGCATTTTGTTAGAATGTTACTTATTTCAATGCTCAAGAAATGCTTTACCCAAAAGTGGAGTTCTGTTCACAGAATGCCAGTCTTTCAGATACTGTATTGCTGCCTGACTCTTTAAATGCCACTGCTGGGAAAAATAAATGGAAATGCTCATCACCTCTTCATTGAGCTCTGCACAAGTTTTGGAATATGTTCTTTTCAGCACATGAATTGTCAGCAGGCAGGGTCTAGAGCTGTCTAACTCTAGATAGATGTAATTTATCTGAGACTATCAAAAGAATTTTTTTTTGCATGCTACCCTAACACACCTGGCTATTTCCTCAGGATGCAGTGGTGATCCTCAAAGTAGTCTCCAAATGCTAATGCAGAATATTCTTTCACCACTTGGTGGAGACTGGTAACTAATATTGTCTAGCAGTTTATTAACATTTCTGGAGAGATTCTGCCTGTAAAAGGTTTTTCAGACTACTTATTTGTATTCCCAGGGAATGCAAGAAATGATGTGGCCAATTTTAGGATGAAGGAGGGACTTTTTGCTTATTTCAACTCTGGAAAGATAGAAAGGGCAGTTTATGGATCTCATTCTCTGCTGCTGTAAATCTGTGCTTGAGTGTATTGGGGGGGAAAAATGCCTCCATATTTGCTCTATGCCTCTACAAATAGTAATCGCAATCAGAATAAAAGCTTACTTGCATGAGTGGTAGCCTTGCTTTTCATGTCCTTGCTTTTTCAGCTGCATCATCCATATGGAGAATCTTGCAGGCTACGTAGGACCTGGACAGAGAGGTGAGCTTTAGGGCCCTTAGCCTACCAAACTTGCAGCCCTGTCTGTAAGCTTAAAACTTGAGGGTTGTTTGCGAAAACTTACTGTTGAATGTATCCCACTTTCTGATGCTTAGGGGTTATATGGCTTGCTATATTTCTGGTTTTCCTTCTCCTGAAGCTGGTGCTTTGAAGAGTTTAGTGATGCAATATGGGTCCAGGTCTGTGAGGTGCTCGGTGTTGCCTTCTCCAGGGGTAGCCAGTTACAGGGGCAGGCTCCCAGCCACGCAGGGGAGAGAAGTGGGAGTCAGTGAGGACGCGAGAACTTGGCAAACCCAAGGTCTGCTTTCATCTCTAAGGGACCTTCCCAGTGACTTGTTTCTGAACATGTTAAGTGTTTTTATGCTATTGGACCTTCTAAAAGCCAGTATGATTTTTAGATTGCCCAAGTGACTTTTTTGAACTTTATTGGAGTACGTGTACTTGTAGATACTACTGTGATATGTTTGTGGTTGGTTGTCTGAACCATCACCATCCTGTGCCTTCCAAGTAGCACGTGGGGATTGTCCCAATAGCTGTGAAACTGTGCTCTGTAAGATGCAGAGACTGATGGTAAGGTTGTCTCTGTCAGTGGATTATGTGTAGCTACGAAAATACCTTTTTTCTGTGCTAAGTTTTTGCTCTGCTGATCTAATCCTTTGAGGTTGAGCAGGCTATCATTTTCAGCCTGTTTATGAAGTGGAACCTTTAAAAATACCTCTGAACAGGAATTTACTCCTTCCTAGTCTGGGTCATCCAACCCAGGCAGGATAGAAACAGTCTCGGACCGCTCACAGGTTTGGGTTCCAGTAAACAGCAGTAACCGCTGGTGCAAGGGATCAGATGTCTCCCACACACACTTGTGGTCCTGCCCTCTAAATGTCCAGACCACCGCGATGTTGCTCCATAGTTACCCTCCTTTTTTTGGCTACTGTGTGGGTTTTCTAATTAGCACTTCCAAAGACAGAGCAGGGTTCTCCTTGACTGTGAATGTGAAAGGAGTCTGGATGCATGTCCCTGTGTGAGCCTTTGTGATTTCTTGGCAGTCTGTGAGTCTTTGAGGGCAGACATTTCATTTCCTTGTGTTACTGAATTCAGTTTTAAATTAATTGATTGTTTGGCCAGTGGAGATACCTTCAGTCAGGTTTGCCTCCATTATCTCCTCGAAAGCCATCCCTGTCACCCACAACTCAAACCTAGCTCTGATGCTAGGTGTTTCATGCTCTATGTATCTCGTTGTTTCTTAGTCGCTCTGAAGTGAGCTGAAGTGAGGGAGGACAAAAAAAAAAAACCCAACCTTGGCTATGTTCAACTCCAGCACTTGTTATTACAAAACAAATATAGAAAACCATGTTAAATTTAAAATAAAAATTAAACTTCTCTAGTATACTGTGTCAGACAAGGATGTCCAGTAGCAATGACATGTAGTGTAAGACATGTAAGAATGACATGTGTAAGAAATGGGCAAGTATGGAAAGAGACCCTTCCATCTGCTTTCAAGTCACTAGTTCACTTTCTAAGGTTGGAGGAAGCATAGTGGCCTAAATTCAGCCTATAACCAGTTGATGGACACATCCCCTTTACAGGTAGGTAAAGTTAACTGGAACTTACAGGGTTAACTTAAATTCTTTTTTTACTACATAATTTAAGGAATGGTTTTTTTAATTGTCTGCCCAGCACTATATTTGTTATTTAAATTTGTTGTGCATTGTGCTCTAGAAACCTGAAAACCAAAACCCATGGTACTACAGAGTGTATGCCTTACAAAAGCCCAGAAGAATTGGTGTTGGGAGACGGGCATGAGCTGTCAAAGTGTGCGCAAGCACTGAGCAGACTCAGAATGCAAAGGCTGTGAAACTTTTCAGGAGTTGTCAGTCTTAAACAAGGTCTTATAAATATAGATCTGTTAATTTCAAAGTTTAAAACTACCTCAATACTTTTGTGTCAGAGGGATGCTTGTTAAGGAGAGAAAAAAATTTTCAGCATTTCCCCCATTTCTTATCTGTCAAATTGTTTGACATGGAACAAAGATTAAGTAAGGGGGGACAGGCAGAGGAGTTTAGTAGGGTTTTTGTATGTGTTGAAAGTTGACTGAACAGTGGGGGATAAAAAAAGTCTGATTTTGCTTATTTCCCTTTTGAAAAATTATAATTGGTGAGTCATCAGCTTTAAACCTTATTAAACACTGTTCAGTATTGGTTATTGTTTGAGTATATAGTGGCTGTTCAGAACAAAAAATGCATTGCTCTACCACATAACTGTTTTCATTAGGCAGCGGGGAGTTAGATGAACACAGGTTATTAGACTGGTCACTGTATTGCATTCTGGGCTTGGTTCCCTGTGTCACATTTTAGCAATACAAGAACACTTAAGTGTGATTGACATTGTTATCAACACTGTTGTCTCTAGTTGATAAAGCTGGTCACTTACAGAAGGGTGTTAGTGATTTTTTTCAAGACCTTTTCTCTTTATTGAAGTAAGTTCATCTAAGTTTTGTAGATTAGATTTTTTTTCAATTCTTAGCTTTTTGTTGAGTAAAGCCAAATAATTACAAAACCCCTGTAACTGTGCAGAACAATAAAATCCTCTGGTGGTCTCCAGAAGCAGAGGTTAATAGAACAGCCAGGTGGGATGTGAGCCTTTAGGTAATGTCTTGATTTGGAGATCGGGGAGTTGTGAGTTTGAAAAGTAAAAATTGGTTATTGACATGACTTGTTGTTCCTGTAATTTGTTTTCCACACTGTCTGCAGTGATTTGTCTGTTGCTGGAGAAAGGATGAAATACTGAAGTGACAGGCTGGGAAACTGTGGATACTTTCATCTCATTGCGTATCCTATTAAACTTCCTCTGTAATAGTGGTGTGCTCCATGAATTACCTAGCAGTGTTTTCTATTTATGACTCAAATTACACACAGGTTGTTTTTTTAGTTTTCTTTTGGATTCAGTCTGATGTTGAAACAAAATTAAATGTTTGGTAAAGGGTGGCTGAACCAAATAACTGCTACAGTCCCCTAGATAATAACAGGTTACTAAACAAGTACTACAGTAGTCTGTTCGTTGTTGTGCTTTATGCAGTTGTGCTCAGTTAGTGTTTGTCACTTACCTTTTTACAAGCCTCTTTTGTTTTCCGATACCTCAAATCAAATATGATACATTCAATATAAAGCATGGCATCTTCCTTTACCAAATAAACAAGTGTAAGTTTGTTCATGGAATATGATCAAAATGATAATCAAACACATGTTTTAAGCAAGTTCTTTTGAAAGACCTTTCAAGTATATGATTTTTTCTAAAAGATGCTGTGTATAGGTTTTTTTAAGTTGAGGTTTTCTTTTCCACTTGTGAAAACTTGAGCACAATGGAAAAAATCATTGAGCATGCTTCAAAAAATTCAGAGAAAGAACAGTAGGATGAAGTATCTCTTCACTTCCTCTGGAAATAAAAACGTTTTAAATACATTGTGGAAAAAAATCCTACCAATAAAAGGTAGGAAAAAAAAAGTCTAAATCCCAAAGTCAGAATGTGCATTATAGACTTTGTTTCTAGTTATCATCTGATGTTGTTACATGGAAAAAGTAATGTAGATGGAGCTGTTTAGACATACTGATTTCAAATAAGATCTCTGCTTGTTTCAGCCTCTGCCTGTTGTACATTGGTTTTAAGAGCACAGGTATTATTTGTTGGTCAAACTCATCTTAGTTCCTTGCTTTGTGAAAATTAACTTTCAGTTGCATCTGTGTGCACTTAATTATTTTAATGCTTTTTTAAAAAATCTGGGAGCACTGGAAAGCAGAAGTTAAACAGTAAAACTCAGCTTTCTCAAAGACCGTTCTGTTGGAGTGCAAAGCTTCACAATACTAGCAGAGCAACGCACATGTGTGAAACATAGGTAGTGCAGACATTTTGGAAGTGCTGAATAAATCCTTTGTTCCTGGGCTCTGATAGAACTTGACCTTTGTTTCAAGTTAGAGGTCTTAAAATATTGAATAAGCTGTGACTGTAAAAGAGCTATAGTTTTTAATTAGATCTAGCTCTTTTTTCTTAGTTGAACCATCTGCATTCTTTCACAGTCAGATGTTACACACATTATCTAAGGGCAGGAAGGGGCAAGATAACTCATTCAGTAATTGGAAAAAAAAAAACAAAAAACCCGAAACAACAACAAAAAAAAGCCCAAATTGTGTGTGTGTGTGTGTGTGTGCACAAGCATTTCCAGAAGTCATTTAGAACAGAGGGAAGATACTGCCATTCCATAGGTGGAGTCTGTTGCTTTAGGCTTTCTTGTTCTTGTCTCTTTCTTGCAAATTTCAGGGCCTTTAAAGATGAAAAGCAGTACTCTACTCAGAAGTGCTTATGCTTGGAAGGCTTTTGGCCTGTCCAGTCGTGAACAGAAAGTCATGTAGAAACCAAGAAGCTGGCTGCATTAGTAAACAACTGATTCTTCTGTTGGCTTTTTTTATTTAACTAGACCTTTTTCTGTCTAATGCATATCTTCCTGTCATCGAGACTGATGTTCCTGTGACCAGAGATAAATAGCAAACTTTTGTGCCTCGGGTCTTTTGCCATCATTTTGTGGGACTTTGGCTTGTATGCTAGGTTATTAGGAACTGTGTATTCATTAACATGAGAGTTCCCTTTGTTGTTGTCTTTTGTCTTCTGTGGTGAACGTTCCTCCACTAGAAGTGGTAAAATGTGCGGGAAAGCTGATGATTTTTACGTTGAAAGTAACTGTGGAGAAATGCTAGTTAATGCTTCTGTTTCTACTGATTAGAAATCAGAAAAAGAAAGTAGGCTTTGTGCTAGGTCAACGTTAAAGGCATTTATACTATAAGCTAGTAAATCCAACCATTAGGGAAGGATGGGGGCACACATCTCTTGAAGATGTCTCGTCCTGCCCCACGTATGACCAGATCCACACATGCTGTGTGGTCAGGGTAGATTCATTGTCATGATGTAACTTGCTGTTTGTGTGTAGTGTGCAGTATGGTTGGGCATCATGACTGGGGCCTCTATAGGTGGAGCTGAAGATTCCTCATGAAAGCGGTAGAGGTAGAAGATCCCAAATGAACTCATCTGGCTGTCAGCATGCCAAGGACCGTTAACATCATCTCCGCCTTGACCAGAATCACAGAATGTCCTGTCTCTGTGCTGTGCCACAGCAACAGTACATTCATATTTGGTGGGTCTTTATTCAGTGTTTCGTACCTGGCAAACAAAAGCTGAGTAATTTGTAGACCATGCAGTGGTGATTATATTCAACTTCACTCCATTTTAAATTAGCATCCAAATAACTTATATTTGCCTCACTCTTAAAATCACTGTATTTAATGTTTAAGGTTGTAAAGTATCAGCTAGCCTACTCAGGTAAGCAAGAAAGGCAAGAAACTTGACAAGGTTTTTTTTTATTAAACTCGACAACTGGCTTTTATTGTTTTGGGTAGTTTGTGTTGTTCAGTCTGGTGTTCTGGGGGCTCAACTGTTATCACTAAATCTTCAAACCCATTACAAATATGGATAGTCACTTTTCTAGTTAGAGCTTTCTCTATATGGGCATCCCAGATATATGTTGCAGTAACTTCTGCTTGTTAATACTTAGCTGTGGACAAGGTTGTGCTTGTAATTAGGAGTTGTTGTGTTTTGTTTGGTTTTTTTTTTAATTCCTCACCATTTATAATCCTTGAGATGTGTTTGTATTCCAAGAATGATTTGTTTGGGTAATACTTGTTTGGGAAGGAATGCTGTGAATCCAATGTCTGATATTTCCTAGTTGCACTGTTAGAGAAAAATCATTTAAGCACTGATTTTTTTGTTCAGAAAAGGATACTACTAATATTCTTAGATAAGACACGGGTCCAAGAAAAAGTATCCTAGGAATCACTTTTTCAGAAGCATTATACACAAACTCAAGACAATGTAGCCTGCAGCCACAGAACTTCTGTATAATCTGATTTATTTTATCATATTGCTCTGTGGAAGAATCTGTTTAAAATGAATGTTATAGGGTTTTTTATAGTGCATTTAAATGTTGGAAGACCTAGGCAATGTTAAATAATTGAGAAAATCTGGATGTTGTAATACTGTTTACTAATATATTTAAGCAATCATAAAGAAAATGGTTATTGAGTAGATGTTATAGGTAAACAACACATGGTGGTCTGTTTTAACTGGAAGCCCTAATGTAATGGTTGCTTCTGCTAATGAGAAGATAGATAATCCCCCCATACTTACCCTTTCTTGAAAAGGTACAAATTGTTTGCTGTAGGCAGAATGAAGACAAGCTGTTCAGTATTTGCCTTGTAAATATTAAATATTAAGAAACCATGTATCTGGTTCTGAAGTGTGTGGGAGCCTTGTATTAATGTCAAAATGTGTATATTCATCTGCAGTTTTGCTTATTTGTTTGATTGTAACTGGGAGTTTTCTTTTTTCCTTCAGGGAAACTGTATCAATCTGACCGACGCCTTGACTCTGTATGAAGAACAGCTTAGCAGGCTTTATTGTCCTGTGGAGTTTTCAAAAGAAACTGTGTGCGTTCCCTCCTACATGGAATTGTATCCTTAAAGACTGAAAAAGTGGGGAGTGTGTATTAATAAATCAGGCAAGCCTAGATTGCTTGGAGGTAGTGAACTCAAGTGCAAGAAGGCAGTTCTAATTTAAACACTGTTAATGTTTTTACATAGTAAATGAACTACTGCAGTTTTATTTTGAGGATAATTGCAGGAATTATTTTTTAAAAGCACCATAAATTCACAGCTGGTGAAATGCTCAGCACCTTTCAAGATCAGGCTATGTTTTTGTTAAAGTTCTTGAGTGTTTCCAACTATTGTTTGTGATGTAGGATAAACTGTATGATGCGGGTAATGCTGCCTGGGAGTTCTGGAAAGGCTGTATCTTTTTTTTTTTCTTTCACAAAAAGTCGCAAACTGACTTCATACAAATTAGCATGATCTAGATCTTTAAATATTCTCTCATAGATCTATTCTTGAACATATAGCTCAGACTGGATTTTTAATGAAAAAAAGAAAAGTGATTCCTAACAATCATTACATGTTAGTGTTACTGAAAAAATATTCCAAGTGGAGGGGTGTACACATTTCTCAGCAACATCCCATTCCTAAAAATAATCCTTCAGAATATCTTCATTTTGAGGGTGGCAGGCAACTTATACAAGGAGCTTGAAGTTTCAGCTTCAAGCCATTAGCTCTAGAGGGGCATTTTGATCTGCTATAGGGTGGTTCTCCTGGCTGCGTGTGCCTTGAGTGTTTACCGCTTTTGTGTCATCTCCCAGGAAATGTTTCTGCAGGGTAATACTTGCTGTGGCTGTGTCCCTCTCGACAGGAGAAATCTTTCCAGGATCTGCTTATTCATAGTATGTTAAGCATGTGAAACTCTGCCACAGCCTCCCTTCTGTTCTGTGTGTTCATTTTGCCTCCCTTCTGTGTCTCTAATCTTGATATTGTTTAGTGCTGTAGTCTGCACTTCTGGACTCCATACTGACTGTAACAAGCTCCTCCTGTTTCTCATTATTGTCAGCTCTCCAGTGAAACTCAGATTTGATCTTAACATTTTCAAGACAAAAAAGAAAGAGTGAAAGAGGATATGAAGATATTTGCCCTTGTAGCTTACAATTGCAGAGAAACTGGTTAAGTTATTTTTGACTTTACAACTGCCAGGCCTTAATGCAACATGTATGTGATTTGAAGTATGCATCCTCAGAAAGTCTTCTAAATACCTACTGCATTGTTTATTTGGAAGTGTCCAAAATTTTTCTAAATGAATTGAGTAGCAAATGGTACTTTATTCCTTTAAAAAATACATTTAAATGTTTCTGGTAAGCTAACATATGTGAAATATATTTAGCAATAAATTTATTAAAACTGGCCATTAAATACAGGTAACGATGCTTGAAAGAGAACAATTCTTAGAGAAATGGAGCAGGCTTTATTAGTTTGCTTTTTCTGAATGAATTAACAATGATATAGTGGTACAGATACAGAAATGTTAGCGGAGAAGTCATCTTGATGACTCTAACTTTTAATTTGGCCTTGGACTTCTGATAGCCCTCTACTTGCATTTGAGGTACAGGTTATTGCCTTTCTTGAAACTTAAAGATTTCCAAGTAGGAGTATGTATCTGAATGGAAGGCTATACCTAAATGCTGTTTCACAGATGACTGAGTGAGGCGATTAGTTTATAGTAGAATTGTGACAAGTAATCAAAAATTAGGGTTTTATTTCTTTCTGAAGAATGTGACACACTTTGATACTCATTTAAGTGCTTAAAATCTCTTGAACCATTGAACAAATCTTCACTTAAGCAAATGTTCCGTTTTTGTAGTCTGACCAAAAGTTACCCATGTGGGTACCTGAATGCAGCCAAAGTACTAAGCTGGCTTATCACTTTTTATTGTTACTTGTTTTGCCTACTTCAAGAATTGTTACTGTGTGTAATTGTTACTTGAAGTTGTGGTGTTCACCAGTGTTGCTGTGGGGATCATCTGAAATTCAAGTAGCTGTTGACATAAAAGCCAGCTCTCTGCCTTAAGGAAAGCATACGTATCTCTGAGGTCTCCACCAGGACCTTATGGTGAACACGGAGGCTCCCATCTGGAGCATGTGTGACCTTACTGTATAAACAGAAGAGCATATATCTTTATGTGGTTTTTCTAAGTTATAAATCCCAGAAGTCTATGCCTTGCTCTGCAGCTGTTGCTGTAGCTCTACAGGTGATGTTCATGTCTCGTCCTCCCATCTCCTTCTCTGGAAGCAGGTGGAATTACATAGCTCTGACCTCTCTCATGTGCCCTGCATGGCAAGAGGGCTCTTGAGGATCAGTTGTCTGTCCTGCCTCGGAGGAGTACCTCGGAGAGCTGTGGTTTGAGCATAGCTTCTGTGTGACTCTGCTGAAGCTGGGTCCATCTCCCCTGGAGGAACAGCAAAAAGAGCACTGATAGAGCTGCCAGTTGTTCTGTGTTTTGTTTCTAGTTCAGTCTGGGTGACATAAAGGTCTGCTTTCTGAAAAGTGGTTGGATACCTAAGGCAAATGCTGCAGAAGCTATTAGAGAAAAGCCCAGGCAAAATTTAGATGCATCTGTTAAGTGAGTGTTCAACAGAACCCCTGTTGAGGCCGCTAAGAGGCAGTAGGCATTTAAATCTTTGCCTAGTAAGATACCTGCACACCTAGTGTTCAGCTACTGAATGTCTCAGTATTAATTCTGTGTCCGATTGTGTCTGTGTTAGGGATTCACAAATTAGGTAGCTGGATGTCTCTTTCCTATTCAAGCTTGCTACTTTACAATTGAGAAGATGAGCAAGAGGGGTCCCAACCTGGTGAACTCATGATTGAAGTGTTGGTCACTCTTCCCAAAGTACTTCTGTAGTTTGTTCAGTGGTTGCAGTGCAAATAAATGCACCACCTGAAAGTCTGCAGCAGGAATTAGAAAACATGGGTTTCCAAAGGATTTCAGTTTTAGTGGAAATGGGATTCTCTTTTAAACTGCTGAGTCAAAAAGGATTCAGGGAGATTTCACTTTTGAGTTTTTTACCTACCCCATCTTTATGAGCCATCAGAAGTTTTCAGAATTGAAATATAAGTGAAAAGAACTACTTCCATTTTAATGAGGTACTACAAACTTTGCAGTCTGGTTTTTTCCTTAACTGCTTATTTTCTCCAGATGGGTATTCTACACTATTTGGAAGAAACAAACTGACATCTGAACATCAAGATTATATGAGATTATCCTACATGTACATGCTGCATGGAGCATATAGGCCTGCCACATGCTGCATATTGGCATCTTGAACCTTTAAATTATATGCTGTAGATGATCCTGAAGCTTAGTCATGCTATTGATTGTGAATTCTTTAAATGTTTTTTATTATTATTTTAATTTAAAAGCAAATGGAAAATGTATATTTTGATGAGCTAGGGTGTTATTTTTGAAAGTCAACTTAAAATGAATAAGCAGCAAAACTGTATAGCTGCTGAATGCACTGAACCTTTAGAATGTGATCCTTTTTATTTTTTTGTAGATCTTCACAAACTGATTGATTAAAAAAGACATCTTTAGCATTTCATCCCTAAAGGGTGGTCCATGGAGTTTGTTTGGGTTCTTTTTGTTTTTGGTTTTCCACCAGTTTTTACCTATGGTGCTTTTTAAGGATGGAGGGTTCTTGTTTGATTTTTTTTTTTAGATGAACACCACAGTGCTTCCATATAGAAAAAAGCATAAGTTAAGACGGAAAAAAAAAAAATCTTCTGAAAGGATACCCCAAATCCTTCATTGCAAAGGGAAGAAAACTAGTCTTAAATTTTATTTACTGTAGTTTCATTCATCATTGCTGTAATCTTCTCTGCAGGAGAAGAATCTTTGACCTTTCACCTAATGGGGTTCTTTAGCTGCTGCCCCATTGATTATTTGGATTTTGATACAGATTTAGCAGTAGGTTATAGAGGCACTTTGAACTCTATCAGCATGAAAATTAAAGCTGGTTTTCCATCCCACCACAGTGTAAGAAACTGAGTGTAATGAGGTTCTTGTGGGCATACACTCCTCAACCTTATGGGAAGCACTAGGTTCTTAAAGAAGGAAAGGTCACTTTAGAGGGCAAAGAAATGTGGCTGTATCTAGATTCATGTGCACCACTATGGAATGTTTTGAGACAAGTAGGTATATTTCAGTAGGGTAAGTCCTGGTTGCATTGCTGTGGATAGACCATGTTGTGTGGGGCTCTTGCTGAATTAGATTCACTTGAAGTGTAAAAATCAGTGGAAGCTAGGTTGCATTGTAGCTTTGTTCTGAAAGATAAAGCATTTTTCTTTACCTGTTTCTCATGTTGTCGGAAAAGTTATATTTTTGTAAGAATGTGCTATGTATTGACTAAAACTTTGCTTTCAGTGTTTAAAAGATCCCACTTGAAAGGAGGTAGGAAGGATTATAACCATTCTGTGCATTTCTGTACATTTCCAAGATAGAATAAAAAGTGCACTATTTCCCTAAACGCTCTAATCCTGAACCATAATGATGTTTTTTTCCTTCAATACCTAGTATCAACACTTTCTTAGTTTTATTGGGGGGAGTTGATCCCCCCTGCCAAGATACTGTTAATGAAAACAAAACAAAACGGCACTCTTAAGATCTGTATTCTTAAATCGTACATAAAGAAGAATTTTGCTGTGTCCCACATACATAAACTGTTCATGAAATCTGAGTAGCCTGTGTAGAATTCCAGAGTGATACTGGAGAACTTGCAAAAAATTTGCTCTTGATTTGGTGTATAATTATTTTTGTATTGTACAGTTGTGCTGTTAAAATGCTTTCAGTTTGGAGAGCCAATAGAAGTATTCTTCAGTCTTACTTTAAATTATTGCAGTTAATGTTAATTCTTTAATATACATGGGGCACAGTTCTTCCATGGCCTGCAGCTTGTGCATCCCTAAATACTCCCAAAGAGCAGAGGCTCCCTCTAAACAGGAGGAGAAAAAAGTGTCTTGCATTTCCCTGAGTGTTTTAGCTCTGTTATATACAACCCAGAAAAGACCTTGATATTATTGCCTAGAACCTGGTAGTGGCCCTTCATTTATGATACAGGACTGCAATCAGTATATTGTATAGCTGCAAATGAATGCAGATGTCCTATAAACAGTTATGTGTATTCTTAACTTTGCAAGCATGAATATTCCCATTGATTCTTAGTGTGTTTACTCATGTAGGTGAAATTAAGCACACAGGCATTCACTGGGATGGGGCTTACAGCATATATGTTCCCGAATGAGCTTGATAGATGTAGAAATCAGTCACAACAAGTGGGGGTGGTTGTTTTTTTAGCAAAGAAACTTTTGAACTGGAAGATGACTTAATATGCTTGCTGGCTAGCTGTACCATGGCTGGCACTTTTCTTTAGCATCGCTGCACAAGGCTGCCTGAGTACGGAGATGTTGGTGTGCAGGGATTCTCTGTAATCAGTTCCTGGAATAACCAGGGGACCTGAATTACATACCGATAGGTGAGAGGCAGCGGTGCTTGCAAATCTTTCCTTTTTCGACTGATAAAGTATAAAGAGAGTTGGAGGAATTATTTTTTTTCTTTAAACTTTTTTTAATGTAGTTTTTTTAAAGTGATAGATGCAGTATAAAACAATTCAGCAAACACTGAACATTATATTTTTTTAAGTTGCTGAATTGATTCTGAGCAAATATATACACACTGTCAGTCTTTATTTATTTGTTGCTGTAGTGTAGATTTTTTTTTTAAAAGGAAAACAAGTTTGTTTCTGTTAGAATTTTCAAATGCAACAGCTATAGCTGATCAGTTTTCTGTGTTTAAAGCCAGTTGGGAAATAACCTATGATTGCTGCACCAAGTATGCAAGCAGTTCCCAAGATATGGTTAACATTAGGGTTTTCTTAATTATTCTTTGCACTAAATGCTGCTTCCACCTAGAAATGTGATCTAAAAACTTGATGATAGTAGTTTGTGCAAAGAGAAGACTGCTGGCGTTGTATCTACTGCATCAGTGCAGTGCACGTGTTAAAATAAAGGTACACTATTATTACTTGTGTCTCTGAATTGTTAAATACATTGTGGATTCAGTGTTAAAATGACAGAATTGATGGGTATGATGCTTACCATTGTACCTCTTTTTTTCTTTTCCTTGTCATCTAACAAACATAATGGTACTCAATGGTCCTTTTAGTGAGAATATTTTCTATCTCAGATTAATAAATTCAGTTAATTTCCATATAACACATGCTCAGATAAGATACTCTGTAGTATGGAACAGCACACTGATGTTTGTGATGGGGAGGGTCACTTGAAGCTTCAGTGATCTTTGCCTCAAAAGAGTTAATTTTCTGTAGAGTACGATGTGAATTCTTTGGAAGTCTGTAAGTGTAAGTTTTAGTTTTTCTGCTGAAGTGGCAAGTTGGCTTTGGTTGGCAGTGTGACTCATTGCGTGGCATAGAGAAAACAGGCTTAGGAGAAATAAGTGAGACAGTAAGAATGATGCAAGCTTTGGCACAGAAGTTTAAGAAGGAGGGAGAAGGGCATGAACAGGACAGGTACATTGAAGAAGTTACTCTGGGGTGTGATTCGGAAAGATTAATAACATCAGACAATAAAAGAAGGATGTGACTTCTGAAAAGAGATTGTAGAGAGATTTACATAAATTCCAGCTAACTGGAAAGAAGTATTTACATCTGTCCTAATTAGTACAGTGGTAGCAATGGGCTTGGGAGTTGGGAAGGAAGGGGAAGGCTTAACTTTTGGAGGCGGGGGGGGGAGAAGTCTCACAGACTTTGAAGACAGGATAAAGAGTAATTTTAGAGTTGCCTACATGCATGACAGGGAAGATAAGTATCTCTTGCTGCTTTATTTTCTCTGTTCAGAGTTTGAGGTGTTGACAGCTTGCTGGAGGGACCAAGGCAAGGGGACAAGTGAGAAGCAGAGTATTCAATTTCATATGTTAATTTGGGAATAGGAGCCTGTGGATGATGTTGCCTGAGGGTAGTAAGAGGAAGTTGACAAAGCTTGCCCACAGAGAAAAGAGGAGTAGTTGGAATCATTAAAGGAGATGCTGAAGGAAAAAGTGAGATAAGTAGCAAAGGAGTACAGGAGTAATCCATAATAGCATTGAGTAACATAGAAGTGCCTTTTTAAAATGTGGGCTGTTTTAGGAAGCAAGGGGTTAAACAGGTGGAGTGGGAATGGTGGAAGGATGTGAAGTTTATACAGTGTTCATGTATTTTAGTGAACTTGAGCTTCAGAGGTAGAAATGGAGAAAGTAGAAAGGAAGGAGAGAAGAGGGTGAAATGCTTGTCGTAACTGGAAGCATGATGAGCTAGGTGGCATGCTGTTTTCATTACGTGCATTTTTTTGTTGTCCCAGACACTATGGGGTGTGAGCTAGGAACTGCTGGAGGTACCTCAAAAGCAGAAGGCTGACCCAAGCTAGCCCAAAACCTTACAGTGCATGGGAGATGGGGCTAGCAGGTCCTGGATGCCGCAGACTTAGAGATACCAAACCGCTTGCTCATCCTGTCACATACACTGACTTTTGCATCAAACTCTCCAGGCTGTCACTTGCATGTCTAATAGCGCAAACCATCACCAGATGGTAGTGTGACATCCCAGCGCCTCCCCCTTGATGATCTGAGAAAAATTAGCTTGCCTTAACGTAGAGGTGCCCTACAGCTGGTGTAGAGCCCAGACTGTATGTGAGATGTGGAGAGCTTCCTTCTGAGTACAATCTAAAGCCATCAGGGTGTAGAATGGGAAGTTGCTGTGCCTGTCTGTTCTAACTCAGGTGCATGGCTTCGGCCCTTTTGCTGTGTCGTGTGGCAGGCTTGCTGTGGGAGCTCTTTGTAGCTGGGCAGTAAGGCCAGAGCGGACTGGGAGCACTGGATATACTGGGCTGACGTGGATGTGAGGTGCGGCGCTCACCCAGAAGCCCTCCTTCTAGGAGTGCCAGGTGAATTGCACAGACATGGGAGACAAAGCTGCAGGACAGGGAGGACAAAAACAAGATCGGCGGCTGTGGGTAGACCACAGTCCCAAGGGAGTTCTGCAGCCCACAGCCTGTCTGTGGCTTCCCTGCTGGTAGGGGATGGGTGAGACAGGGGACACTGCTCACCTGGATTCTTCTGGAGGACCATGTGCAAGCTGCAGGAACGCCTTCCTGGAACACCTTCAGCCTAAAAAAGAAGTAAAAATAAATGGTGATACTTTAAATGCGAGTGACTGGGAAGACAATAAACAAGGTAGGAGAGGAATTTAGTGCTCTTCCAGCGAAGCAGAGAAAGAGACGGCCTCATTAAAACTGAAAAGTCCCAGCCTTTTTGAAGTTGCTGTCTGCTTAGCCTGGATGCATGAAAACATTGACAACTTTTGGAAGTTTTATGCCTAGTAATGAGATTGGTGGTTCTCTTGGGCTAAATCTGAAGAGTTGAATGGCTGCCAAAGCCTTTCTTATGTAGCGTGTATCTTTAGTCTGTGGGTCATGCTAGAACTATTTTAAGAGCTTGCTCTAAGACGGACCTAACTACTAGGTTTGCTGAGACTGGAAGGTATAGTCCCCCTTGTCCCTGTCTCTCTCAGCTTCTATTTCTAGATGTGCTGCAAATGCACATGAACATGGAGAGATGTATGAAAATGTAATTAGCCATAACTTCTCAAAGATCAAAAATATTTCAGACTTTCTTGATCGAATGGAGTGTTTTCAAAAATCTATTCAACCCAGTTCCCTCAACACTACAGCTTGTGTGAAGGGGTTGCTGTGAAGGCATTTCTTCTGGTAGCTGTGCCGTGTAAATGGTCCCAGCCATCTCCTCTACACTCCCACTTCTTCTTTCTCACCCTGCATTAGCTCCTCTGCCATGAGAGTTGCAGCTAGCTCTCCTGCGGCCGTGGGGCAAACCGATGAGGTTAAAAACGAGCAAGGAGAGACATTAAAGAGATGGGGAACTGCTCTCACTTTAGCTGCGCTGCTGCAATGAATGGATAAAAAAAGCAAACTATGTTTAAAAGGGACCTGTCTGGTTCATCGTGTTGCCAGATGTGCTGGCAGACCCGAGTGGTGTGTGGGCACGGGAACGGGCGATGGGGGGAGCAGGTCAGAGGAAGGTGCGGGATAAGGGAAACGTTCCGAGTAAAGGCTGTAGCATCGTAGTTTATCCCTGCTTTAGAAATACAGGGGAGGAACTGTTAAGGTAGTTACCCTTTGGGGTTTTTTTTTCCTTGTTGTTTTTCTGTAATCCCATCTACTGAATCATTTATGGGTCCCTTCCAACTTGAGATGTTCTGCGACATTATGATTTCAGTCATCCAGAAGTTTCAAATAGTTTGAATTTTGGGGAGCAGCTAAAAGGTGATCCGGAAGAAACGACATGCCACTTTGGTCTAATGGAAATGAAGAGCTTTATCTGTGTTGATAGCCTGCATGTAGCCTTTAGGGGCTGGGGGGTGTTTTCAATTACATGTTGCCATTCATACCTTCAAAACTTTTAAATAAAATTTATGTTAGTAATTTAACTCTCCCAGTTCATTTCAGGTAAACGGACTGATTTTGTTCTGTTTTCAGAAATTGTTAAAAATGATGAGAATGCTACTCAAGTTTTAGATACGTTCTCTCACGAGGGGGTTGTTTTCAATAGTACATGGGCAGCAGCCATTTCATGCGATGGGAACTTCCCGGCTGTTGATCTTCTTTGCTATGTTCTTTAAAAAGAAATGCAAGACCTATTACTTCATTTTATTTTCACTACAAGCAAAATCAGCACCATGGTTTTAAATCCAGGTGCAGAAGGAATACTGTTGCGTCTTATTACAAAGGTGAGTGCCTGCTCAGTGACTACAGCTGGAAGGAAGCCGCGTGGGCCACGGTGAAGCACTCCGAGGTGATTTCCTTCATCTAGTAGAAGTGCTGCTCTGTACCGAACAAATGACACTCAAATACATCTGAACTTCAGACACACTAAAATACATTTTTAAGTCATGCCTATCAAAATACATTTTAATAGCTTTAAATGTTTCATAGTGCTTCCAGATTGACACAACAGTGGATGCGTTTCATTCAGTTTTTTACGCAACTTAAAATAGTGCTTTATAGTTGCTTTTATCCCCAGATATAGTGAAGAAAAAGAGATGGTTAAAATCAAAACAGTAAGCCATAAACGATTTTATGAAGTTGAAAACATGATTCCTCTTAAGAGCATGTTTTCCCAACACGAAGGCTGCAATGCCCTAAGAAAATGCAGTCACAGCATGACAGCAGGAAAGCTCGGACAGGACTGCGAGTTTATCCGATTGACCCAGAATGAAACGAGCTGTGTTTGCATCGTTCCTGATAACCTGTGCTGGCGCTCTGAAAGGTGTGAGTAGTGATTGCAAAGGGAATGAATTAACTCTAGCAAAGGTCAGCAGCTTGGTAGAAAGCTGGAATGTGGCACTGCATTTTCTCGGGCTACTTTTCCGGAGTAAGATTTGGTACCAGATAAAGTTAGGAAGTGCCCGTGTAAGAAAGACCTGCGAGGAGATGGAGGTCTTTCACTTAAAATAGTTGATGGTCTGGGCTACGTGACTGCGTCCTGGCTGGCTACAGCACAGCCTGGGATCTCGATCGCCCTGTTGTCCCGACGCGCTGCGATTCTCATCGAGGTCTTGTATCAGTGTTCTGTCCCTGGCTCCCCAAATGTGGGTGCGGGTTGTGCCCAGGCGCAGAGCCAAGTCACGTTTGGGAGGCCAGTGGGAAATTCTCATGTGTGGCTTAGTCCAGATGTAGTCTGGGCGCGAGTGCTTTCTCTCTGGGTGGGGGAGATGGAACATGGCCCTACAGGCTCGTATCTTCTCTCATTAATCGCTGCTTCGAAGGCCGTGATACTCCTAGTTCACTTTTGGAAACTTATTGCCTGGCTGCAGAGTTTTGCCTATGTAAAGCAGATGCTATGAGTACATTCTGGCCAATCTTATTTCTGTTCATAGTCCAAATTGCAAGATGCTTGTCATGACTATCACTTTTTATTACAAGCACAATTTTCATGAACATTTGAGTAGTATTGTAAAATTGGGTGATGAATCTCCCATTTCAGCCAACCAGGTCAGCCAAGGAAGAGGCTGGTCATGTTAGCAGTAATTTCAAAGAACTATGAGCAGAAATAGCATCAAATGGTTCAAGATCTGTGAATTCCCCAGCATCTTTTAGTGGACTAAGATTCTGTCATTTGCTGGAGAAGTGCATGTTGCAGAAGCTAAGGAAGGTTTTTCAGAAAAGTGTGATCCTTTCTGCAAGCTTTAGAAAAGGTCAACATGGTTTCCCTTCCTTGTAAACATGCTTGATTGTGACTATTTTTGTCTTCCTTACTAGCTTTGTGAACAGTATTGTAAGTTCTTTATGCAGTTGTTAATATCTAAGAGTAGCTAGCTAGAGCCATACTGAGGCCCTTTTATCAGAGAGTCCCTAGTCCAGCTACTTGTTCTCGGGTTTTAGTGAAAACTTACCAGCAGCAATATCACATAATGAACCACCTTTTGATACCTAACAACTCATTGGGGTGCATTTGACACAAAGCTCAGTACCAAAATCGTCATTCTGATGCTCGTTTTGCTTTTCACTTCTTTCCTTGGGGGTAGATAAAGAGAGCGACGGTGTATTGCCACTGACTTTTTCATCCTGCAGCCTCTCAGCAGCTGCAGACTCACACCTTTCTTTGTCAGAGCTTCCCTTCAAATTTTCATTATTCCATTTATTCTTCTTTTGGCCTGTAACGGCTAAGAAGGCAAAGCTGTGGCTGTCTCCAGCACTGTACCATCCCTGAGTCTATGGAGCCCCTTACAAGCTGCAACCACCTTTTCTGATGCTATTTTAACTTTACTCCTAAGTTTCTATTCCTTTTTTGCCTTTTACAGGGGTATGAGTGTTTTTCTTAAATTATTCCGCTCAGAGCAGAAACGATGTTTGACACTTCTGCTTAAGCCCCTTTCAGATGTGTGCTCTCCTCATGCAAATTTTTTGCGATACTAGAAATTGAAACCAAGTAATCCATAACTCCTACTTTCCTATGCCAGTGTATGCAGATAAGTCACAAAAGAAGAAAATCGCTACATGTTTTTCTTTGGTCCTAGATAAATCCTCTACCCACGCATTGCAATAAGCTTGAAGCTGGTATATTCTTCATTTCAAATTTAGTGAAAATCTGAAGTGCTGACGTTGAGAAATACATGTAAGTACAGCAAATAGTCCATGTGAGCGTCCACAGGTTTTGCTCAAAGTTATGTTTTGTTTTGAATCAGGTTTGGTTATAAATCCATAAAAATGTAAGGCAGTGACAAATCTGTGTATGTTTTAATAGCCTTATGCCAATAGGAAAAAAATCAACAAAGTTTTATTTTAAATAGAGATGTTGGGAACTTCAGGGAAGGGCTGTCAGAGACATAGCAATTTAGTTTGTAAAGATAATTATATTTAGTGCCTAACTGGCTCTTGAGGATTTCTGTGACTTCAGGAAAGCAAATGTTTCGTCTTGATGATGCTGTCCATGGGCCCTCATGCTGTGGTTTCAACCTGATCCGACTCTGACCTCCCCTTTCCTGAGAACTTGACCAAATGCATTTAAACCCTCTTGAGGGGCTGCTGTATGTCATTTTTAGACATGGGCATAATCACTGGAGTAACACCAAGACCGGGACAAGAACAGATGATAGCTAGAAATACCTCCACTGAATGAGAGAGACAAAATTGTGTGTTGTCCTGGGGCATTTTATTTAGGACATCATATTTAACGTGGGATTTTTCTGGCTTTTAGCTGTGTGCAAAGTTAATTGTAATCTCACTTTGAGATGAGGGAGAAGAAAAAGAATCCGCTCGAGTAGAATGCATTAAAATAAAACTAACCTCAGGAAGATCCTGACCTGGTTGTAGCAATACCCTGGAAGAACAGGGTTGGAGGGTTTTTTTGTTTGGGGTGGGGTGGGTTTTTTTGGTTTGGTTGGTTTGGGTTTGGTTTGGTTTTTGGTTGTTTTTTTTTTTTTTTTTTTTTTGGCCAGCCTGTTTTCCTCTGGAAACAGAGGTTGTGCAGTTGTCCTTTCCCTTGCTCTGTCCCCCCTCCCTCCTGCCCAGCCTTGCTCAGTAATGTTGGACCCTGTCAGCCAACTTCAACCAAATTTGACAGAGGGGATTTGGGCTCAAAGATACTAAGTCCTGACAATTTTTTGCCTGGGTGAAAAGGTCTCTTGTTTCTGTGGCAAATGTTTCAGTGTGACTGTAGCCCTTGGTAGGCACAGGAGAACTTGTCGCGCAGAGGGATGTGACCGAATGGCCCTTGAGCAAGAAGAGCTTTCTCCAGAGCTGGTACCTTACGGGACTGCTGAGCTCTCCTGCCGTGGGTTAGTAATGTGCTTGGAGGAGTTTTTGCTCCGCTTTTTCAGGTGTGAGAGCAGGCAGGAGCTGTTGCTGCGGCAGAGGCTGTCGTGCTGCTCTGAGAGACGGGAGGGCGCAGCGCAGACATCCCCTTGGTCCATGCTGCAAGCAGCCACGTGCGGGTCTGCCGGCTCTCTTCCGCTTTTGATTTCAAATGTTGGCAAATATATCTCTCCTTACACACCTGAAAATTCACCCAGGAGACACAAACTCATCAGAAACTAAGCTCCCTTGCTTCCACTGTTCATATAAATAGTCTCTGACAGCTGTGAGTGAACATCTGGACAGAGTAAAATAAGCAGGTGAAGCTCTGGTGGTCCTGATGCAATATTTTAAAGAAACAACAGTTGTGTCCTGTCTACACCCTTGCACCTACTGCTGTGGCCACTGGAAATGTCACATTTCCCAGCATTGGTTTTTTCAGTGCCTTTTCAGCTCATGTTCACAGTTAGATCACATGAAAAAGGCAAAAAATGTGCTCTGAGTTACTCCAGAGCACTTCATATATTTCTTAATCCCCAACTAACATGCTTTTCTACAGTCCATGTCAACATGTACACTGGACACATACTCCAGGTTTAATCTGTACAGCAGGATGACAGATGAGGAGTATGCACATGTGATGGCTGTATGTAAACACACTCTTGTTATAGTGCGAATGTGGCCTTTAGAAGCAGTGTTTTGTTTAGCTATAACTTAATCTGCTTCTTGAAGAAAAATTGCCACAAGACCTCAAGCAGTTCTTCTTTCTGCTCGAGAACATATGCATTTTTTCATTAAAGTGCTGTTTCAAAAGCGGCTCTAAAAAAGCTTATGAACTTGAGTGGTTTAACTTTAATGATCCCAGATGTTGGCTTTCATAGTGAGTTGCTGTTTGGGTTAGATACAAGCACTTTTTGGTCAGAGAATGCAATGTTTCCTGCAGCAGGGACAAGTTTTTCTTGGAGTAATGAGAATAGCTTAGCCTACTTGGAATTAAAAAAGAAAAAAAAAATTGATTTGGAGAATTAAGTGTTGGAGAACAAAGTTTTCTGCTTTGCAGGGTCTTCTCTGCACAGTTGTGGTTATAGTTAGTGGAAAAGCTTGCCACCAGCAACGTTCAGAGCCCTGCAACGCCTGTTGCCTCTGAATTGGCCCTTAATAACTGACCCACATTCTCCCAGCTGCACCAAGCCCTTCCGTGATGTGGCTGTACCAGTGGAAAACAATGGGGTTATTTAGTTCCAGCTGTATCTGTCACATGAATAAAGGAGGTGAATTTTTGCCAAAGTGTGGTTGCTGTTGGCTGCAGCATGGAAATTTGGGGGGGGGGGGGCGTGGCGTGTTGTAGCCAAGAGAGTATCCCTTATAAGATTCCAAGATCTGAGGACAAATATTCAAGCTGTCTTCAAATGCAACGTGTTGGGTGTTTCTCAAGCACGTCGTGTGTACGGAAAGCCCAGCTGGCCAGTTCTGGCTACAACGGCTGCATAGTTTGAAAAAACAGTTCAAGGCCCCGTTGTGGAACACTTGAAATGGAATGGAATACGGCCTTTACTCTGACCCGCGCTAATTATTCCCTTTTAACAAAGCCAGCGTATACCTCTGCTTTTGTGCTGAAGCTACTCAAGCTATACCTGGTGGCTCTGCCTCCAACGGCGTGGTAGCGGCTACGTTCTTCCTTTCACCATGAGCTAAAAATGCTCGACAGGACGTCATCAAAGCTGTGACACTTTGATCGAGAGCTGCTTCTGTCAAGCTTAACTCATTCCTCTAAGGTAACCTGTCAGTTGCCTCCCGATAAGGCAAGTCTTTACCGTGCGCCACGAGGACAGCGTCTTCTGAGGAAACGTCTTCTGTAACTAATGCATTGGTGCCACCTAGTATGTTTAACGTGCGTTATTTTGGCTCTTACGCTTAATGCTGAACTGTTGTTTCTGTCTGCGTTAAAAGTATCAGTAATTGTTTTAATACATTTTAAAGTTCCCTAAACGCAAGAAAGACAAAAGGCTTTGCAGGGCTCAGACTCATTGCAGGCAGGTCTTCCAGCACGCTTGGGCTGAACGTGTGCTGACCTCAGGCGGTTTTGTTGTTCCAGACGTCCAGTGACACCTATGTCACTGGTTTTGACTGTTGCCAGCAAAAACTAGGCAAAACGTGGGGGTTTGTGTGCCTTTCGAATAATCAAACCTCAAGAAATGGCAACTTCCTTGAACTAAGCTACGTGGGGAGAAGTTGACATAGTACTATTGATTTTAGCTCTGAGCAAGCACGCGTGCCTGACTCTGGCATAACGGGTGGAAGTGAGAATTGTGTCTGCTTTGAAAGAGCAAGGTAACACGCGTGTGCTTGTATGTGGGGGCGTACGTTCACACGCACGCACGCTTGCGTATGTAGACAGACGTTTTCTAGAAGCTGGGGCACTCTTGCTGGGGTTCAGCCCGGAGCGTGTTCCAGCGGGTTTGCCAGCTCTTGCATATGGGTTTGGGTGGAAACGTTTGTGCCTCGTCCTGGCATTGTTATAAGTGCCAGAGCGATCCCATTGTTTGGGATCTTGGGCGGAGGCAATTCTGAGTGAATGAAGAGTGATTTAGAGCATGTTGCATTTAATTATTACTTTTTTTCCCTCTGATGTCTATTCAATGTTTTATGAATGTTTAACAGAGTCTTTGCACAGCCTCATTAAGTGCCTTATTGGGCTATAATAGCCAGGAGTGGCGTTAGCAGTTCCAGCAGTAAGCGTGGAACTTCTATCTCGTACCTGCCAAAGAGCTGCTGGAGTTATGGTGAGCAAGGCAACCGACTCCTAGCACGCTCATCAGGAACGCGTATCAAATTCCACGAACTTCTGTAACTGATCAGCAGTACTAGAAGCTGATTCACGTGTACTCCATGCACCTTTTCAAATACCACCAGAGATGGACCTCTGCAGCTGTTGCCTGCAGCTGTTTGTGGTTTAGCCCTAATTTCATAGTTCTGTACGTGCTGGAGAGACCAAGACGAGTTACTGACTACAACCAGGCTCTACAGCCAGAGGGAAGGACACATACAGTGCCACGGTGTAAATAAGCCTGCAAATTTCTCCCAGACTTGGAGAAGTCATTCTGTTGCTGGCAGCTGATTTGTGATTTTCTTGCCAGAAGGTTCATGTGCTGCTTGGGGCTGACTCTCCAGAGGAGATCTCCTGTAGTTGGAGCTTGCTGGTTCTTGTTGGGATATCTGCATGTTCCCACGGCCCTCACCTATTTGCCTGTTCAGTAGGGTGGACTGAATTGTCCAGCCTCTCCCTCTTATCAGCTTCCCTATCTCCCTTTTCCCTCTTCCTCTCACAATTTTCCTAAGGGGAACAACTGATTGCTGCTTTGCACTGTTGAAAGCTGTTCTTGGTTTCTGGCCTGATGTTGTCCTAGAAAGAGATCATACCTTGAAGGCAAAATGCTGTTAAAGAAACACTAATAGAGTGTGATATTTAGTACATGCTAGTACTTCTCTGGGGAGCAAACCTTTAAAGTTATAAAGTATGGGGGAATTTGAGCAGAGATGTGATCATTTAATGTTGGTTGGTGGGATATAAAGCTGATGGACAGTATGCATAGGTCTAATAACTGTTCAGCATTTGTATTGTTGGTGGTTCAATGCTGACATAGAAGGAAAACCATCAGGCAACCAATACCAAATGCTTGTCAAAGGGTCCTTATGAGACTTACTCAGCATTTGGATCATGGGCAAAGTTGATTTAAGTGTTGAGATCACAGCACATCCATGTGTTTTCTGCCCTTTTGGCAGCCCCTTTGAGACTCCTAGTGATTTCTGATATGAGGACTCAATAGCACCAACGTCGCCTGAATACCTTCTCAAACCTGTGCTGCTGCCAGGCTTGTGCTGGGGATTGTTTATAACCAGGGATCTGCTCACACCTGTGGAGCCATTCGTCTGTGAATGGGAACACTTGTCTGGGACGTTCGTGTCCTCCTGGTTCCGTGGCATCTCCTCCCTCTTCTTCCTCAGCTGATGGATGTTAAAAATCACGGGTTAAATGTGGAACAAGTAGGTGGGTGAAAAGGAACAAATGCTTTTTTCCTGTTCCGTGCCAAGCAGAGATGAGAATGCCCTCCTGGAGCTTGCTGGCAAAGAGGGACAAGAATATGAAATGAAGGCATTTGGTTTGGAGGACCCCAGCCAGGCTGTAGAGGGGCTTGAGGAGCGAGGGTTTCTGGACCTTCAAACTCCTAAGTCGTCTTCTGGATGGAGCAGGTTTTCCCTTTATGCCCATCTGGCATCCAGGACAACTTGTGTGCAGGTGCTCACAGGGAAAAACCGTTCAGTCTCCAAACTGATAACTGCTGTTGTGATATATGTGCCCTAACCTTGTGACATAAGCCTTTCTTCTCTCTACTTGTGCAGTTTTTTTATCAGGATGGGTGGGGGCTGAGGTAAGGACTCCTAAATCCGCATAGAAGTAACTCAGACACATAAACTTCTGTTGGGAGCACGAGCATGGCACTGCCTCTCCCTGCATCCCTAGGTTTTGCATGACAGTCCAGCTCTGGAGCAAGCGAGAGCTCCTCAGAGGGCTGAATGTCACAGGCAGCTCAGAGAATTCACCCTGAAATGATTAATTTTGTTACTTGATGAATGGGGAAACCTTGCCACCTGGAGAGAGGATTATCAAGTCTAAGCTAGAAACTGAGAAATCCATATAAATAAGGCTTTCTAATTTTTTTTTTTATCCCCCACCAACTTGAGGTCCCAAGTAGATACTTTCCACTAAGCTCATAGTAGTACTTAGAAGCATAGGATCATCTCCTAAGATTCATTGCATATCAACAAGGACTGAAATACCTTGCCTGGAAAAAAAAAAAAAATAATCTAGCTTTTAAAGCAGCACTATTCTGTAGGTTGTGCTGATTATTGCTTTGTGCTGCATGACTGTGATTTTTGGCACGCAGTGTCACATACCAAATTCCCAAAATAAAATGCTACATGATATTCTAAGAGCTCTTAGGAAGCTTTAAAAAGGGATTTGTCCACTGAGTGGGTATCTCTTCTGGTGAAGCGAAATGATGCAGCAGGAATGGTTTAAGAGGAGGAAACTTTAGTCAGCAGATAATTAGTCTTTTTAAATAAGCGCAAGGAGAAAAAAGAAAACCTTCCATCGGTCTCGTGTGTGTAAAAGTTGTCAGCAGCCCTGCTTTGATTGTAAAGGGTTTACGGCTATATGTTTGGATAGCTAAAACATCTGTTCGGCAACGTTGTGAAATCCTCGTGTTCGGAACCCCTGATAAGGGGGACTGCCGAGCTCTCGGCTCGGAGAGGCTCTACCGGCAGCGAGGGCTGCGCAGACAGCGGTCACTGCTCGCCTTTCCTCCTCCTGGTCGGAGGAAAACGTGGGAGACGGCTCCTCTTTTATGCACGGTTTTCCTTGGAGAGGGAGAGAGCAGGAGGCGCCTAGGCAATGGTTCACGACAGAAACCTGGAGTTGTGAGGAGGAGGAGGAGGAGGAGAGCTCATGGGTGCAGCTCGTGAAGAGTTGAAATACTGACACCACCGCAGCAGAGGGAAACCAGACTTCTGCCGGAGCGAGCCCGTCCCAAGCCATCCCGATGGAAGGAGAGACGGGACCCGAGGCCGGGAGAGCGGCCGGCAAAGCCACGCGGATCGCCCTCGGCGTCTTCGTCAGCGGCACCGTCGTGCTCGGCACCGCGCTTTTCTTGGGTAAGCGAAAAGGTCGAGGCTCGCCCGAACGCAGCCCTCCCCAGCCCGTCTGCTGGGTGGTTTGTTGCCCGTGGTTTGGTGAAAAGCTCGGTCTCTTCGTCTTTCCCCCCCTGTTTTGTATTTATCCCGAAATGGAAATGTGCCAGGAAAGGGATTTGTTGCGGGAGCGCTAGAGCTGGAAGGTGCAACGTGAGCTCGCGTAACTTTCTGAATGCTGAATTTGAATTTGGATGCTAATTTGAACGTGTTCTAGCCAGAACTGGGTCCTTTTGCAGAACGGGGAGAAACGGGTGAGATTATGCATGTCACTAATGCTGATTACGAACTCACAGATTGTCACCGATGTGGACTGGTATTTTCTGTCTCCTAAAAATGAATCTGTAGTGCACACATTTTATGGAATCTTTTGGGTTTTCCTTCATTTGGTTTTCATTTAGGGCTTGACTAGAATTCCTGTAGAAGGCTTCAATAGTGCATATGCTTGCACATTTTTTTAGATCTTTCTGTTCTTCTACGATGAATTGCAAAGTCATCTTTGCAAAAATCATAAAGAGCACATCTGGGATGAAATTAAAATGTTTTGATCACATTTATAAGCTGTAACTGGACACAGTAGAGGAGGAATTAGTTTTATCTCTCTGGGGTTTGGAATCATCTGTAGATTGGTTTTTTTGGAATATCGCGTGGAAGCATATGCCTACACCTATAAAATGATGTGAAGAAATATAAATGTACCCAGAACCACCAAGCAGAGAAGAGAAAGCAGTGCTGTACCCTGTAGGAACTTGCAGCGACAGATCCTCTTTTGGACTGATTCAGCCCAACTTTTCATTTCTTTAGACCAACACAGATTTCCCTGGACTGGAGGGAACTTAGCCTCTAAGCATATCTCTTGCTTCCCTCCGATCATTTATGATCTTGCAATCTTGTTTGAAAGGTCTGCTTCGTTTATAATCACAACAGAGACAATTATGCCAGGTTTTCTATAGAATATTTAAAGCATGAGGCTCGCACTCGGCTAGTGTTTTTCTGCCCTAGAGCAAATTCTACAAACATTTGCAGGCAAGTAACTTTTGTGTACGTGAGTAATCCCACTCAGTTCAACAAAACTCTTTATAAACGTGAGCAGGATTTAATCTTCAACTTGTTAGTGCAAAATACTGTTTCTAGATGAAAAATAATGTTTTTCACTTAAAGGATACACTATCAAACACCAGGGAGTAATGGAGAGATCTTATTTCTTTTTTTTTAGCACTAGATTGTTTATTGCTCGTTAAAAGCAATAGATGTTTACCACCATAGCTTGTCGGAGGTAGGAGTGCTTTGTCCATAGACCAGACGAGAAAATTCAAGCAAATACATTAACTCTTAGAGGTAGTTTTCTAAGTGTGCTGAGGCCTGTTCCATAGCCAGGGATTCAGTGTCAAAATTTTCATTGGCATAACTGCTAAGAAAATAAAAATGCTGGCCTTGGGTCAACTGAAAGGTTTTTAGGATTTGTTTGGAAATTGTCTGAGGTTTTTGACTAAAAGAATGAAGGAAAAAAGTTAAATTGTTTGGGTTTAGTGTTGTGTCAATGCAATGTTTCTATATTTCATTGTGACACTGTGTTTTGTTTGTAAGTTTGAGTTTAACTCTTTAGTTTTGTTAAACTGTAGGAAAGGAGGTCATTCTTTCTGGTCGTGTGAAACATTTCAGGCACCTCAAGATGACCTTTTTTCTTCAGTCTTCATTTAATCTGCAAAACTTGCAGTTTCTGGTAGACCTGAAGCAATTTCCCTTCAATTTTCCAGCCTGAGGAGTGAAACGTAGCCTTGTCCTCCTTCTCTTGTTCCTTCTTCTCAGAGCCCCTACAACGCTAAGAGGAATCTGGGAGAATCACGTATTTTTATTTACCGTTACTTGTCCGTACCGGCTGTAGCCACACTGTGACTTCAGCAGGGAGCTACCGGGGGAGTCACTTGGCATCACCTCGGGTGGCTCTCCAGTTCCCTTGGGCAAGAAGTCAGGCAGCCTTGAACCGCAATTTGGTAGCCCTTTGGACTTCTCAGGTTAGAGGAACATCCGCATTATTTGCATCTGCATATTTGTAGGCTTTTTCCCCTTTTGGATTTTTACGGGGACCTTAATTACGGTGTGTATTATTTGCTTAAGAATCTGGGAACAGGCTTATAAAGGAAGAAGCTGGGACACTGAGTGTTACAACCACAACTCTAGGTAATAATGTCATGGTTACTTCTCTTACAACAACAACAACAAGGTAAGAGAACAAAACCAAGCAAAGTTTTCCCATCAAAATTAGCTGTTAATTAAAAGGGAAATGTTACCGCCAAAGATTTTTTTTCATTTGCTCTAATGATGAAGTTGTAAACGGAACAAAACTAGTCAAAAGGGTGTTGTGCTTTTGTTTATAAGTATCAAAACCACGAGGTCTATTTCAGATTCTTTACTGATTCTTTTTCATTTTCCCTCATTTTCCATCAAGTGCAAAAGAATTAAATGGTGTCTGGGATTTTCCCTCCTTTCTCTGATTTGTTCAGAAAAAAAATCTAGCAAGCTTTTAAGACCTGGACAGGTTTGAAAAAGCTAACTTTAAAGTGGGGGAAAAGGTGAGTCAGGAGCAGTGCAACACTCAATTAATAGGCAGATTATCCATTATTTGTATTTCATGTGGCTCAAAATCATGTTCTGGAGACCTCCACTTCTCTATTTTCTGCTGTTCTTCAATATTTCAGTTACAATCTTTATATGCCTCAATCTTGTGTAGTTCTTGGCTAATTTACAAAGGTTGTTGAGGGGTTGTGTTTCACTGAGTCAATGCAAGCTTTGGTAAAGTTGTCGAGAAATAGTTTCACGTTCTCAGTTTTGAAGAAAATTTGTTTGAAATCCAGCCATTTCTGTCATTAATTGTCATTAAAGCTATGAGGTTGGAAGAGATGAAATAGCTTTATATTCAATTATGGCTTTAGGTTTTTTATAGTAAATTTTTCCTGTGCTGAAATACCATTTCACATTTTTCTATCCCTTTTGAATAATATATAACTACAGGAGAAATTGCTTTATAACTGTCAGTACTGGTAAAGCTACGATACCTTAATATAGTCGATTGTTGGGGTTTTTTGTTTGTTTTTTTTCTTTTTTATTTTTGCCATGGACTGAGTTATTAAGATAATGGATATAACGAGACATTTCTTTATGTCTACTGAGCACATCTACTGAGTCTTATTTCATCTACCCCTTGGGACTCTCCCATCCTCATCCCAAGTACCAATTATCTGCATATTTGCTGCCTGACAGCAGTATCTGAAATTAGCAATTCCTACGCTTAAGTTTCAGTGGCAGCTGTAATACACATTTTTAAAAGACGAGCAGCATTAACTGACAATCGCCTCGTTTTTGCCGCCAAGGTTTTTAGAACCAAATACGATTGCAATGCTTTTGGAAGCCGGTTCGGACAGAAACTGCGCTGTGCCTTATAAACCGCATCTCTCCCCGTGCCTGTTGCTCCCTGGTTTATTCCAGGCTGGAACGAGGGGACCTGGAGGCGTCCCGTTGGCGCTGGGTTCGGCAGGGCAGCGCCATCCCCGCGGCCGGGCAGGGGCTGGGGGAACCCTGCCGAAGGTGGCCGGGTGGCTCCGCGGTGCGTTGCCGGCTGGGAAAGGTGCGTCTCTGGAGGATGCTGGCAACGACGATTAACTGATGGCGGTGATGCTCGCCGCCAGGCTGAAGCGGTGGCACTCCCGGCGCTGCGCAAACGTCCTCTGAGAGACAGCCCTTGCTCCGCGCTGCTACGAGCAAAGGCAGAGGAAGGAGAAAGCAGGCACAGGAGGAGAAAATTATTTGTTACGAGCCGCGGTGTTTACTTAATACACGTTCTAACCGGTTTAAATCGATGTCGGCAGAGATGCATTAGGGCCAGAGCTTGCGCTGACATTTGAATGATCAAGTACGCGACATTTGGCTGCAATGGTCAAAATTCGTTACAAATGATCTCATTATGGTTTTCCATTTTGCAGTTAGCCAAGGTCTTATAAAGTTTCATCCAAAGCAACGGTACTGTTTGACCTCAGAATGTATTGAAGCTGGTAAGCAACAATTTTATCTTCTCTATTATATTGTGATTATAGTATGTTAATGAGCTATTTATACTGCTTAAATTTTTTCCATGATACAATTTAGTCAGAAAGCTTCATTAATAACGAGGGGAAAAAAAACCCCAAACTTTTTTAAAAGTCACTGTTTAAGTTGCTGCAGATCTGTGTATTTTCTACCATTAAAAATCATGTTTTAAATAGGTTTAACTCTACCCAGGTTAACTCAAAGTTTCCCATAGGGTTTGTTTATTTTTTTAATAAGAAACAAAATGTTGGGTGACTTGACCTTCAGGTGTATTTTGTTGTTTCCTTCCCAGTAGTCAGAAAACCAGCAAGTGAATTGTTAAAGCACAGAGATGCTTTAGGGCCAGATCTTGCACAGGCTTGCACAATGGTAATGTGGTGACTAAAACTCAAAATCTGCAGCTACTTCCATATTGGCAGGCCCTTTTCCCCATGCAGAGATACATGTGGTAACCCTTGTAGAGCTGGAACATCTATTAATATTAAATGTGAGCTAAAGGGACCGGGCTTGGTGGGACCGGACAGACACCCGTTTTGCACTGGTCAGTTCTGACAGAGTTTTGCTCACACTACGTCAATGAGAGTTTTGTCATTGAGTGTCTCGAGAGCAAAGATCAAACAATAGTTCCCACATCTGGAAATCTGCCCCTAGAGCTGTTTTGCTGGAAACAAAGTGGACATTGTGTGAACTTATAAGAGTATTTATTTCCATTCTGAACCATATTAAGCTAAGCTGGTACTGTGAGGTGTTTGGCTTGTGGTGTGAAATACTGACAAATTCTGTGGGGCTCCATAAAGTGAAAAATTTGCAGATCTCAACGTTCCCAGGACGTTTCTTGCCATTCTGCTTCTGCCCTGCGTGGCACTGACAGTGCTCCTGGCCGCCCTGGGCATCACCCTCCGGAGCTGATTCTTGAATGACTGCAAATATGTAAGCAGGGTGGGACAACTAAACAAAACACCACCACCCCCAAAACCCCAACCAAAAAAAAAAAAAAAAAAAAAAAAGGCGTGGGTGCTTCATTTTGAGCTTCAGAACAAAAAAAAAGTCACTGAAGAAGTTTGAATCTGAATTTGCTTTCTTCTTCTCACATGCACACAAAATAACACGGATTTTTTGACAAGCTCAGCAGAAGCTGGGATTTTGCACCAAGGCAGACTTGGACACCTAAATGACCTGACTGTTTTAGTTCAGAGTGCTCTGTGCAGTGACTACGTAATGTCTCAAGACCCGAGCCCTGCCTTGCTGAACAGCTTTTCAGGAATGATAGAAAATTGCCAAGGACCAAAATGTCTTCAGTGTAGTCGGTTTGAGAGTTTCTAATGTGAGAGAGAGAATTACGGCCGAGACACGGAGTGACTCTTCCTATGACATTTCTAAGTGGATGAAGAAGAGTTACTGGATGCTAGAAATAGTATCATAAAGTCTGTAAAATTATCAGATTTCCTGCTGGGATTTTTAATCAGTTATTTGGATAAGCCTCAAAACACATGATCATTTAGCCAAAAAATGTCCAGTATCCACATATTCTGTGTTACTTCACCTATGTAGATTTATGCTACCATCACTATAATGCATGAAATGGGTAATGGTTTTAAACTAAAAGAGGGCAGATTCACACTAGATCTAAGGAAGAACTTTTTTATGATGAGGGTGGTGAAACCCTGGCCCAGGTTGCCCAGAGAGGTGGTCGATGCCCCATCGCTGGAAACATTCATGGTCAGGTTGGACGGGGCTCTGAGCAACCTGATCCGGTTGAAAGTGTCCTTGCTCATGGCAGGGGGGTTGGACTAGATGACCTTTAAAGGTCCCTTCCAACACAAACTATTCTGTGATTCTATGATTCTGTGATTAGATACTCAAAAGCTATTAAGTCTCTGGCTTGTCAGACTGATCTCTCTCTTACCAGTCTCACCCACAATAGCAGCTGGGGGGATGCAGTCACAAAACGGAGCTGAAAATAATACAATTACCTTTTCCAATGAATGGTAGATCTGAACTTGATTTGTTTTCCTGTGCAGCTATTCAGCTGAAGGTAAACAGTGCGTAATTTCTGGAATGCTAATTACAATCTGCTCCTATGTATTGCTACTAAATTCCTCAGGCACTTAATTCTATTATCATGGCAACAATGGAGAGCCTGTCTTTGGGTGTCTGGCTCCAACAGTTCATGTTGCTGTAGTGCTGGGTTCAGTGGTCATTGCTGCACAGCACTCAAGAACATTCACTGCAGATATTTTGCCTTTTTTTTTTTGTTTTTTTTTTGTTTGTTTGTTTTTGTTTCTTATGTAGCCACTGTTAGATGCTAGAGAAGCTGGGTGGTATTCTTGCTGCTTTTTAAAAATGGCAGAGATCAGGGCACACATCAGTCCTAGAACAGCAAGGCTTAGCTTGCAAGTGAGGCCAGCTTCACGTTGCAGAGACCAGTGAAAGTTAATCATAATTTCTGGACTGTGGCCTCATGTAATTCTCTCTTTAGGAAAAAGTGTTCCACAAAATCTATGTGGTGTCTTTTTTACAGCTGCTGGCATCCTAAGCAAGATAAATCAATCCATAGATCCGTGTGAGAACTTTTATCGATTTGCATGTGATGGCTGGATATATAATCACCCTATTCCTGAAGACATGTCAAACTATGGTGTTTATCCTTGGCTGCGACACAACGTGGACCTCAAACTAAAGGGTAAGTATGTCATTTCTGAAGGTGTTTGGGTGGCTTGTCACGGTAGCTTGTTCATAGGCTGGTTTTGAAATGAATAAAGATTCCACGCTTCTTTCTGATCATTAGATAATACCCAACAGCCCAACTTGATGTTCCCTTTTAAGTGTATTTTTGTTGGTTTTTATTGAAAATAACATTGAGAAATAGTGAATTATAACAGAATTTGGGAAGAATACAACTCCTGGGAACTCTGCCGATTAAGAATGGAGGAACCAAAGTGTATTCCTCATACCAAAGGAAAAAGCGAGAGGATTTGAACTCTTTCCCCCTCGCAGTCGATGGGTAGACCAGCATGCAGGAGCACAGCACACACATTTAAGAATGTCCCAGATCCAGACAAACATCAGTCTAGGACAGCACTCTGTCTCTAACAGTGACCAATAGCTGGGAAAGGACATAATAAGGCAAAACCAGAGTGATATTTTCCAGTAGACTTACCCAGCTCTTGGCGGAAGGCAATTTACGGGGAGGTTGTTTGGGTATTTATTGTGCTTCCTTCTCGTTGCCGTCCAAGCTGCCATTGAGGTACCTGAGCTATCATCAGTGAAACAGAAGGCTGCTTAAGATTGTGTGTCTGGAGGCAAAAATAGCCCCGGGGTGGAAACGTGTAGGAAGAGAGGTATTTTAGTCTGCCTGCGACTTGACTTTGCGCTATACTCTGCAGCAAGGCCACCTCATCAGGAAGCTGTGCAGACCAGCTGGGGAGAAAGGGCGATGGTTATTGTCAGGCAGGAAAACCCTGCCAGAGCCTTCGAATCTGCGCTAAAAGCGGGTCCTGCAAAAGAAGGGAGATGTGCAAGATTTGTTATTGGTGGCGGTGTGCTTGAGCATTGCACACCTTGAGCGCGTTGTTGATCTCTCAGTCGACGTAAGAGCCTGCTCTGAGCTCACCACAGGACAGAGGTCAGTTTTAGGATGCACTTAAGTACAGCGTTTATTTTTCTCTTAGATTTTGTACATATGTGCGTGCGTAGGCATCAAAGCCCTTCTCCGCTTGCTTTCTTCAGTCCTATCGTCTTCAATTTTGGCATCGTTAAGTATTTTAAAAGCTGCCTTCGGTTTCAGAATATGAGTTTGGAATTTCAGCGTAGGACACAATCTGATGACTGATGGTTTAAGTCTGCTGAAGATGTCACAACCAAAGGGAAAAAATATTGCCAGAGCCTGTTTTACGTTATGCTTTGCATTCTAATTGTTCTGCTGCCAGAATTGGACTGTATTAGATAACTGCACATCCTGCATGAACCACAGCCACAAAGAAGTCAGTCCTAATTGAATATAGAGTAGCAAGCTGTGACTCTCATCCCTAATTTCCTCTTTTTACAAAGCCTAATCAAGGACATCATGCTAAGCCACATTTTTAAATGTTTTTTTTACTGCAGTCCCTTTAGAAGTTGCTAATCCACAGCTAGGAAAATACAAGACAAATAAAGAAACATCTAAGTGAGAAGTATTTGCTTAATGGAAACTCCATATCAAAAAAAGGGTGTAATGAAGTGCCTGATAACTACTTTAATAGGAGGCCTAAACTGCTCCTTGGCACGGTACAGGGACAAAGATGTGAAACATTGGGTGGTATAGAGGAGCTGATTTAATACAACATCTGTCATCTCCTCCTTAACTTCTTAACTGTCTACTTAATAGGCTTTCCAAAATACTCTTGGCAATTAAAAAAGGAAAAGGAAAAAAAAAAGGTGTTGGATGTCAGCGTTGGTAGCTGAAATAACAAGGCATAACGTCAGCCTCTATGTATGTTTGCGTTTTAACTCGAGTTACTTCAATAAATTAGCTCAAAACTGAGTTATTCATTTGTGGATGACCACAACCTTGCTATCACAAGTTTTAGCAAGATGAAGAACTCTTGCATAGAGAAACATATATATATATATATATATATGTGGCTGACCAGACCTCAGAAGCCAATTTAAGCTCTCCTTCCTAAAGAACTCTTGGTAGAACTTTGTACTTCATTGTAAATGTCCCTGTTTGACACTCAGTAGATTAAAAAAGCCCCAGTCTTTAAAGAGCTCATTATTATGCAAGTTCTATGTTCTGAAACATTTATCATATTAAAGAAAACTATTAATCTTAAAGTGATAACATGGCTTGGCCAGAAAGCCACATTTTTCATATTTGATATTCTTTGATGGTGTGATATAAATGGAAGTATTTATTCAGGCAATATATTAAAAAATGATGTTACTTAAAATAAATTATTTGAACATCTAATCTGTTTTCTGGTGCCTGAATGTTCCTGAGCCTTAGGCAGAAAGGGGGTTTGGGTATTTGTGCAAAGATCTGTGTATGGCCTTGGTTATACAAGGGTATCTTCAGTCTCCTGGAAGGTTCATTTTTTGTTTGGGGCAATTGCTATGGAAGAAGACATTCCAGTTGATAATGGGTAGCAAGTGTAAGAATTAGTTTTGCCTTACCAAAAAGTGGTAGGTGTAGCTGTATAATGTACTGAACCCTGCATTAAGTATTACTGGGTTTGAGAGCAAAGCTTGGGGGTTTTTTTTCCTTTTTATTTTTTTTTTTTTGAGGTTGCAGACACACAAGAGCATATGACTTTGCAGGTGTCAGCTTCAAAAAGGGTAGATCATTTTCTGTATTGATGAAGGGGTTTGGTGCTTTAATGGGGAATTCCAAGGAGAGGAATGGCAATGGGCCAATGGAAAATAGCTGAGAACTACTGGGTGGTAGATTTTTTTGCCTACATATCTCTGGTTGATTGAAGGAACAGGACAAGAAACATTCATTTCAGGGTTCTTCCAGATTTGCAAAACTTACTTAATGTGGTAGTTAAAAATTCTATTTTTTGTAAGCTTTGGATTTATAATGGGGTAGGAATATATATGTGCGCGTGTGTGTGTGTATATATATATATATAAAATGTTCCCATGGCTTTCTCTAGCTGTCTTAGGATGGATTCAAACTAAAATTATATCATCATATTTCCCCTTTAATTTCTTTTCCATCCTTTGTTTGAGGGTCACTTGGATTTCTTTTTCCGCTCTCAGAGGAATCCACAAACCACATGTGGAACTCACTTTGATCTCCTGGCTATACAAAAGGGATAAAATCCTAGCCTGGTGAAAGCAGGGGTAGGTCTTTCCTTGGATGTCAGCAACAGCAGGATTTCGTGCATTGTGGAGGAAGGTACAGAAGACAATCGTAGACAGCCAAAGTTATGTCAAAAGCAGAGACTCGTGGGTTTGGTTATGACCTAGATCCAGGTAATGGACATCTAATATTTGGGTTAAAATTTCTTGGTTCCCTGTAGAGCTGTCCTGGGGAGGACCAAGGTCCTCCTACTTCCAGTTACCTATTCCTGGCTGGACCAGACTGTCGCTGACTCAAAGCTAGCGTTTCATTTGCAGATACACTGCAGGCATGTTAAAAAGTGTCTCTCGTTGGTTAAGAACAAACACTTTTAGTGCCAATGGGCCTCTGAGGAAGCTCTTGGAGTCCTTCAAAATGGAAAAACTGGTTCGGTTGTGGCACCTGTTGTATGAACAAAAGCTGTCTCAAACCGCAACTGTTTCAGCCTTATGTCAGGTCAAGATTGTAATGTCTCTGTGAGTTAATAAATGTTTTTCACTTACCATAACATTTTCTGCAAAGCTATTTGTGTTCCTGCTGAATTTTTCCATTTTGATTGGTGACCTTAATTAAGATTTTAGGAGCACTATTGTCTTACCATTGAAATGGCAAGTGGCTTTTTGTGAATAATTCAGAACTGGAAGTCTGAGGCAAATAAATCAGTGCCTATTACCTGTGGTGAATGCTGATCGTGAACCAAGCAGTTTCTTTTCCTTTCTCTTAAGTCTGCAGAACAATGATATACAGCTGGGTTGTTTTGTGGGTTTTTTTTCCAAGTGACTATGCAGGAAGCAATAAATTAAAAAAAAAAAAAAACAAAAACCCACCCCAAAACAAAACTACGCAAATATTCCTAAATCTCAGCACTGTAAAGGAGTGATTTAAATTATGTGAATAATTTGTGAACATGTCTTCCAGGCCTTTTAAATTTAATTTATGTCAGTGGAAACCAACTTACAGATTAAGTCTCCATACTGCTCCTGGCCCAGTGAGGCAGCTACTTCAGACTAATTTGCTGCACTAAGCTTTCTAGTGTGGCTATTTTCTGAATGCCAGTGAATTTGAAGTGAGGAATTTCCAATGTGGCAAAGAGAAAGAAATTGAGGCCTTTTAGGAGGGTATGGTGTGTGGGTTTTTAAAGAACACGAGACAGACAGCAAACAAAATAACTTGGCAGCGTAGGCAACTTTTCCCAAGATAATCTTCAATGGCTTTCTTTAGAAAATAAATTGTTTTTTATGTAAAACCAGTAAGGTAAAAATATCTCAGTATGGAAACTTATACTATTTAACCATAGGACAGTTCTGTCGGTGTTGAGGACCCTGTGCCACAGGGCTCTTTGGGGCTGGATTCTCTTCTCCCACCATTCAGCAGGTGCTCAGCTGGGACCACTGGGATGCCTTGGATGTGGCCTGTGAAATCCATACTGTAGGTGCTGACACTCATCCCTAGGTTTCTGTATTAGCTGACCCGTTTTTTGTGATTTCTTCCTTCGGAGGTAGCTGGCTGAGAGCTGTCCCAAGTAAGAGGGAGAACACCAGCAGTAATTTAAAAAAAAACAACCCGGGAGGGTATTTATGTTATTGCCTCCAATATCTTCTTGTTGGATAACAAGATAGCAGCAAACGGCAACAGCGCTTAACGTTGTTTTCCTTGGTCTTTTCTACTATAAATGGATCTCTTTTCAATGATGCAGAGATTTTTTTTTTTCCAGTGGTCCAGATCTTTCCTGTAACGGCTTATCCATCTAAATGTAAGAAAACACTTAAGTGGCACAAGTCAGATAAAATCTCTATGGGCAACGAGTTAATAGCTTTTTGGTATAATGAAGTACCTGGGGTCAAAGGTGGAAAAGCTGGGACTTTTTCCAGGCTTTGTGGCTGCTCAAAATGGAAGCTGTATTTGTAATGGGTGATTTTGGGAAACCATGAGTACAGAAAGGAGATAATTTTGGTTCCTAAATGAGGTTTTAAGACAGCACAGTAACTGAGCCACAGGATTCCCACAGCATCTCCCTGTCTGGGAGAGCAGAGTGGCATCATCCTGCGAGGCCTGCGCTGGAACGGGAGTGGGGCTTATGGCATGCTGCCGTTCCACACGCGGCACACTATTCCCTCTGGGTATACGGTGAGCCTCTGTTTTGGCTGTTGCCTGTAGAAGGATGATATGTTCATATCTGCAGATACTGAATTTCAAAATTGCCATATGACTGTACTTTGGACTGGTAATTTTGCAGAAAGAGGATTCATACCTTGGAAGGCATAGCAATCCGTGACATCTGATTTCCCATTTTCTGACTGGTGTGGTTTCAGCCCAGCCGGTAACAAAGCACCACGCAACCGCTCGCTCACTGACACCCTCGAACACGGTGGGATGAGGAGAAAATATAAAGGCAGGCTCATGGGTCGGGACAAGGACAGGGAGGGATCACTCCCCACTTGTGGTCACAGGCAAAAGACAGGCTCAACTCGGGGAAGAAACAAAATCGATTTAACTTACTACCGATCAAATCAAAACGAGGATATTAGGAAGTAAAACCAAACCCGAGAACAGCCAGCCCTCCTGCCTCAGCCCCACTCCCCGTTCTCTCTCCCCAGAGGAACAGGGGACGGGGGCTGGGGTCGGTTCCTCACACCTCGTCTCTGCTGCTCCGTCCTCCTCAGGGGAGGAGGACTCCTCCCCACTCATCCCCTGCTCCACCGTGGGGTCCCTCCTGCGGGAGACAGCCCTTCACAAACTTCCCCAGCGTGAGTCCTCCCCGTAGGCTGCAGTCCTTCAGGCACGGACTGCTCCACCGCGGGCTTTCCCACAGAGTCGCGGCCATCTTGGGGTCCTCTGCTCCCCTCACGGGCTGGGGGGGCATCCCTTCCTCCAGCACACCTCCTCCCCACCTCCCTCCCTGACCTCGGTACCCACAGAGGGGTTCCTCTCACATCCCAGTCCCCTACCCACTGCAGGTTTCCCCTCTTAAATCTGTTCTCCACAGGTGTTACCACTGTCCCTGACGGGCTCGGCCTGGGCCAGAGGCGGGCCTGGCTTGGAGCTGAGGAAGCTTCTAGCAGCTTCTCACAGGGTCCGGCCCTGCAGCCCCTACCAAAAAAACCCACGCCACACAAACCCATAGCACTAACAAAAAAAATTATGCAAGTATGTGTTGAAAGTATTAATATAATGGAGTAAAGCTTAATGCTGCCAGTTAGTATGGAGCTCCACCATCACTGGAACAGTTGGGGATCTTGCAGTCTTCTGGTTTAAATGCAGTTTAAACTCTTGTGCCAAATATAATGAAATGTGTTATCCCCTGCAGCATAATACTGGGAGGCTAGAGGGGCAGGGGAGGGGGGATTATTGCTTAAAAGATTAAGATTTATTATTGAAATTAGATTTATGAACAGAGGCTCTCACATTCCATAAGATGATTTTTGGTTTTGTTGCAGTTTGCGTACAGTTGTGTTAGTTGACTTTTGGAGGAACTCACATGATGTGCTTATCTTTTCATATACAAACTCAGAGAATTTATAAAATGCTGAAACTGGAAACAAACAGCACTGTCATTTAGGAAATGTGCTGTATATCGGGGCACTGAGCAGAATTAGGAAGCATTTATGTAAGCACAGCTGTTTGAATGCCATTTCCATGAGAACTCCCAAATTGCCAAAATGGATATTCAAAAAAAGGGTTGGGGAATTTCTTCCAAGGGGTGAGGGGGAACCCTAAAATGTCAGTATGTTAGTTGGGTTTATTTGTGTAAATACAGCATCCTTTCACACAACAAAATTGGTGTTTGGGAATATTTGTTCGATTTACTTGATTTATGTTCCTTGGGAATTAGAACCTATATGGATTAATTAATTACTAAATCTTCATGAATTCCTGTGGAAATGCATATTAATTACAGCCTCATTAATGCAAAATTAATTTATAATGATTAAATGTTCTATCAGAATGTCAGAAGAATTAATAATGATGGGCTGGTTATTTTCAAGAGTCACTAGTCTAACCGTGGTGAGATGGACACTATGTAGGCTGATGGGCATTAATTGTATCAAATACGAAACACGTTTGCCTGAATTGATTAATGCTGTGTTGATCATCATTAAATGCCTTTTTAAAAAAACCCAACCAACCAACCAAACTGCCTTCTCCCCCCAAACCCACAAAATAAAACTAGGGGTGGGGGAGACACAGTTTATCAAAACAAGGCAGGCCTAGATTAAGGCATCAGCTCCACAAAGATAATTCTGAGGAATGAGCTCCTGCAGCTGTAGAATACGCTGGTAGGTTTGTTTTTTTTTTTTTAAGTTAATTGTTTGAAAATACAGAAACTGTTATATTTAAGGTATATCTGAGACTGTGTAAACCAACGTAAGGCCATGCAAAAGGGACCAATACCTCCTCACCAGCATCCTGGATGCTTCTGCCTTCCAAAGAGGTGGGAATATACAATATTGCAGGTGGTAGGACAATCTGAGTTCTGTCTTGTACTTGCATTATTTCATATTCCTGCGTGAACAAGGAGTTTGCCTTTGTGAAAGTTGCTTGGAGTGATTATTTCGAGTCAAGTACTCCAGTACGATAATTCTGGTGATCTGACTATTTACAATGGGGAACTGAGAGAAAAGGTAAGGAAGCAGTAGAAGGCTGATTAAGGAGGGAACACAAAATACGTGAAAGTGGAATTAATATATGCTTTGGTAAAATTTAAAAGCTACATTATAAGCACCAGAAAAGTGTATTGATTTGCTATTTTATTTTATTTTGGACTCAAAGGGAAAAGCTTTATTTAGGCAAGGATAGTTTTAAGTATATGGAGAAAGATTTTTTGCAAGCCTTTGATGCTAGTTTGTTTTTCCATATATATATTTAGCAAACAGTAGAGAGATCTGGACCATAATGCATTAGAAATTCAAAATAGGTGTTTATAAAATGCATTTAAATAATTTTTATAGTGCATTAGGCTCTGACTGCTTCCCTTCCAGTCCTCTGAAACTGAGCAATATTTACAGCCACCAAAAAAAAAAAAAAGGGAAGAAAAGCCTTAATGTCAGTAAGGTGCTGGTATTTTAAAAAATTATTTAACTGCAGTGGTGAGAAGTTTTCATTGTTTGTCTTTTTAGTTGCAAGGGAGTGAAAATGGCATCTTTAAACAGTGTATTTTCTTATTTTGGAATCCTGGAAACAACCTTTTATTTAAAAACCAATCATTTGCAGCTCACTTTTTGTAAAGTGTCTGGTGGGGATAAAGACTGCAGACTGGACATTTTGGACTGTGCACCAGACACCTGAACTAGCAAGAAGCACTGCAGAACAATTAGCAGAACTGGTAGTTTATGAAAATAAATAAATTTAGGTTAGTTGATATTTTAGGGAAGCCTCAAAAACCAAATATTGCTATCAATTGTTAATAGAGGAAATGGGTTGTACTGTACACTAAAGTTGCATAGCAAGAGAAATTCTCAGAAGAACTTGTGTTTTAAAGGCTTAGCGGAATTTAATCAGGCCTTGAAAGTATACATTTGAAGTTGGCTTACACTGGTGTCAGAAGAGAGCTGTAAGTAGGCTTCTGCACCCTCCACTGAGGTTTGTCTCCGTGGTGTTTTCCAGGCGGGCGAGACCTTGCTCTGCTCTTTTTCCGACACTTCCAGATGGAAAGCAGCTCGGAAACAGAAGCTGGGCAGGAGCATTAGTGTGGGAGTTTGACCTGTGCTAATAAACCTGCTAAGAGGGATAAAGTTGTACTGAGACATTAAATGTTGTATCCTACAGCAAGCCATGTCCATCTCATTTTCAGGACAGTGCTCTGAGAGAACAGATTTAATTCTAAGAATAATCTTGGCTTGACTTGTACTTGTCTTGTTACCAAGAAACATGTATAGCTTTGAAATATGTCAGTTAAGTCTGTCACTTCCTTTTTGAACATACATAAATATATATATATACACACACATATATATACATAAATTCTTCACCCTCCCCTCTATACCCCTCTCCAGCTGTAGGGGTCAGATTTCCAAACTGATGAGAATAAAAACATATATATCAGATTTTCGTCTTTGACGATCTTGCAACCCAGGCTGGTTGTGTTGCAGTCTGTTAAATTGAGATTTTCCACATAGCAAGACAGGGAAGTTACCGTTGGTCAAGTGATCACAAGAGTCTTGTGTATAATTTTAGATGCTGTGGCCAGTGCTTTTATTTTGAGGTGGAACATTGTGCCCCTCACAGGCCTTCATCCATAAAACTTACCACTGCCAGAACTCCTTTGCTTAACTTCAGGCTCTGAAAAAATGGAATTGGAAACCAGATACTCTAAATGAATGTCAGCTGACCCCAAACCATTCTGAAATAATCATTTTTGGAACATGTAAGCTCACATTACTGTAATTAAGACTGTACATTTGTCTAGCTGTGATTTCCGTAACAGCAACATGGTCCTGAAGTTTTTTTCTGTGCCCTTTGGCATCCTGGCCAAATCATTGCTCCGTGAACTGTACTGAACTTGACTTCTTAAATCCAGCACACTGGGAGTTTGAAGAAAGGGCGGTGCCTTCATGACACAGTTGGAGTCCTTAGATACCCTTAGTGGTACAAGTGCAGGTGGCTACCTGTTTTTTAGGGCTTATGGTTGCTTTTCAGGACCTCTTTTGCCATAGCTCTTTACTGTGAAGAAAATATGGGATTTTAAAGGTTAGACGTTCTTGAGGACTGGATTAATTACAATTATCTTATGGCTCAGGGACCTCAGGCAATGGTGTTCTGCATACAAGCGTTGTGTGTTTGGTTTGGTTTGATTGCCAAACTCAAACCAAGGTTTGAGTACATTTTTCTCTACTTTTAAGCTGAAATTTCTGTCAGGACATCCTTAAAACATCCTGCTGCTGGCATCACAGGATCTCCTGCAAATTTCCAAAAGATAACTTGGGTTTTGCTTCTTCACAGAGGTAGCACATAGTAGTGCTAACCTGGGAAGGAAACAAAGCTTGTGACTGATAGCTGGAGATGGGTGAACAGCTCTTTCAATTATTCTTCTCATCAGTTTAGAAACCTGTCCTCTGTAGCTCAAGAATTGAAAGAGAAATCTACCTTCTCTGTCACCAGGTATTTGCAGAGAAGCTCCCTTTCCACAAGCAGAGTTCCTGCATTTTGGTCTAAGAAACTAAAGCTCGTAAACATGCAATATGGAACAAATATCTGGTTGGTAGCTCCTTCTACCCAAACCAAAGGGAGAGCACGCTGTTGCGTGAGGCTTTGATAGGGCCGTACTGTGGACATGGCTGAGGAGAGCGCGTCTTCTGCCTTTGGCCCAATGAACGAGTAGGCATGGGTTTCTGAGAAGCCCTTGGGCTGCTTTCTGGATCTGCTCCTGAAAACAGTGCATTACAAATTGCTTTCAGTTGTAGTACGGAGCATCATCTGGGCAACGCTGAGCAACTCCCACCGTCACTGACGTTAAAGGGACTGAGGGCCATTTGCCATCTCCAAAGGATCACGCTCTTTGAGTGTTTGGATCAAGTTCAGCAAGTTTATGCTCATAAAGGAGCACTGTTCCCATCAGTAGGACCCTGACATGAGTTAGATAAGGAGGAATTAGTCCTCTGTGGCTCACTTTCCTTATCTGCAACAATGGATAATGGCCATATCTCCTTGGTCCGGCATGTCTAAGAGTGCTTTGAGATCCTTATCCTAAATGTATAGAGTGCAATGCCAGGAGTAACCATTAGATTATCTCCTATGACCTTTCTTGTACCGCAGACAATTACATTACCCATGTAATGCAGCTCAATAGCTTCCACTGGGATAAAACAAAATTCACATTGGGCTAAAGCTTATCTTCCCAAAAAGCATCAAGTCTTGAAGATGTTAAGGGGCAGAGAAGCCACTATCTCCTCTGGTTGCTTGGCTCCAGTGGTTAATCACTGTCACTGCTGAATTTGTCTTCATCTTCCAACTGTTGGCTTTCTTTGTGCCTTTTTTCAAAAGACTAAGGACCTCTTTGGCACCAAGCGTTTTCTAACGGTGGAGTACTTTCATGCTGTAATCCCATCACCCTTCCACCATCTCTTGTGAGGCAAATCATGCTCCTTCACTGCATTGCTTCCCCCCCGCTTCTATTTCTCAAGCCACTCCACCCAGAGAAAAACCCAAATGGTTGTGATGTTTTTCTGCACCCTGTCCAGCTGTCCAATGTTGTTTTTAAAATATGGAGAGCTGAAGGGCAGGTAATGTTCCAGTCTGTCTTACCAGCCTGTGTACAACAGTAAGATCATCTCCCCGCTTTGATACACCTCTGGTTTTGCAGTCCAAGACTGCTGCTTGCTCTAGCATGGCCCTGGGAGTTCATGCTGAATTACTTGTCTGCTTCTAGATTTTCACTCTTCCAGGGTTACAACTTTCCAGGAAATGGGATGTCCCCTTGGGGTCATTGTATAGCTTTTTTTTTAGTTTAAAGTCCAAGCATATTCCCACTGGGATATTTGCACATGCAGTTGTTTTTCTTCAAGATACAAAGCATTATAATATATTTCAGATCATCATCAGATATCACTGTGCAAACACTTCAGTTTGTGTTTTCCACATACAGCAAATGTTTGTAAAAGGATAAGGACAAAAATGAATGGACAAAATTTGCTACTATCTTTACTAGCACAATGTATTCTCCATATCTAGGGTGGAAAGTACAGAGAAAACTTATATTTTTCTCTCTAGAATAAGAAATAAGCTTAGCAAATCACATAGTGTCTCTCAGGAACACAACTCAACTGTATATGTAGAAAACTGTCTGATAGCATACAGAATATATACAGTCTGTAGATCAGGACACTGATAAATTGAATCAGTATCTCTAATCGGAATAAATGGTATGCATGTTTCTTTTCTCTGCAAATCTGGCTGTGCAATCCCTTTTTCATGCACTCCGAGTCAGAAGAGGGAAAGGTACAGGATTTCTCAGTGCCATAAATAAAATACGGTGGTTGAAAACCAACGTGAAGCTGTCTAAGACAGTAGGCTGGAAAATCAACAAGGGCTAGAAATGGAAAGTAAGATTAAAGGTAACACTTAGCCACAAGACTATCCTTAGCAGCTTCAGAATAGCACGCAGTTAAATAAACATGCAGACACCCTAGCAGAGCTTACTTTGTAAAGCGCCTTGCTCTCACTTTTAACAGCAGATGATTGCTGTTTACTGCAGGGCAGTCAACCACAGGAAGCTGGCCTTTTTTAGCCCTCTTGCCCTGGAAAAGAACTGTCTGAAGGCGACTCGGTACAAACCTCCTTCCTTCCCTTCCCAACCCCAGTTCCCCCCCCCCCGCCCCCAGCTGTGGCTTTTTTTCCTTGACCATCTATCCGAGCATCTGCAATTCGGACAACCGAGGATCGTTCCCAGCTATGGAGTGGTTTTTGTTGGCTGTGCTGAGCCTTTTGTGTTTTGTACAAGAGCCAGGGAGAGCAATGATGCAAACCCGCCCGACCCGGGCTGCCAGAAGTACAAGAACTTTGATTTGCAATGGGAACCTCCCCGCCCTCGGCCCCTTGGTAGAGGAAAATGAACGATGAAGCAATCTGCAGCCTCCGAAAGTTTAGGGTATCGTGAACGCCTTTAGCCAGTTTCTGACTGTGCAAGTGGTAGTTGCTAATTGAGATGAGTTACGTTATTTCGGCGCTGCAGAGCAGAATTACCGTTAGGTTTTGACACTTGCCTTAAGTAAGTTTTGTATGAAGGGAAACATAAATCGTGCATCTGGGCTTCCCATGCAGACAGAAACAGGAACAAAGAGGTGCTGAGATCAGGAGTGCAGGCCAAGATCCCTTTTATCCTGAAGAAAATGACTTTGGAATTAATTTGAAAGTGAAGGAAGTAAAAGACGTGACTGAAGAACTGCTTTGCTAGAACAGCCATTCAAACATGTATTTATATTTGGCTGGGGAAACATGATCGCAGACTTCATATTCAAGGTGGCTTAAGCTATGCTGGTTCACTTTGCTTGTCGCGGTGATTTTTGCATTTGCGGCAGCCTACTGTTGTAAGTCAGTAGTAGCAATAAGGTGTTAAATTGTGGTTGCTGTTAATAATGTTTCTGTGCTCTTTCAGACGGTTGTAAATCAGCTTATATTGTAGGGGTTTTTTAATCTCAGCAGCTAGATCCGTCTTCCATCTCTAGCACTGTAACATTTAACTGGGAGCTAACAAATGAACTATTGTTTCAAGGGTTGGTTTTTTCAATATCATTGGAGTGCTGTGTGTTTCCTAGTCTGGTTAAAGCTATTTGTTCCTAAAAATTCTTATTTAAAGATGAAGCTAAAAGGTGCTGATCAAAGATGGATAAAATATCTTTCACAGTTAATGAATGTGATAAAGGATTATTTTTTTGGTCTATTGAAACTGTCTATAGATTCAAGTTGAATTCAGTTAATGTTTGGAGTCCTAAAATGAAAGATTGCTTTAGGGAATTGGAGCTTTTAATTTTGAAACAAGAAAACTGTGTTTAAAAAAACCAAGAAAGCTGCAAGAACAAACTCAATGTCCTTCTCAGTGCTGAGCGAGCTGCTTTAATCAAAATGCTGGTAACCCTGGTCTCCCTAACTTGGCCACAGTTTTTAATTCCAGCTACCGGACTTCAGAAAAGCCTCCTAGACTGGACTTCTCGGTGGACTGGTACAAATACTCACAATCCCCTCGTGCGGGGTGAGAGCAGGTCCTTGGAAAGGCAGAGCAGGTCCTTGGAAAGGCAGAGCAGGAACTGCACAGCAGGTCCGTGGGCATCTCCTGAGGCTGAACACCAACAGACCGGCGGTGCTCCTTCTCTTCCTACTCCTTGGAAGACCTTACAGGTTTTGCTTTCGTCCTGGTGTCCAAACAAAAAATGCCTGGAACCATTACAATTTTTCAAGGTGGAAAGACAGTCTTCCCAGCCAGCTATAGTTGGGAATTGAATTTTTTCAAAGGGGCTGGATTTGCTCTCCGTGGGTCACCGGCTGGCATTTCCCTTAGCACGGAGGAGAGCCCGAAATGCCATGTCGCACGTCACGAGATGGAGTGCCGCTGCGCTGCGGAGCTCAGCACCAACCCCCACAACTGGATGTGCCCGGGTAGGAGGGGGGCTGTCGCAGCCTGCTGCTGTGGCCAGGCTACTCGCAGTACCTGCCATCGCTAATTTAAAAAATAGCTTGATGTGTCTGCATTGATTTCAATCACCGTAGTGACTTTCTTTCCATGGATACAGCAACCCGTAGATAGACTAATTGATTACCCATATTTTTGATTAGTATGCATGGCTTCTTGCCTTTTCTCACTCTTCTTTAAGAAGAATTTAAATATTCAAGGACATGTAAAATCCATACATATTTGTGAGTTAAATAAGAAGCAAATTTCTAAACCTTGTGTTTGGATTTTACAATAGCTAATGCAGAAATCAAGTGGATGTGGTCAGTGCTCCAGCTTTGAGCTTCTAAATCTTTCTGAAAGCTTAAGGCTAAGGCTGAGGAACCTCTGTAGCCTAAAGAGCACTCATGGATCACGTCCCCTATTTCAGTGTCCACAGGATTCAACCATCTTATTAAGGCTTTCATGTTTGATCACTGGATTTTACATCAGAACCAAGAATTTTCTTCATAAATGAATGCTGAGCAAATCGGTAGCATCTACCCCAACTCATTCTTTGCAATAGTGCAGGGAGCGTTACAGCTTCGTTCTGCCGCATAACGAGATGGTTTGATGGGAAAACACCAAGTCTGATTTTAACAGGGTTTTATGCAGGTGTATTCCTAGAGTTGATTTTATTTTATTGGCTCTCATCCTCTGTATCTCTCCTGAGCTTTAGCTGGGCTTTAGCCATTGAATTTTATTAGCTTCAAAATTTCATGGCTGTGCAGCTCACTGGCAAGGAACAGAAGTTATTGCAATGGCTTTAATAGGAGTGTATTTTTTCATCCTTACTTTTATGGAGGTTTCATTTATAGTTGTGTGTGGGGGGGGGTTATCCAAAAATGCCATTCTTAAAACATGAACAGGTCTGATTATTCTGCTAAGAACTGTGCACACTGAAGATACGTGGCAATGATTGGCATTATATTCTATTTAACAAGACAAGAAATATTAACAATTTGAGGATTTGAAACCAAAGCTATTGGCAGTCCTGTCCAGCCGTACTTTTAGGGAAAATCTTATTTATAACTAAAAGGGAATGATCTCATTAGATCTCTCAAGGATCCAAGCAAATGGGTTGGGGTTTTTTTGTTTTTTTTGTTGTATTTTAAGGAGAATAGGGATTGGAGGGAGAGAACAAGTGGCATTTACTCATCACTAGGGTATTCTTTGACTACTAAAGAGTTTGAGGTCAGCAGTACGGTATATCTGAGAGGTGCGGCATGGCAGGTTCTTCAGGGTGCTAGGGAAATCCCGGGATATCAGTGTCTTTGAACCCTACCTCCGGCCGTAAGCCCCTCAAACGGAGCGGCGCAGCACAGACCAGACTGTTCTCAGCTACAGAATCCAGTCGTACCACCCAGCTGGACTTCAGCCTCCCAGGAGAGGGGACGCTGGCGAGGGGACTCTGGCGAGCTGCTGGAAAGGGCAGGGGCTGGAAAGCGAGCCGCTGCCGCCCGTTTGCAGGAGGGTGCTATTTTGGATGGCAGCACCACCACCTCTTTGGTCCTCTGCCTCACCCCACCGGCGCTGGCAGAGGAGAATAACGTTGCATCGACTCCTGATTCAGTCCCGGGTGGAAGCGGTTTGGCTTTGCCATGGCCGGTGTTATGAAGTCCCAGTGGCCTTCTGCTTTGGCAGGTCACTTGGACTCTTGTGTTGCAGTTTGTTCCCCCTTTTGTGCAGGACGTGCTTCTTAGCGCAGGGCCTTTGCTCGTTTGAAACCCAGAGCACTGGGGAGTATGGTACAGAGGAGGCACTCTTGAATTTTTCAAGGCTTTTTAGCTCTGGCTGAGCATACAACAGGAGGGACTTGGGGTAGTTCCAGCAAAGCCACTCTCTCCAGTGGTCCCAGTAACAATTAGGTAATGCTGTGCAGGACCTGTTTGGGTCTTACAAAACCGGGTGAGGTCCAGCAGGGTTTGCTAGCCCCGCTTCTGTGCTGTGCTCAAGTACTACCCTGCTTCTCTCGGCTGTGGAAGTGCTCGTGCTGTGCTGCACCTGAGCTGACAGATCTCCCTGAAGCTAAGCTGCCTCTGCATTTAGCCGTAGTGTGTGCATCTGCGGCTGCATCACGGCTGATTTACAACTTGGATAAAACGGCTCGAGGCAGCTGAGAGTGGACTGCTGAGATTCAGATGCGCTTTTCATGCTAGTTCACTTCCAGGACATAATGTGAGGAATGCCAGGAATGTAGAGAGATGACAGCTTAGAAAAACCGGTTTGGCTTTCAGGCACCAAGGAGGTTGACACCTATAGTATGAGGGAGCTATATAGTGCAGCTTCTCACATAGTAGTTGGACGCTTGGCCTTCCGTGTCATTTACAAGACTGAGATTGTGTGCATTTGACAGACAACGGAACAGCTCTCTGCTGCTTGCTTTCAGCAGCAGAGCTGGCAAGAGTGAACACCAGCAGTCTTGCTCCTGGGATCCTGCCACCTCCTCCGTTATACCCCAGTTTCACCATGTACCAGCACCAGAGGCTGAGCCACTTGAAGGAATTCCTGACTCCCTGCCCTGTGCGCTGGTTCCCACCCTCGCCCCGCGATTCCCTGTCCCCTCAGTTTGCTGAGGGTGGCTGTTTGTGAGGACGAGTAATAAGCAGCATCTGTCAACTGGCTTTAAATCAGTCCTCTTAAAAATAAATTAAAAAAAAAAATCCTTCTCTGTTGCGGATTGAAAAAAGTGCAATTATGTCTGTGTTAGTGCTTAAGAAAATACATGTGGAACCTCATCCTTAATTAAACAAACGCTATGATTAAAGCAAGTGCTGAGACAGGCAAACAGACAGTTCCTACATTTTCTGATGTATTGAAAAAAAATTTCATTTGTCTTTTCAGTATTGCTTGAGAAACCCATCAGCAAAAGACGAGACAGTGAAGCTGTACAGAAAGCCAAGACCCTTTATGCATCCTGCATGAATGAGAGTAAGTAAGTGGCCTGATTTGAGAGGGACACATATGTGTTACCTATGTTTAACATGGCAGGCTTTTTTGCCGAGTGCTGAGCTCTGTGAAGCTTTGTGTGGACGCACAGGTTTCGCTGATTTGGATTCAACTGAATGCAGAGGGTCATCTGCACATTTCTGAAGCTGGCTATTAAGACTAAGGTACACCAAGGCACAAGAAGTCAGTCTTAGAGACCTCTCTGCTTGTCAGGGAACTGTGAAGGGATATTTATTGGTGCAAAAGGATGCCAAAACCATGCCCCAGGGGTGTGGGGGTAGTGCCTGGGAAATGAGAGGAGCCCTCTGATGAAATTCTCATACTGACACTTTCAAGAGCCTTTTGCTCAGCACCTTCTACCTTTCTCTAAATCCATTTAATCAAAACACTTCCACAGGGCTGGATATAGACAGCCCTGGACTCTTTAGCTTCGAGTTATCTGCACGTCAAGCAAGTTTGGATGCGGAGCCCTATAGCCACCTTTGCGGAGTGCTTTTTCTGAGCTTCTAAATGTTGCTGTAAGGTGATGTACGCTGGGTTGGGACACATCTCTAGCTGTACGTAGCTGCATGGGTGAAAGATGAGTTGGGAGGGAGTGGACTTTGTGACTTTGTCCTTCAAAGTGCCCTTTGTCCTTCTGGCTCTTTCAGGCTTTTTTTCCTGTGCACTTTTCTTCCAGCATGGCCTGAGACTGACTGTCAGGAACTGAGACAGCCTGCCCTGCAGCCTCCGTGCCAAGATGCTGACCCCTCTGCCTTTGTTTATGTACAATACCCCCCCGCCCCGAAACAGTGAAGTTTCTATGCTAGTTCCTAAGCGAGGAATGTTTTTTTAATTGACTTGATTCCAGCCCTTGCCTTTTTCGAAAGGCATTGATTTACCTCTCTTATTCTTGATGCAGATAAACTAGGCTGGACTCCCGCGCTCCTGTGCTCACAGGCAGAGCAGAGGCTTTGGGTTTCAACTATTGTGTTTTGTCTTGCCTAGAAACTGGTCAACGCCAATAAATCTTTGTGTCTCACATGGCTGCTGCTGGATTTGAATTCTCTGGAATGTAATTGTTGTCATACTTTGACGTTTCAGATAAAATCGAAAAAGCCGACGTGAAACCCCTGTTAAGTATACTGAGGCATTCACCTTTCCGCTGGCCTGTGCTGGAATCCAACATTGGACCTGAAGGGCTGTGGTCAGAAAGGAGGTTTAGCTTAGTCCAAACCTTGGCAACTCTTCGTGGTCAATACAGTAACTCTGTCTTCATCCGTTTATATGTGGCTGCTGATGACAAAATCTCCAATCGGTATATCATGAAGGTACCATATAGCATATCTAATGGGTTACTTTGCATGGTATTTTGTGGTCTCATTTTTTTGAAAACATGTTTACACACCACACGTTTGCACTTGATTATTGTTGCTATCATCTACTGACTTACAGATGTACGTAGGTGCCAATTTATAGGAATGTAGAAGCCACTAGGAACCACATGCTATTGAAAAGTATTTCTGTACAGGATATTTTCTCCTTTCAAATGGCAAAAAAAGGTAAAATATGTTCCCAGTGGAGCAATGTCCAGGGTCTATGTGCATGACAATGAGAGGTGGATATCTAGTCCTAGGGGTGTTCTGGGTGCTGCTTGTGGCTCATCAGTTGCACGAAGAATGTTTTTTGTGTGTGAAGATAAGAAGTGGTGCATCAGTAGCAGATATTTTGAACTTGAGCTATTTTTCTTGAGATGGCAACACATTATCTTGTGCTTATACAGCACCTTACAACACAGATGTATCCCAAACACTTCTAAGCCTGAAGCACAGAATTTACCTTTTTACTGAAATGCTATTGCTTTTGGACCAAAGCGTTACCAGTTTGTTAACAGTGCATGGCATTACACAACAATTTAGATTAGTGAGAAAAAGACCCAAGAAATGTTGCCTCACTGTGGTCTGAAGAACTCCAGAGAGAATTGTATTACTGTGAGATGTCACCATGGCAAGACTGAGTGTCTGGGCCAAATGCATTGTTGTTTAAGAAGTAGAGATGAGGAGCCAGCGTAGACCAGCTCTCCCCAGCTACAAGAAAATAGTTTATGAAGGCAAGAGAAAAGGGACAAAGAAGAAAGTTATGATGCCATTCATCACAGCAAAATAGGATCTATGATCCTTACGTTGCTAGCATCTTGGTCAGCTATAGGATTGTAGCCAAGAATACCCTGTATTTAGGGATCAAACAACAGTTAACTGTGGTCGTACTGGAGTGGATGTGGATTCTGAGACAGTTCTTTAAAATGTCTTTTGACTGAGGCATTTAACTGGTGTAAAATTGAAGGGTAGCTTTTCCCCATCTCGAGGACATTTTCCTGAATAGTCAACAGCAGATCAACAGTTTGCTCTATTAAAGATGTCATTCTGCTAAGATGCTGTTCAGACCCTGTCAGGATTGCTGTGTCTGGAGATTTGTTTAAAAGAACTGAAACAGTAGAATCAGGAGAGATATTTAGATATTTCCTGTCATAATATTTCAGTGCAAGTCACCTGTCAGCAAAGGGCTGGGCAGTTACGTCCTTATTGCTGGCCTCTGGCAACGAATTATGCCTAGCAGTGTCTTCACTCAGTATGCTTAGTGGCACCTAAGAATTAGGTATCTAAATAACTGAAGCACTACAGACTATGAATAACATATTATTCCATAGGGTATTCTGTTGGTTTTAATTTGATTAAGAACTTGATCTGCAGAATACATCAGCCAGTATTCTACTTTGTCCATATTTTAACAAATTCCCAGGGGTGCAGATGTATCATGGAGTATTTCAATCTGCTTGTGAGAACGGCTCTATTGCAAAATTCTTTTTGTTCAGCATTGCAAAATCATGAATGGATCAGAAAAAAGTAGAAACTTTTTTCAACATTCAACATGATCTTTTTTTCTTGAGGGCTGAAGAAGTTAGGTTTTTTTGTTTGTTTCTCATATTTGTGCTTTCTTGGTTTTAATGGGTTGTCAAATCTAACTCTTAAGCCAGGAAAATTTGGATGAGCAATTCACACAACAGTCACATAATTTAAATAGGCCAAATCATCTGAAGTTAACTATTACCAGGACACACATATGCAAAGCATAAGAGTATATTCTTTTTGCTTCAATATGCTGAAAAAAGAAAGTGATACTGTTTTTCAAAGAATCAGAGTTGCACTAAGCATTACAGCTACTCTCCTTTTAGTGGATGGTTTGCTTTATTTGTTTATGGTATATTTTAAAGGTTGAGAACATCAGCCAGTAGAGGAAAAGATGACATTTAATCATTCATTTTGGATTCTAAGTTGTATTTATTTAGGTCATTTTTATAAATGTACAAAATGTGAAATATCAGTGGTGTGGGACTTAGATTAAAAAAGACTTAAGTGAAGTTGTGTGAATAAATACAATCTCTCTTCACTAGACTTGCTTTTTAAAAACAAATACAGCATCAGAATAATAATTTTGGAATATCAAAACTGTTGTTTCTGCTCCAGTCAGTATCTTACTCAGTTTAGAACCTGGCTGAATCATGTTTTCAGCTTCGGCTTCCATACCCTAACCTAACCTGATCACGTTAAGTGTTTTGGGAAATCTCAGTTTCCAGTAGTAATTTTAAGATCTATACTGCACTGTGAGTTTTTTTCTGGCTAGGAACTTGAAACTGTATGCAAATACTCCCATGTAGTCCTTTCACTCAAAAGACTAAGCGCAGGTCTCAATGAAATTTCAGGACTGGTTTAGAAATTACTTTGAGGACCTTATTCCAATATTAGAGTGAATGTAGGCCAACAAATTTGATCCATGTTTAGATCAAAAAGATAAGTGAAAGTCAAAGATCCACCTGAACCTACCAGACATCTTTAGCTGATGGACTGGAGGCATAACAATTTCCCGTGCATGCATGCAATCATTTCTGCGGCTGGTATCCAGCTGCTTCAGTACATCTGTTCAAAAAGACAAATACAGCACTCGGTGCTGGTCTAGGGTGAAGGTTAAAAATGTAACCTCAATTTCAGTCAAAGGCAGCTAGCAATGCTTTCCAGATACACAGCAGCTAACGTGCTCCAGCACCTAATGGGCATTTGGTCCGCAGACTAGACTAGCGTTTCTCTCAAGCCGACTCTTGTGCCCCTGAAATATGCTTGGACTGGGCGTCAGCACCGACTGTTTGGTCCTGTAGACCCAGTCCTATTGCATTACCTACTCGCTAATGGAGCCAGAAACACAGAAATCATGTAGGTGATTCTTTGCTGTAGTAGGTGGCTCAGATATTGCAGGGGGCATCTGAGGCTCCCTAGATCACAGTAATGTGATTTAGGTAATGTCTGTCAGCACAGTATAGCATTTTTCTGTGGTTTTGAAATCCTGTGGAACTCAGGCTGGTGCAGGGTATTATGTATTAGATATTTACACACGTCTACCATAATGGCCAGAAAAACTTGAACCGTTCAAAGGTTGCTTATAGGGCTGCCTTTGCATTCTGATGAATTTGCCTATTAAATGCTGCTGCTTGTTACTTTTAACAGCTCGACCAAGCAAGCCTCTCTCTTGCATCTCGAGAGGATTACCTAGAAAACACCACAGAAGCCAAATCTGTAAGTATTATTAACTGGAAATCAGAGTGACCATTTTTCCCCTCAGTTTTTTTCATTGTTTGTTTTGTTTTGTTGAGTTCCAAACTAAGAAAAGGTTGTGGTTTGCTTGGATTTGGATTTTTCAGGGTATCTTCTATCAGAAAACACCACCACTGCAAGCACCACTACCACAAGCTTTCCTTTTGAGTTCCCTGAGAAGTTAGTCAGTATTTTAACCATATCTATCAGACTAGATGATGCCAGGATACAAAGGCTTGTATCTACTGAAAGATTTAAGGTGGAAATGCGTTGGGGTATGTTTTTGCCTTTCTTGGACTGCAGGTCAGTACGAGTTGATGAGGAGCAATCTGATCCTTCCAAAATCTCTGAAGGATTATGCTGGGGGGGATGTAGCATAGAAATCACTGCAGTATCATTACATACAGTGTATTTTGCTAAAATTTGTGTATACACACTGAGACTAAAATGTGCTTTATTAGGATAGCCTGGGGAGAGCAGAGGATAACACTGTGGCAGGTACATGTATTGCAGTGCCATGGCAGGAATAGAGGAGAGAGCTCAGTGGAGCATCCTTTTATCTCCCTATATTCTCAGCTGCTAAACTTGCACTTGTATACAAGTACTTCTTCAGTCCTACTCTGATTACTGTATGAATTGGCGTAAAATATTGGTGTACACTCGCACACATTGTCTAATCCCATTGTAAGAGCTGTAAGTGTTGTCAGTCTAATCCAGAAGTGTCACTTGCATTTCCTGAGATTTATACTTTGTGAACCACAGCAGGTATCTCTGTCTGTCAAGCACAGTACGTTTACAGTGTTATCCTTTTTTTCCTTGATGACAGCAGGCATTCAAGGTAAGGAAGGCACAATTTTGGTTGCTAGGGCATGAAAGTACAAAGTATTATACTCCTTGCTATAACTGGGCATTTCTGGTATACTGCTACAGCTGTGCTCAAGAGCAAATCCAGATGTGATTTCACTCTTTTTGTTTGTTTACAGTACCGAGATGCCTTTTTGCAGTTCATGGTTGATACAGCTGTGCTGCTGGGCGCAAACGCTTCACGAGCTGAATCTGATATGAAGTCGGTTCTAAGACTGGAAGTTAAAATAGCTGAGGTTGGTAATCTGATGTGGGGTTGAAGCTAGCTTTTACAAAAAAACCCTGGCCTGTATCAGAAGTAGCATGGCCAGCAGGAGCAGGGAAGTGACCTGTACTCAGCACTGGTGAGGCTGCACCTCGAATCCTGTGTTCAGTTTTGGGCCCCTCACTACAAGAAAGACCTTGAGGTGCTGGAGCGTGTCCAAGAGAAGGGCAACCAAGCTGGTGAAGGGTCTGGAGCACAAGTCCTATGAGGAACGGCTGAGGGAACTGGGGTTGTTCAGTCTGGAGAAAAGGAGGCTGAGGGGAGACCTTATTGCTCTCTGCAACTACCTGAAAGGAGGTTGTAGTGAGGTGGGAATCGGTCTCTTCTCCCAAGGAACAAGTCATGGGATGAGAGGAAATGGCCTCAAGTTGCTCCGGGGAAGGTTTAGATTGGATGTTAGGAACAATTTCTTCACCAAAAGGGTTGTCAGGCATTGGAACAGGCTGCCCAGGGAAGTGGTGGAGTCACCATCCCTGGGGGTATTTAAAGGACGTGTAGATGTGGCACTTAGGGACACGGTTTAGTGGTGGACTTGGCAGCTTTAGGTTTATGGTTGGACTCAATGATCTTAAAGGTCTCTTCCAACCTAAATGATTCTTTGATTCTGTGATTCTGTAATTTTGAACTTGGGCAGAATTTGAGTCCCTGTTGTGCAGCTATGTTGAGAATACATTACCATGTATTCAGGAAGCAGACTAGGCTGGTGCTCTGCAGACCAGTCTAAAAGCAGTGCAAGACTGAGGTGGGATATTGGCGTTTGGTAGTGAGAGGGTGCTGGTTACGGCAGCACCGCCGTTAGCTCCTGAGCTGCTTTCATGGGGCACGCTGGGAGAGGGGATGAGAAATTCCATGAGTTTTAATTTAGGGGACCCAGTGAATTTAGGAAAGCTAAGCAGATTTAAATCTGGTACTTGATTCTGACTGATTTACTTGTTGACATTTTTCCCCTCTTGTGGAGTTTAATTTATGCATTAGGACTGTTACAAGCTGAAGGAGTGTTTCTGCTTCCCCGTATCCCTGTTTCAGTACGGCTAGCACAGGAATCCTGCTCCCGGGAGCTGCAAGTCCATTATCGTTTCCACTTCTTCTAAAGCTAGAGAGAAGAGTTAGCCTTGATGTTGGAAAACAGCAAAAGTTAGGGCTACAAACTTGACCCTGGTTTGCAGAACTGCCAGCTGAGCTGAGTATTTCTTCCTATCGCCAAGGAAAGCAGCTGTCCCCTAGGAAATGCTGGGTCTCCTGTTAACAGAGAAGCCTGTTGCATGGGGCAGGTGATGCAGCAGGTGACTTTTCCCTGTTGCAGTCTACAGGAGGAAAGGCAGTGATGCTTCTTAACGGGGTCTGTGTGGAGAACTGAGGGCCATCCACAATAGTAGTAAACCAGTGCTTCCATCTCTCTGCTGGAAGAGATGAAATTTTGTCAAACCTCTAAATAAAGCCCAATATTCAGCTTCAGATACTTAATGTGGGTGGACTAATGAGCAGATACTTCATTGTGACCCAGTAGACTTGAAAAACAGAAAATATTTCTTCTGTTTATCAGTGGTGTGATAAGAAGCAGCATCGCTACCTCTGGTAGCTCTAATGCTTTATTTAATGAATGTCTTGCAGAGCTTTAATCCACAAAGTACATAGGTGAAGTTGCCGTAGAAGATGACATGGATCATGTAACAACCCTCAGGATCAGTAATGCATTCCATAGTGCAACAAGCCATATTTGCTCGTGGTTACCTAATTTCCCTTTAGTGTGAACAATCCTCCTAAAAGGTATCCAGATATTAGGCATGAGTCCAGGGACATGGATTGTTGCATAATTCCTAACGAGCACAATGATTTATGTAAACATTTTACCATGATTTCAAAAGGAGATAGTCCTGTTTGTTACTCAGGCTTTTACTGTATCCTGTGTTCCTCTGCATTCATTTTAAGTGAAAGTATATAACCGAGAACTTGTGCACTCAGGGGGAGACAGCGAGAATAAAGGGAGGATACTTTGGATATAGGAAGGAGTGACATGCTTCGAGAGAGCTGCTTGTGTACAAGGAAGATTTCAATTAGGTTTGAATTACTGGAGGAAGAGGGAAAGTTTTGAGAGGAAGGGAGCAAACGGGTTCAAGAAGAGTTTAAAGATTTGTCAGATAAATGAAATTTGCAGAAAGGGAGAAGAAAGTAATTTTTTTTCTGTGTGGCTTGAGCAATAGTAAAACCGCAGACCCTTACTGGAGAATTTTGATTGGAGAACCGCCAGCTGTCTGGTTAGTCTGGCGTCAATCTCTGTCCTCTTTAAATTGCACAGCATACAGCCTGTTATATAGGATTTACCTTAGAGCAGGGCTGGAACTGCCATCAGGAATTCTTGTTCCTCTTGAACCCTGAAAAAATGTTGAACTATATCTTGTACTTGGTTTGTTTTTCTGTTATGAACCATACTGCCATCCTGGAATCTGAATGTCCCTTGTCAGTTATAAAAGGACATGTTTTCTATTTAGGAATTCTTTTGCTATGTCCTTCGACTGTGACACTGCAGAGGATCCTGAGGTCTGGCTCCTCTGGGTCACCCGGATGAGAGTCCTGGCTGGAGAATGCTTTAATTCATGTCTGGCCTATATACCCAGGTTTCCTGCTATGGAAATCAGGATGGTGGGGTAAAATAAGGAGAAACTTGTGTGCATCTGGCTCTTCCCTCACACGGAGTCAGGCCATAGCAAGAACATGTTCAAATCCAAGAGACGAGATGCACTTCCAGCATACCTATTTCAGATATGACCTTTTAAGACATATAGTTTGGAGCTGGCTTCTATCTGACATGATGGGATGAGTAAGTATTAATGGACTAGGTGTGCTTTTATCTCTTATGAATCAACATGCATTTCCTTAGTATAATCAGAGTAAAAATTGGTCCAATATGTTCAAAGAAGACATGCAGCTCATTAAATTCCCCAGTAATGAGTTAAACTGACAATGAACTGTGTTCCATTTCTCCTGGTTAAATGCCATCCTCAGAGAGGGAAGTTAATGCCATGAATGCTTGGAAAACAGGTGGTGAGATATTTCTGCACTGGGATTATGATGGACAGTAATGATGTAAGAGCAGGTCCCTGCAAGATAATCCTTGTTTTGATGTTTGGTTTTTTTTTTTTCCCAGATCATGATTCCATATGAAAATCGCACAAGTGAGGTGATGTACAATAAAATGAACATATCGGAGCTTAGTGCCATGATTCCACAGGTTGGTTGAGGATAATTGCAAAATTATTCTTTTAGTGTCTGACCTATATAATTAAAATTTCCTTTAGTACACAGAGCAGCATGTTAAAGGAATATCACTAGGGATGTGCATACTCAATTACAATGTATGTTCTTTTAAATATAGTTACGACTTTACTGAGGTTTGAAAACACATGTGATGACAAAGTGCAATAATTTCTGAATTTTTAGTAAGTAAATCTTTGAAACCATTAGTCTCACAGGTGCAACTTAGTTAATAAACCATCTCTCTTCATAATCTGCTTTAACCAGCCTTCTCTTTGTCATTGCAGTTTGACTGGCTGGGATACATCAAGAAGGTGATTGACACCAGACTCTATCCTGAGCTCAAAGATATAGGTCCTTCAGAAAATGTGATTGTCCGTGTTCCCCAATACTTCAAAGATTTATTCAGGATACTAGAAAATGAAAGGAAAAAGTAAGGATCCTATGATGGTTTCACTCACACTTATGAAGGGACATCAAATGCTGGGCTTTTCCTGGGTTTTTCAGATGTTTCAGATATTCTTGGAATCAAGCCTCTAGGCAAAAGGTCTGTGTGGTTTTGTCTGAATGAGGATATAGATATCAGCTTGTGTGTAGCAGGAGAATTTGCAGTTTCAACACCTTTCTTTTTTTTTATGGAAAACACAGGTTGCAGTGAAGTTTCTCTTTCCAGATGCATTCAACATCTCTTACTTGTATAGGGTCTTGCATCTTGTGAAATCATTTATACCTGTAGAATATAGTTGTAAAATGCAGGTAGCTCATATTAAACACAGTAGATGTGCTTTGCACAGGGAAGCAAGACAGCTTTGGGCAGTGTGATGAAAAAGTTTGTGAAGATGACATCCCATTTTGAAACATTATTGATGACATTTAAGTGATTTCTGTGATAATTTGCTCTCTGCTGAGGCATGTTGCTGAACTTTTAAAAAAATATTGTCAGGCTGTCATCTCCAAAAATCATTCTTTGCTGATTGTACAGTATGGCTACAACTAAATTTACATTTCAGAAAAAAAGGCTAATTCAGAAGCATTATTCTTACATTGTTGGTCTATGTCTCCAGTGACAGAATGCTTACATTAATTCATAGTACCTGTAAAAATAACACACAGATCAAACAATAAGAAAAATAAAAATGATTGATCTGCCTACAGATCATCAAACATCCTTTCTTGACAAAATTCAGAGAAATATCGTTAGCGTACCACCAATCTTAACCTACTGAAGAAAGTCTTCTAAACTGTTTGGGCTGTCCATGCTTTGTATCTCAAAGATAGTCATGTCAGTGGGGATAAAGCAGTGATTTAGAGGATGCACATGTAGCAAGACAACAGAGAATTAGTTATTCGCTGTGTACAGATGCACTTACACACAAATACATTCTATAACCGCAGAGTAAATACCTGGAGACTTTTTCCATTAGGGTCTTATTCAAGGAAAATCAGAGTATTCAAGAAGAGTTAAGCCAGCCTGTGTGTCATGGCAGAGGGAGGCCGGAGTAATGACCAGAAAGAATTTCAATGCCCATCTTCAGCAGAGCCTGAGACCAGCTTCCTGACCCCCCCAGCCCAAAGCAGTGTCTAATTTCCAGTATATTCGTGCTACATATCTTATAGCTGGTAATGGTTTAGGCATTTTCTGCTCAGTCTTACCCTAAGAAATTTGTACCATAAAATGTAGGACTTGCATAAATGCTGTCTTAGATCCACAGAGTAGTTACTGCTGGAGCATGGATGCCGTTCAGCTCTGCTGAAATACCTGAGGCAGATAGTTGTGAGGCTTGTGGAGTTCGAGTCATTTACAAAACCAGTGAGAGCTGAGCAGTTTTCGGGTGCTTCAGTTGCCATTGAGTGAGGAAATTCCACATTGTCAGAAAAGTGTTAAGGAGAAACTATATACTGTCTGGTATTTCATAGGTTGGAATGAATTTTTAATGACCCTAAGCATCATCTCAAAATGGTTTGATTATCTAAGCAGAGCTACCTGTTTTGGCTTTTGTAACATGTGTTGTGTTATAAATGTACATTATTCATGCTAAAGAGATTTTTCAGATAGGTTTTACAATTATTGTGGGGATCTATGTGTGCTATATATCTGTATGCTAAAGGAGGGAATATGCCCAGTGTGAGAGATGAGAAGTATAAAAGGCAGGACTTACGTATCCCAGCAACCCTCTGCTCCCCTGTAGAAGCTGCCACTGGCCACAAAGACTAGTGAGCATCAGGCCTTTGAGGTGAGCATTGCCTTGAGATCGCACCCTCAAGTTTTCCTGCGTGAAACGAGTTGACCCTATTTCTGACCTATGAGCATCTGCAGACTGAACTGATGAGTACAACGGGTTCTCCGTTCTCACCTCTTTATCACCTCTCCAGCCGAGTGACCACGAGTGTAAGCCTCCAGCAGCAACGTATCTTGAGCTGGAGGCTTTGTGTGGGTGGACTGGAGCTTGCTTAGAGGCAAAACTCAAGTTACGGCTCAGGCGAATGCTGCTGCGAAGGCAACGTGCCCACAAAGTGTGTTTATAACCCGTTATGATTCAGGGGAGGGGACAGTCTGGGATGTTTCCATGAATGAAGCTGATGGAGTGATGCTGTTGCAACACCTATGCCACTCCACGCCTATGGCAACGGGAGATGGCAGAGATGGGAATGTTAGAGATGGGAGAGTTGTTCAGTTGGTCCATAACAGCATCTGAGGTTGCAGAGGAGCAATTTTCCTCCCTATGGAGAAGTCTGGGGCCTGCCCAAAATGTTATGTATATCCCAGTGAAGACCAAACATTTGGCTACCCATAGCTTTAGAGTAATAACTATCCTTGAAAAATACGTCATTTATAAGACAAGATGAGAATAATACGTGTAGGCCGTTATTGGACTTGTTTTGAGGCTGTTTGAAGTTGAATTGCATATTTCACGTTGCACCTTTACCTCATACAGCCACTGCTGAGCGTGGAGAGAGCTCAGTCTAGACTAGATAAATCCTCCAGTCAAGTGCTTGAAGTTTTAGAAAAGGGGCATGGATGTCAGATCTCCTGGGTATTTTAAACAATTTCTTCCTGGGTGTCTCAGCCTCGGTTCTTACGAGATTCTTGTTACTGAGACTTCTCCTTTTTGGCATTTCAATTACCCATCTGCAAAATAAGAGTGGTAATACTTTAATAACTCTGTGGGTAGTAAGAACTTTTAAAAGCATATTGATAACTTCTAATGAAAGATACAAATATGAGATAATGATAGTATATATGGGATGAACTGTTATCTATTCTGTTTCATAGTTATGATTTATGTGCCCTACTAAGGCAGAGAGATAACATTCACTTTGATTTACAAAAGAAAAATCAGTTATTTTCTTATCTCCGGATAGAACTTTTATGCAGCTATTATTACGACATGGTTCTTGCCACTTCTATGGAAAATGAAAACTGCCTTTTGAAAAAAGCGTTACCTAAAAGTGACATGCTAGGAGATGGACTCATTATAAATATCCCCTGGAAGATGGTTATCACAGTGCAATTACATATTAACTGGCTGCAATCACACAGATTCTTCTGTGTAATAGGGATTTATCAATTTGGTCATCACTCATTAATTTTCAAGGTGAAATTTCCACCATTCGGTTGAGATGTTTGTAGAGCTATTTCTATAAGTGCTTTGTGGTGCATCATATGCATTTCGACGTCTGATAAAAATATGTCTGATTTAACAGGACTCTTGCCAACTATCTGGTGTGGAGGATGGTTTATTCAAGGTTATTTAACCTCAGTAGACGTTTTCAGTATCGGTGGCTGGAATTTTCTAGGGTAAGTTAGAGGTTTTTATAGCATTTACAATGGTACTAGCATTGACGTTATTGATTTCCCTTATGGTTGCTTATACCTTTGCAAAACATGAAATGTTTTCCATGCAGGATAAATTTATTGAATAAACTTTTTTTGTTGAAGACTCCCTCTAAAACAATTAAGGCGCACATATTCTTGTATATGACACTAAAGAAAAATGTCTTTTAGATTATCTTAAGGAGTTTTTGAGACCTCCCCTTTAAAAACCTTAGTCTTATGCAGAAACTTGACAGCTGGAAAGTTTTTGAGTAACGTACCAGGGCTGTGACCTGTGCTATTCTTGCAGGCCAAACCTGTTTGGCCACAATACCTAAGCTTTTGAAAAAAACCTTACTGTTTATGCATGTGTGAATATAGCTCTGGTGAAACAGAAGTCTAAGATTTCAGCTTTTCTACGCTTGCCTAAACCTCTCTCATGCTCTAGTGCCAGCTTTACATGAGCTCTAGCACATCCATACACCAGCCATTTCCACAGAGAAGTCAATCAGGTGCCTTCCAGCTTGGGTTTGCAGGAGCCCCAGAAGGTGTTAATTGCTGCCCCAAGCTACGAGAGCAGAGCTAATTATCTATCAAGTAATATGGGCAGTTATGTAAAACACATATATTTTATTAAGTGAACCCCGAATAGAAAGCCACCCTGATAATCCTGTGGGCAGTGTGAGGGCTCTTCAAGAAAACCAAGGGTGAAACTGAAGTGGAAAGGTGCTTTGCCTTGTTTCCATGTCACTTTAGCGTAGATGGTGAACTTTTTGTTTGTCATTAAGAAAATTAGCTGCTTGGTGACATCATGATGACAGGAGGCTGGCATAATACTGGCAGTGGTGTGGTACAGGAGGCGTGGGTGCTCTGTTCTCCCCGGTGAGGCATGTGGGTGGCTAATTGAAGCACCCATAATGTCTTTCCTTGAGTAGTACTGGAATAGTTCTGAGTTGATCAAATACCTAAAAATAAACTCCAATAGCTTGATGGAAACTACACAGGAAAGGCCATCTCTTATACTTCTGAAATCATATTCAAATCAGTCTTGTTAAAGATGCCATTTTTCTTCATGCAAAAATGTGAGAAATTGGCTGTCAGAACCACAGCAACAAGTTTGTTAGTGTGTCCCCTCCTGGGACATTCCTTGCTAGCCAGGTAAAATAGATTAATGCTGGCCATCAGCCAGTCTGCAACATAATACTGAGTTATATTGAGTTATATTATGGCCAGAAAAAATCCTGGAAGGAAACTTTAAGCTGTGGATACTGTGTGTTTTGAAATAGTAACTAGCTGCTGTCACTTCTCTGGGTATTTTCTCCAGAAGTTTAGGGAGAAATCTCATTCAAGTTGATTCAATGCTTATTAACAACGTTATCAAGGGTTTCATGTAAGTGGTTGTGAAAACTTCAGAACAGCACAGTAAGGGCAGTGAGTCAGCGGCTCATTCCCATTACCTGCCCCTGGGACTCGGAGGTGGAGAGTTAGTTAAGTGGAGTAAACAGCAATAGCTAATAGTTAATAGCTAAAGTTAAGCGCAGTAAACAGCTCAGGGGAACAGACTTCACAGGTCAGCAGGAAGGACATGAGAAATGGAGTCCAAGGCAAAGGCTTTGTTGAACATTTCTCCAGTCGGAGGCTGCAGGGGTAAAGGCACACAGGCCCTCTGGGATCTTAAAAAGGACCCACCAACCCCTTGCTGGGTAAGTGAAGAAAACATTGAATGACTGCTAAAAAGACGTGACCATGAGATGAACCAGTGACCCTTAAAGCAAAAGATATCTCTTAGTCAGTCAGTCTGTCATCCTCACCCACCATAAGCATAGTATTTTTTTCCACCGGGTTCTCATTTTCTGTTGGTGGCTTTTACATCTTACACGTAGAAATCTTGGCATCACGACACTTAAACTCTTTGCAAAGAGAGGGAGAAAGACACGATGACACTTCAAAGTACTTCAGGTTGAGAAATAGCACAAACCTGCTGACTCTAGAGAAAGTGCTGGGATTGCCATGTCAGCAACTATCAGCAGTTCCTCTGCAGTGGTGCTTCGAGCCCTCGCAAATGTGCAGTGGCACCCGGGGAAGAGATCGGTTAATCGTCTTGTGGAGCTTGGAATTGACTGGGAGGGCTGGAAACCTGCTATTTATAGTCCCTGTTACTACCTGGAGTACCGTGGTTTAGAGTGGTCCATTAATATTAGGAGGACCATTTTGAGGGAGTTGTAGTTGGCTGTTGTAACATAAATATCAATAAACCAGCTGTGGGATATAATGTATTCCTCTCAGCTCTATTTTTATTGGTCTCACGGCCTGCCTTTCTGTCCTCCTTACAGTCAAGCCTCCCTCAAAATAATGATAATTATTATGTTGTAATAATAATATGTCACAGTCTAAAAGCCAGCTCTGCCTCCTGACTCCTTCTGTGGCTGATGTGTAGTTAGAGTTTTTGGAAAGAATGTCAAGCTCTGATGACTAATGCCATGACTCCCCTTCTTCCCCTGCATCAGGAAAAAGCTCCATTGTGGTTATGCTTGCACCCTGGAGAGAAATTTTCTTCTCTATTTTTTTTTTTCTCTTCTGTTTTTTGTTTGTTTTTTTTTTTTTTTTTCTTGAGTGCTCTGTTATATATGAGGGTTGAAGAATTTGGAAACGGAGTTTATTTTCAAATTTGGCTCTGTTTAGGAAACTATTACCTTATGTATTGGTTTGGCTAATGTGGCTTTCTTATAGGAGCAGTGTTCTCTCTGTCATTGAAAATCTATTAGTACACATACAGTATTAATAAAAAGCGTTTGAAAATGCAATTCACTGGTGTATTTGAGTCATTGATTAAGCTTAATTACAGACAACATGATGGAGAAAATCAGTCTTTGAACTACCAAAATATCTGACCTTCAATAGCTGAGGGTTATGCTACTCTGGAATTTTCCAATGAAATCTTTTCCTATTGGAAAAAAAGAAATCCGAACCCTTCAGTTTTGCTAGAAATTTAATCTTGGGCTCAAAGAAGGAAAAGACGGGGAAAAGAAGAGGCTCAGACACTGCTAGATCAGTGCTTAAGAGGCTTGTATAATCTGTGAGAGGCCAAAATCCCTACCCCCCTGACCTGGTCTGGTGTTGACTGTACTCTGCTTTTTTCAGTGTTAACTACTGGACTGGGATTTTGCTTGTTCTCTGTGGAAAAGCTTAAGTAGTTCCTTAAGTAAAAGGGAAATCTTTGAACCTTGAAAACATAAAAGTTTCTTAAATCAGTGCTGCTACTGCTTACGTGGACCCATCTCATATTTTGTTGTATGTACTTTTTTAAAATGAACTTCTACCTTGATGAGGAAATGTAATGTTAACTAGGTAAGCATCCACAGTAACAACATGCTTCCCATGAGAGACCGAAACCAAGGCAACCATGAGCTTGAGCTCTATTTTGCCTTGTTCATTGGTGTGTTGACCATTCTTGACTATGTGTCTTTTGAGGGTCATGTATGGTGTTGCAGGGACATCGTCAGAGCCTGGAAGTGTGTATTTACCCACCATTCCTTCAGTAAAATATGCAAGCTGTTCTACCAACATCTTTCTACCACAACAAGGAGTGAGATGTTGGGCGGACAAACATGTATTCAGTGTTCTTGATGATTCAAACCTGTTTTCTCCTGAAAATACTCTGTTTGGGAAAGGGGCTGAAAGCAACTATTTATTTTACACAGGCTGTGGGAAGAGTAGCTGGACAGGTAAATGGCAAAAAGGTGTGGACACGTACCTACCAATGTTAGACATCATTAGTTAGCACAGATAAGTTCATGGCAGTGGAGGGCTCTGTAGGAGGTGTTTCATAAGGACTGACCTCAATTTCATGAGAATGATCTCCCTGGGCTTCTCACCTAGTCAATGGAGAGAGAGAAACTTTTTCAAGTGATATCTCAGAGCAGGGATTTTCTAAGGGAAAGTGTCTCTCCACTTAACACAGAAAGACTACCAAGATTAGCCTAAAGTTGGCACTTGGGAATGTCTTCCCATAACTAACCCTGTAAGCCTAGCCTCTCTAAGTCATTACCGTTGTACTGTTTCTAAGTGTAAAATCCTACAGATGTTTTGGGGAGTTCAAAAGATTTGTCATAGCACTTGATGAAAACAGAAGTAACTATAAAGTTTCATTGTTGTTTCCTTTTGGTAGCTATTTGACAAATATACTTTAGACTATGCTGTATGTGGATGCAGACTTGTTCTTCTTAAACGGTATGATGTTATAACCTACTACATGCACCTGCCAACAGGTGATCCACGGAACCACAACTTTGCTGCCTCAGTGGGATAAATGTGTGGACCTCGTTGAAAGCGCGCTCCCTTACGTTGTGGGTAAAATGTTTGTGAATGCCCATTTTCAAGAAGACAAGAAAGAGATGGTGAGTCCTCCAAGATCTCTGTCTAGAAACTTTTAATTAGTGGCTTCCTCCTTACAAATTGCCTCTGATGTTAGACCAAAAGAGATGCGATTCTTAAAAATGCTTTAATTAAAAAAAAAAAAAAAAAAAGGCAAGGAGAAAATGGAACAAATTTGAAGAAACATCACCTTTCTGTCCATCTGGGCACTGCCCGTTCTTTCCATCTGCAGCCCTTCAGACAAATATGTAGCCAGATCAAAACCGTGCTGAACACCATTAATCTGTGTAAATAATGACAGCCAGGCTGTGCAGGAACAGAGTGAGGGGTATTGATGAGAAGTGGCTTAGTGTAGCTAGTGTAACTCATTATAGTAAAGTTTTTACTGAGTAGTTAAGACCGGTCAAGATTTCTCTGCTTCAGGGTGGCCCTTTTAAAGCTGACTGTGCCACGCCTGCAATCTAAGTAAGAAAAGTATAACTGCTGTCTGGCCCAAATTAAGGGAAACTTAGAGCCACATAATGAGAATTTGTATTTGTGATTCAAATCTTTTTTGCTCAACGGAGAAGGAAAGTACTCTTCCACGCTGTTGAGTCCAGAGAATAGCTTTTAGCTGGATGTTCATCCTCATTCTAACACTTCAAACATAGCTATATTATCACTTCTCTTAAAAACATATTAAAATGATTGATTACCCTTCACAATAATCTATGACTTATTTTCAGTTCATATTTTTCTCATAAGGCATTCCAATATCTGCTTTTCCAGCCACTGATTTTCCAACAATAATCAGTTTTAAATTAACTAATTTAGTCATGGAACGTAGCTCTCGGTGCAGGAGAGGCACAACCGTTTAGGAAACCTGTGAAACAGCATCCTGCGCTGGGAGCGACCGCTCTGCGATAGTCCTGCGCTGCTTGGCTCAGTAGCCTGAGTTTGTCACTTTGACTTTATCTAGTTTGACTGTTTTCTCAGGGAAGGACTCCATTTTAGACAGACCAACACTCTGATTTGGCTTGTCCAAATCATTATGATGTGTGTTTCCCTCTCAGGTTCTGCTTTTCTTTTGCCGCTTGCCTTCAGCTGGACTTTCCTCCCTGAGATCCAGCTTTTCACTCCCCTGCTTCTTGATCGAGTTTGTAATGTGCCATTTGGCAGTAAAGTGGCAAAAATACTTCAGGGATACACAGTGTGACCTCTGCGCAGGATAAACGGGAAGAGAAGGACTATAAGAATTGTACACTTTAGGGAGGGGATGGACACTTTTTCATGTTTGTATATGTGAGGGAAAATTATGGGAAGCTGATAGAGAATGGTTTTCTGGTGAAATGTGAGCTAATTAAAATATTTCTTAGCATGTACATTCCTTTCAGACCAAATCTTTGAAAAATTATCAAGTCTGAATTCACAGTAGCATCCATAGTAAGAAATGCATATAAAGTGTATAGTGTAGATCACAAGATTCAGACTTATAGTGAACTGCCCATGGAGATAAAATTAGATACAGGTGAAATTTGTTGCAATCCATTTAGAAGTGTGCTTTTCAACTTAATAATTTGTGGTGTTATAATTTTCATTTCACTGGTTTTCAGTTCTATTTCTCTTTCTTAAGCAGTAAGAAAGTACTTGAGAAAAGCACTCTTGTTTGCACAGATTTTTTTATTTTTTTTTTTTTCCTGGCTCATGGCATATATCTGTCTATGATAAGCAAATCCTGAGTTATGGATAATACGGATTCTTTTTCCCCCATGTTTTGTCACTGATGTTTCATACCTTAGATACTTCTCTCCTTTTATCAAGACAGACATTATTTGTGTCTAAATATAGCACTGTTTCTAAGCCAGAGTGCCTGCAGTGTTTCTTACAGCTATGCCTGAGCAGTTTCAGTAATAACTTTGATAGCAGGAATAGGTTTCTCCCCCTGCCCCCTGCAGCTACAGCTGGTGCATAAAGCCTAAGTATACACCAGGGCCCAGCTGCAGAGCTTGAGTTTGAACTCCTAACCTCCAAATACAGGGAGTTCACCTCATTAGTGCACCAAGTTAATTGAGTCAGTGCTCTGTCATCAATATCTTTAAGTTACCCTATTCCCTGGGATGCAGTTTACGGTGAATGTTGACTGTTTAGTCATATTTAATGCTAGACCTGTTCCAGTTGTCCCATATTGTCTCTAAAAAGAAGAAAACGTTTTTTGAAAAGGGTAGGAAAAAATGAATAATCAAAGGAGCTTTGCTATGTTTTGTCTGGCTCCACCACAAATAAAGAACAGTTCCAGATTAAAATATACATCTGATACATAAATGACAATTTAGCTAAAGGTAACGTTACTTTCCAGAGTTTAGTCCCCACTTTTAATGACATTTCAGAGCTACTAGATCTACAGAATAAAATTGTATAAGTCTCTGGTACTGACATTTTCATTATTTTTAAATGTAACATAACTGATACCACAAAGATCCAGTAAGTCTTCCTGTAATGATTATCTGTCATGTCTTGTGCTATCTCAACTCTGGTTTGGTCTGTGCTAAAGGACTCAAGCAATGGCTGGATCCCCCGAATTGCCTCACTCTTGCAGTATTCTCAGTGTCTATCTGTCATGAGGTTCATCTATTGACGTAAACAGAAGCAGTGACGGCGTACACCTCTGGGCTGTGCTGCCAGATGCATGCATAGGCATGAGGACATGTCTGATCTTTAGACTGATACAGTGCCTCTCTTAGCCATTAGAGTTCTTGTTTTCTGTCGTTTCAGGGTTTTCTTAGTGTGCTACTGACTAAACGCTCCTATATTTTATTTTTACTTGCTTGTGTCATACACGTGGCTTTGTATAGGTGTCTGAAGAAGCAGCCAAGCTACAACGGTGGTGGGTTTTCCTAGCTTTGCACAGATGCACGCTCTCACTGGTGGTCCGAGACCCCAGAAGCAGGTAGGGCTGCCCAGCGTTGTGAGCCATGGCCTCTATCCCTGCAGGAAGTAAAGGGTAGGAGGACTTCACAAATACAGCTAAATGCAGGCTAAATATTTGGATACTGCTTTGTATTTGGATCATGATGCTGTCAGCCCCACCTCAGTCCTTTGGCAGTACCAACAAGGCATGTCGCAGTCTGACATAAACCAAACGAGGCTACGGATGCTCTCTCTGCAGAAGGGGCTTTATTTGTGCAAATGCCTTGCAGCTGGCTCCTTCTTCTGCATGGGCTAGTGATCTAGAACCAAAGTGTCAGAAACCTCCCCGGGTCACTGAAAATCTCCCAGTATTTTTTATGATTTCAAGACAGACATTCTCACAATTGTGATGTGAAAGGGTCAGCAATGAGCAGGTTGTGTGGTACACCCGAAGGAAAAGAAAATGGAAAGAAACTTATTTTCAGAAGAAGTGTCTGAGGACTGGAGACAGAAGACATTAGCCTTCAAGAAAGAACAGCAGATACTGTCTGATTTGGAATCATTCATGGTCTACCCAAATCCATCGCTCCCGCATGCACCAAACCTTGTCTTATAATGATTCTGCCATGACATGTTTTACTGGGGAGGGGTTTGCTAAATGTTTTGCAGATGGAGGAGTTGACTGAAGGAATTCGCTGGGCTTTTATTGACATGTTGGAAAAGGAAAATGACTGGATGGACTCCGAAACAAAAAGAAAAGCTTATGAGAAGGTAACAAATATAAATGTTGAATGGGTAAAATCCTGTTACGGTGAAGATTTGACTTGAGTGAGAACAGAATGTCATGGACTGTGCTCGCAGTTCCAGTTACTTACCCATCGTTTTGTTTGTGAAGGGACATGTGCCACATTTGTTTTGCTAGAAGCTGAGCCATCTGAGCTCCTGCTTCTCTGCTGAAGTTATTTTTGTTACCCTGGTCTTCATCCCTTGCCTCCACTTTTCCCCGTCTGGCTCTGGCTGATGTAGGCTGTGAGTTTATTTCAGATTTGCTTGTACAGTGGCTTTTCTTGACAAGGTCTTCATCTTGATGGGGATGTCAGGGTCATGCCAGCCTACAAACAGAAAACGGTGTCTAAAACATCTGGGACAGCTGAAGGTGTTTGGTGTGAGGATGGAAGATCCAGCCTGGAAGGGGATATGAGAATAGTCCAGTTCTCATACCTTCTCCAATGTCATGGTGGGAGGCCCGTCTTGAAAGCCATCTTCCAGAAGTGCAATGACTATCTCAGCTGAACGCCCATCTCCCAGTAGAATAATGCCGGTTATGAAGTGTTATGAACAAGGATGGCATTACTGGTCCTGGTTCCTCTCAGATGGAGTGACAATAAAATGCAGGAGGTAAAGGTGAAGGAGGGAAGAGGTACTCAAAGCTCCCTTTCCACTCCGTTCCCATGTTTAGAGCAAGTGATAAGTGGAGAGGGAGCTCGTCCAACTGCAGGGCTCTGCCCCCAGAGCAGCAGTTGGAAGAGGCATGAACAAAGAGGAGTGGAGGGCGACGTGTAGGACTGTCTCCTTATTTGTTGAGGCAATGGGATATCAGTGAATTAGTAAATACCCTCTCTGAATAAACTGACATGCAAGTGCAGCTGAACTGTTCCTGCTCGCTTTGCTTAAATAAGAATAGTGGTGTTTTGATTTAAAAACAAACACGGACTTCAAAGTTTGTTGGTAAATCTGATGAAAAGGCTGTTGAGACATTTTATCATTGGAAAGTTTTAAATTCTTTATACAGCTCATTTACATTTTATACAGCAGTGCTCTTCACAGATGTGCAAATGAAATAGAGCTGCATAAATGCAAGAGAACAATAGTAAGATGCCATTTATTTCCTGCTAACCTGATGGTAAATGGACTGCAGTCTTGCCTCTTACTGGCTGTTATGCTTGGTTTTTTACTAGCAATACCATTAGAACTATAATGATCTGTAATTTAGATATTTGACAAATTTGGTGCAAAATAAGGTTTTCTAATTATTTCCTTAATAGAGATATTTCTATATACCTTTACAGGGGTATGCAAGTCTGATGTTGATTTTTCTAGCAAACAACCTGCTTAACCATTTTGTTCCAAATTTGCGACCTGCCTTTCAGCAGAGAAACAGTACAAGCATTGCCGCAAACTAATAAACTCCCTAAAAAGCTCTCCCTTTTCCAATTTAGGGAGAGTTTTGTTCAGAAGGTAGGTTAGATCTTTCATAGGTAGAGTTGCCTGTTTCCCTCTGTTGACACACTTAGGAAGCTTATGGCACTTTGCTCCCAATTTAGGCATCTCATTTAAGTTTCTGAAGTTAATGGGGCGAGCCTGGGCCAAACAATGCATGACAAACTAAATTCAAGCAGTACAATAAAAAGAATGCTACAAGCCATAGTACTACGAATAGCAAATGGTTTAAATCCATTCTCACTGACTTGAACAACAATTTTACAGTTTACAGATATAGGAACAAGGTCAAGCTTGTAAGACACAAGTATTATGTAGTGACTTAGAAATTGCAGCAACAATTATGCAGTAGGACTTACGACTGTAAGTTTAAGTTCAGATTCACAGAAATGGCTACTTGGCTAGAAGGAAAGAGTCTAGAGAGACATTTTGGTAGCTTTCCAGAGATGGAGGTTGTGTGTGTTTTTTAATTACTATTTATTGCTAATGATAGAGATTGGATTTGTCTTGGGACATTTGGATGGGCATGTTTTTAATTCAAGAAACAGCTTCATTACATGTATGGACAGATAATTCACTGGGGAAATATAAGATTCATAATGGAACAGAACCTTCAAAATCTGTTACCCTGTTCCAGTTAAATCTCATGAGCCCAGCACATTATGCTGTCACTTTTTTAATATTTACACTTTAATAAAGCAGTACAGACAACAGGAATTCTAGAGTAGGGATTGTTTGGTTGTTAAAAAAAAAAAAGAATATTACGTTATTACTTTATTATATAGTTCTGTAAAAGTGACATTTCTTCATCAATAAGTGTCACCCACATCTGTGAGGATAGTGCAAGTGCTGTGGATTTCACAATTCAGGAAGGAGCTTTGTTTGTTCTTGAATTGAAGAGCAAGTTGTATTGTCCTGGGGGTCTTCTCAGGTTTACTCTTCATTTTGGACCACTATCAAAATGGACTAGTGTTATGACAGAGTGCTGGGATGCTGAAGGTACCTTCCTTCAGATGAAGGCCAGAAAGAACTCTCTGCTTTGATCTTCTGTATAGGCAAAGTGTAGTGTTTTAGCCAATTATTGCTGGGCTGAGCCAAATAACACCTAAAACAACTGTTCTAGTTCTCTGTGGTTACTAACACCTTGGTGGAATTTATTTATTAGGGTAGGATATTCTGACTGTGCCTCAGGGCTCAATCTGAGGGCCAGTTCTGTTCAATATATTTATCAACGATCTGCATGCAGGAGTTGAATGCACTATTAACAAATTTGCTGACAATACCAAGCTGGGAGGTGCGGTTGACTCTCTGAAGGGACAAGATGCCTTGCAGAGGGATCTAGATAGGTTGGAGCATTGGGCGATGATTAATGGGATGAAATTTAACAAGTTGAAGTGCCAGATGCTGCACCTGGGACGGAGTAACGCCGGGCACGAGCATAAAGGGGGAGAGGAGTGGCTGGCGAGCAGCCCTGCAGAAAGGAATTTGCTGGGGCTGGCCAACAGCAGGCTCCCTACGAGTCGGCCGTGTGCCCTGGCAGCCCGGAGGGCAAACCCCATCCTGGGGGGCATCAAACACCGCACGGCCAGCCGGTGTGTGCAGTTCGGGGCCCCGCCGCTGCAGAAGGACGTGAAGGTCCCTGGATGCATCCAGAAGGCGGCGACAGAGCTGGTGACAGGGCTGGAAGGCATGTCCTCTGAGGAGCGGCTGGGGACTTTGGGCTTGTCTAGGTTGGAGAGAAGGAGGCTGAAGGTTGACCTCGTGGCTCTCTGCAGCTTCCTGAGGAGGGGACGTGGAGACGGAGGTGCTGAGCTCTTCTCCCTGGGATCCAGCGACAGGATGCGAGGGAATGGTTCAAAGCTGCACCAGGGGAGGTTCAGACTGGACATGAGGAAGCATTTCTTTACCGAGAGGGTGGTCAAACACTGGAACAGGCTTCCTGGGGAGGTGGTCGATGCCCCAAGCCTGTCAGTGATTAAGAGGCATTTGGACAAAGCCCTTAATAATGTGCTTTAACTTTTGGTCAGCCCTAAATTGGTCAGGCAGTTGGACTGGATGATCATTGTAGGTCCCTTCCAACTCAAATATTATATATTCTATTCTATTTTTGTTATCAATTAAGTAAAGAAAGGAAGTTATTAGTTAAGTAAAGAGTGTCTTGGTCTTTATGTTTTCATCAGTAGCTGTCACATTGTCCCTTATAGCAATGCAGAGTAGAGCTCCTGCCTGAAGTTCTATGGCAGAATCATATGCTACATGGAAATGACTGTGATTCATATATTTTGCTCTCCTCTGTATTTTTAATCTTATTGTGTTCTTGAATTCTTTGAACGCTCTGGAAGAAAAGGAACTGTAGAAACCTGGTAGTTTTCGTTTACTGGGCCTGCTCCCATGTGATCCATTCAATTTGTCCTTAGCCTTTTCTTTAACTTCAGGCATATTTGGGTCTTTAACAAAATTTTTAATCATTTCCTGAAAGAAGAATAAGGTCGATGTGGCATCTGGATGTCTGGACTGTGAGCGTGGAAAGCCTTCCTAGAAAAACATCTTAGACTACTCTTCTGTTCCTTCTGGTGATTGTATCTTTAAATGACAAGACTGTAGTGCAAATAACTTGGCAGGCTTTGAAGAGAATTAACTGCAAATCCTCTCTGTGATTCGGGTGCTCGCTGTTTTACATGTTTTCTGCTGCCCCTTTTCTGAGCGATGCCCACCTTTCTTGTGCACTTGGCTGAAGCCAAACTTGTATACCTTGCTGTCAGCCTGATGCTTTGCAATCAAAGGGGCCATCGACCTCTGAAGGACTTACAAAAGGCCCTCTGGTAGAATCAATACTTGAATTTTGCTTTAGGCAGCCTGTCAGCTTCATCTAATCACTGAAATGTTTCTCCGTCTGTGACTCTCTTTGTGTCTGTTTTGTTTTAAGTCACTCAGAGGGGACACGACTAATTTGATGAGCCCAAATCGTATTAAAAGGATCAAATCAACTAGTCCATGTGACATAGGGAGCAATGGTCTTGCAGCCTTGATTTCTGAGAATCACCCTTTTAGCCCTCGTATACTTCGGAGTTGAGGTTTGACTTTCCCTCTGTAACAAAACAATATAACGAGATAACATCTAATAATTTCCTTCTATCCTCCCTCCATTCCTCTCTTTCTGTGATCGAAACATGGATTTAAACCAGACCATCTGAGAGCCAATGTTGCAAAGAAAGATTTTAAAGAGGGTTCGTGACTCGCTCTGCCTCCACCCGCAGTTCTCGCCTAGCTCTCTGGATGGAGCTCACGCTGCTTCCAAAGGAGCTCCGAATCCCAGAGAAGCATTCAGCTCTGTGCGGTGATGCTCTCTGTTTTCTGCCCTGTCCTTCCTCCTCTGCTTTATGCAAGCCTTGCTTTATTGCTCTATTTTGACTATCATCTGAAATTTGCTTAAACTATGCCTGTTAACCTCCCGAATTTTCAATGGAGGTTTCTGATTTACAAAAAAAAAAAAAGGCAAAAAAAAAAAAAAAGGCAAAACGTTCCTCTTCTTCCCTTTTAGCCTCTCCCTTTTGTAAGGGCCATTAAATTTTGCCCTCATTTGAATAACAGAGAAATTAGTCAAATGGCTGCAGCTCCAGGGGTGTGTCTGGCAACAGTCTTCACGTACGTGGTCCGCGAGTTCCAGAAGCCGTGCCGAAAAATCCCTCATCGGCTGCCCAGGCACCTGGTGAGCTCTGGGCCTCCTTGCAGCCTCTGAGAAGGATGGCAGATGAGGAGAGGGGGAGAGAGGAGAGCCTTCTGTTTCCCTTACAACGAAGGTGCAGATCGCAGCCCGCTACGGCAGCCGAATGGTGTGGACGGCTGTGTTTTGGAACGGTGGGCCACAGGGGAAGGGGAGAACCCGCCACTGGAACTCCGTTGGCTTGACTTGTGTGATTGGGGCTCTCATTTTTAAAATGGTAATTTATTGCTGCTGCTCTTCAAAGGATAATTCTGTGGAAGATCATCACCGAGATGTAAAATTATTCCCCTTCCTGGGCAGGAGCCATTATTTTAGTAATCACTATTTTTCCTTCCAGAAATTCCCTTTGTGCTTGGGTTTAACTGGAGGCTTGAAAAAGAGAGTTTTACACAAAAGCCTGTTCTCTGAAAGTTTGCAAATCTCCTGTAAAATAGCCTGTGTTTTAGGAAGTTATTTTTTTGCTTTGCAATACTGTTTTTAAAGCATGGATGATAAGCCAAAAAAAGCTTGGTTTTCCTCTAATAAGATTTTTCTGTAACATTATTAACCTCTTTAGGTCATGGAGCACAAATCCCAAGGTCACTGTGCAATCATTTTTTGCCTACTGAACTTGCCTGCTGCTTGGCTTTATTTCTCTCTAAGGAAGTTGTATACGCAACATTTGTTTTCTTCGCAGATCCCTGAGTCTGAAGGCTGAGGCGAGAGGACCGCAGGAAAAATATAAGGCCAGTGCCTAGCTATAGGTGTCTCTCTCAGACAGTGTTAGGTACTTTCGTTTAGCCTACAGGGTTTGTTCCGCTGCTTCAGAGAGCTGCAGCAAACCTCCCTCGATAACGCAGTGGAATTTAGGCCAATAGCCCTTAGGAAATCAAGAGCCATCTGTACAAGCCCCGATTTAACAAATTATAGGTACTTTAGATGAGGTAGGTGTCCATGGGTTATCCCACTGAAGCCATTCGCTCCTCAGCTGGAACTTACTGGCTGTACCCAGCTCTCCAGTCCATTAGCTGAGCCCCTGCCGCCTTTCCTGGTTCTCTGTGGTCCCTCTCTCTTCACATTTGGGTGATTTCACTACGAACATGACAGCCACACTGCTCAGACCAGAGGTCCAATGTCTGGCTCGGACAGTGGCCAAACAGTAGCAGATGTTTAGAGGCGAGCAGAAGGACAGGGCAAGCATAAAGGGATGCGTTCCCACTATCCTCTCCTGGCCTCTGACAGCCTGCAGCTCAGTCCCTTCCAGAGCCAGAAGCGGTGTCTTTGCGTTTATTCCTATTTTTCTGCTGTGAGTTTGTCTAATGACTTTTTGAAGCCACGACAATTTTTATCATCGGCAACTTCGCGAGGCAGTGAGTTCCACTGCCTCCCTGTCCTCTGCGTGAGAAAGCATCTCCTTTTGCTTGTCCGGAAGATGTCACTTCTCCCCCTGCGTTATTGTAGTGGGGAAACCACCGAATCGTCCTTGCCTGTTCTTTTCTTCTGCCCGCTCTTCTTCTGTATAACCCTGGCACAGCAATACACCAGGGAGTATGGAGCCTCCTGAGTTCGTTCACATAGGCGGTCCAGGGTGTGCACTAGACAGAGTTCTGAAAAATAACTTTTTATTGAGGTCTGAGGCATTCCCAGACAAAAAGGCCAGATGCTACAGCTTCAGGAGCTGAAATTAATCTTGCTTAATGCCATGCTAATTTTGCACAAAGATGACAAATCATCCAATCTTGAGAGTGGTCACTGGGCGCTCTGCAAAAAGAAAAAATGCCTTTTGTGCCTCGTGGGGCCTGTGGACCCATCCTATGTAAAATAATGCAAAAATATGACAGAGGAACCAGCCGTGAGTCTCAGGACCTCCTGTACCTCAAGTGGGCTTTTTCTGGAATTAAGGCCAGTACAAGGCTGACAGAACAACACTTGGTAAAAGAGGGGGATGGAGTTTCAAAACCAAAGGTCCCCAGACACCTTTTACAGGTTCTTTTAAGATGACTTGATATCTTTGTTTTGAGGATCTTGGAGAACTTCACAAAGTGTTAAGACTGCTTCAGAGCACTAACAGAAGCTGCCATCCTCCCTTCAGAAGAACTAGGAAAAGAGGAAGGAATTTCCAAAGGCTCTAATTGCCTTTAGGCACTTCATTCCTGTTCAAAAGCCAATGGCGTGACTGCAGACTTCCAAATTTACTGATTCTACTAGAAAGTTTGCTTCAGATCTTCTTGAAACAACCTTGTTGTTTCTAAACTGGAAAGCGTACTTCTGCTTAGTGCCAATTGAACCTTGGCCACACTTTTCCTTTGTGGAAGTAAACTTTCTGAAATGAGGGTGGTCTCTGGATGCAAAAATTTCAGGTCTGGCCTGTATTGCAGCAGTTGCATTGCAAGGAGCAATGAGCAAGTCTCCTGATAAAGTTGAAACATGGGTTGGACTTCAGAAGAGTCATGTTTTAACTCTTTCCCAACATGTCTACAGTTCCCACGGGCATTAAATATATCACCAGGAGCTTATCTTTGTGGTGTAACTCATCTTTATCCTACCGTGTGTGTGGACATGTGAAGAGAACTTGGTAGGAAGCGCCAAGTGAAGTAGATGCTGCGCAGCTCCGAAATGATGTAGGGGATTTGAAAAGTCTGCTCTACTTACCTAGTTTGGAATTTGGTCAGGACATTGAGGCTACCACTCCCGCACCATCCCTGATATAGCTGTTTGGAAAATGCCGATGTTTAGAGTAATGTTTTTCACCTGGAAGGCAGAGAAAATGCAAGGTACTCTCCTTCTAGTGTAGAAGTGTTCCACGCTTTCTTCTGAATAAAAATAGGTCTTCACTTTCCCTCAGGTAAAAAAAAAAGAAAAAGTGTTGTTAAAGTCAAATGTTTATTTCTCATCACAAACTTTAATTTTTGAACTCAAAGAGTAATCTCTCTCACATCCTGAATTTAATTTAACCTTCTTAGGAGGACTGGGCTTTCCTGTTCGGTAAATACAGGAGATGTTCTTCTCCATTGGCCAGAGTTGAAACTAATAGCCATGGCATGTTTGCTTATCTCTTATCTCTGGGGTTAGATCGCTGCTGTCAGCCTCTCCCTTGTTATCTGGCTGCTGCTACTGCTCACTCAGTTGTGCAGGGATGTCAGTTCCATTAATAACCTGAGCACCGTGCAAACAGATAGTGGGAAACAGGTGAAGGGAGAGGAAATTGTATTTAACCCTGATCTCACAGCTGTCATTTTTCAGGCTCCACCATGAATCCATAAGGCCAGAATGGGTGCGTGACATCAAAACATTTGTGACAAATCTCATGCTTCAAATAGAAAGAGGGAGACAGATGGATGGACACACCTGCAGATGCTCAGGGCCCAGGGTCAGTCTGAAGCTTTTGTGGCAGAAATGCAGCATGGAAGCGTTGGTATGCTAAAAGACAGATTAATTCTTCCAAAGGGCAGGAAGTCCTCCACCACCCTTGGAAGCCTCAGACAGTTTCAGCTTTAACTTTCTTTATCTTTGCTGTTTTACCAAGTAAAACTGCCTTCTGTAGAGGCACGGTTACAAAGAGGTTGTGGTCCCCCAGCTCGACGGTAACAGATATTGCGGTACGGGACACCCACTCTCTGCGTGGGCATCCGCAGGCATCTACTTGCGCAGGTATTGTTCTAGTCACGGAGGCCCGAAGCAAAGTTGTGAAATATTCAAATGGCTTCAGCTACTGGTATTGCTGGAGTTTACTTTTAGAGGAGCTTTGCCACAGGGAGGTCGTCAGACTCGGGAATTTGCTAATTTGGTGGCCTTTCAGAAGGTGGGACGCTATGCCTAAGGGTAAAGGCTTCCTCAGCTGCCCTCCTTCACGAGGGAGCTGTGAGGTCTCTTGCGCTCAGTTTTCTGGGTAAGTGGTGAGTTCCATCAATGCAAAAATAAATGTGTACATAAAATGTATTTTAAAATGAAAATATGTAAATATTTAGAAAAGAGAGGGATTTGGTCTTGAGCAGAGAATAGAGTGTTTCCTGCATATGGTTTTTCTATATTCTGCAGCCTATTTTTTTGTCTGTGTATGCATCTGCTTTCCTCCCATATATTATGGGACAACTGACGGTGACATGCTTACTGGTACACTGCTGGTCGGGGTCCCTGTTCAAGCAAAAGGAATTTCTCCCCAGAGAAGTCCTGAGCTGAGTGATGCTAGTGTTTAGTCCTCAGTCCCATTTCAGTTTTAGAGTAGTGCAAGAACAAGTCTCTGCCATGTCTGGTCTCTGCTGTATCTTGACTGGGTCTGGTGCTCACTTGTGGCTAGAAATGAAAAGAGAATTTTCACATCCTATTCATAAAAAAAAAAAAAAAAAGTTGCTCTGCAACCTTTGCTGAAGCAAAGATAACCTTGAAAATGTTAAATGAATATAAACTGATGCAAGCAGAGGCTAAGGTCAGAAGTTGTCCCTCTCTGGAACAGGTTATTCAGAGTTTTGCATAAAACTGCCAAAAGAAATGCTGTGGTAACTCAGATCCCATCCAGCTGTGATGGGGACAGAGCTTCTTTGCCCCCTCCCGGTCCCGGGGGCTGCCCCGCTCCCAGTGGTCGATGCCCGAGATCTCTTCGGCACACTGGGCTTTTTGGGTCCTTGGGGGCTTTTATTTTGTCAGCGCAGTGGTTTTGTTAAACCTGCTGTTTTCCCAGAGCTAAACTAAAAACAGCAGAAAAGATTTTGCAGCAAGGTGGGTGTGTTTCTAGCAAGAGGCGGCATGGCACTGTAAGCACGGGTTGACTGATGAGGAGCTCCGGCGGTGAGCAGCGAAATGAGTCCAGGAAGGGGTTTCTACAAAAAATGCAATGTAATAATTTCTGCAGCTCACTAACGTGCCAAAGCCTGGTCAAAGCTGTTTTTTTCTTTGTGTCATTGCAAATCCTTAGGATTCTCATGCAAAATTTGTTTGGTCAGGGCATCTGATGTAATTTCAGAAAGACAGATAAACAGAATTTTGAATTGGGGGGTGTGTGTTTGGGGTTTGGGGTTTTTTTGTTTGTTTGTTTTAAGAGACAGTTGTATTGGAAAACATAGAGCATTGTCTGAAAATAAAGGCATGAGGAGGTACAGTCTTCTACAGTGCTAAGGATGTGTCCAAGCTTAACTCAGGTGCATGAGTTATTAGAGCCCAGTGAAAGGCAGCTTAGCAGCATATACCATGGGGCACGTATGTACCGGCATGATGCTAATGACGGTCTGAGCCTTCAGACCACAACACTTGCTTCTCGCTTCTCTTTTGCCAGGTACTCAGTTGTGCTGGTCTGCTGTATAAGTGCATTTATGTATTGAATAATCAGAGAGGAAGATATTTACTGTGTGCCACAAAGAAATGTATTTAATTTACAGAGCTGTGGTTCTGTTCATGAAAGACAGCATTTATGTCTGTCATCTATAATATTCTATGTATAAAATAATGGAATCGTGGTACTTGTCACACAGAGGCTACAAATGGAAAATGGAATTAAAATAAAATGGACAAAGGAATTCTTTTTCTTAGCAAAATTAAAGCAAAGCTGGCAGCAGAATGAGTTTGGAACCAAGCTGGTAGGAGAAAATATGAGTAGGTCTATTAATTATACTGCTGCATTGAACTAAGGAGTTAGGCTTGTGAAAATATCACAGTGAATTTGTATTTTTATAGAAGTAAAACTCTTTCATGTTTTCTGTGATTTAGTTCCGTTCTATTGCTAAATAAATAAATAAATTTAATGCAGGATTAGTTAAAACCAAAAATTTAATTCCAGTGAAATCATCATCACAGTGCTTTGAACCAATGACTGAGTCTTTGTCTTCCAGAGAGCCAGAAGCAAAAGGGATTTGGGACAGGAAAGAGTGACACTCTCATGTACATTGTTGTTTTTTCTGACTCTTCTGTGCATGGCAATCCTACTAAACTTTTGGGTGACTGCAACTTTATGATTAGTAATAATGATATTGTCTTGCTAGATGGTGGATATTAAGACTGAATGTATAATACAAACCAACAGTTTGCTTAGAAAATTTTGTGTCCCTTTTCCCCTCCATTTCCTAGGATGGTAATGTATGGCGTGGTATTTCTAAGTGTACTAGGTAATGTTTTCTCGTCAGGATGTTTTCTTTGAGTGAGGCTTTGGGTTCAAAAGACGATTCAGAGGAAGAGGTCAACCGATGTAACACCTAACCCGTTCGCTGTTCCTTCTCCGCTTTGCCACATTATGTGTTCCCAGCACTTGTCTTGTGCTAATTCCAGCGCTTGCTGGGTCCCTCTGTGTAGTGAGTGGTTCAGCTCACTGATCTGGTGGAAAATTAGGTGGGGAAAAACTTGGATAGATTTCTGCTATGTTAGTGAGCGAAGCAGTGTCCCAGAAAGATGCGGCAAGGAGCTGAGGCCACCTTTGGTGGCTGCGGGTGTGGGCAAAAATTTTATGTGTACTTGATGGGTGTGATTATTCACCTAAGTCACTTTTTTTTTTTACCCCCCCTGTCCTCAAGCTATTACAAGAATGGAACAATAACTGTATTTTCCATTTCATAATCAATTAATTTAGATCATTAAAAACAATTCTTGAAATATGGAGCGGAGGGTTATGGTGCAGTGTGAGGTGGTGGTATGTGAGTTGTTATTATATGAAACACTAGCTCTGAAAATCTTGAAAAGTCTACACAGTTTGTATTGTTGTGATATGCAAATATAAGAGGAAAGTTAAAGCCAAAGTTTAAAAATAAATAGTTTGGTGATTAGCTACATTCTGGAGTGTGGATTACAGCCAGTTCACTGCAGATCAAGTACTCTGAAAAATTATTGTTTCAGGCCAAGTGATTGTGTTTGAGTTGCCACTTTGCTTTTGATTGCAGTTGATGATGTGCAAATCCTGGACATTTCATGTGACCCCTGCACAATAAATAATATACATCATTAAGGTGGGCCCAGTCCATCTCCCACTCAAATCAGTGGATTGCTTCCTACTGATATCTGTAGGATTGGGCTTTAGCCCTGTGATGGAACTTTTCTGTGTTTTACCAAGATCCATCACTCTATTTTTCCTAGTTTTTCTATACGCAAAACCTGGAGAGGTGCAGTGATATTTATGCAGCAGTTTTACCAGATGGCTCCTGAATCATCTGTTTTCAATGAAAAATGAAAAGACCAGACACGTACATAAAAGCTGAATTAATCTTTTTAATTAAATGGAACATTACTTTGCCGTGAATGATTTTAGCTTTCAGAATGTATTTCATGCTAATTTTTCAGTGAACTGTAATTGTATTAATTTTTTATATTTTTAGAAGCTTGAAAATGATCTCCACAAAGTTGTTGTGAGTCAAGTTGCTATACAGATCTGTGTCAGACTCATAAAACTTTGTCAAGGGTGAGATATGTGTTTTGTTTTGTTTTTTTTTACAGTAAGTACAATATGTCAGTACTTGGTGTTGCTAGCAGGCCTACAAAATATCCAAAGCGTACTCTGATGGGCAAAAAAGGCTCTCAGAAGCTTCATGTGGCAAGTTTGGTTGTCAGGTGAGAATTTGACTAGGCTGGAAACTGGGATGCTTTGTAGCACTGAAACACGTGTGCGCGTTCCCACGTTGGCAAGTTGTTAAGTCAAGAGTGAAAGATCGTTTATTATTTTGTCTCTGTAGTAAACTAAGTTACAACGCTCTCATCGTGACAGAAAGACACACCGATGATAAAATCCCGACTGCGTTGAAGTCAGTGGGGAAACTTCCATGTGTAACTGGTGGCGGAGGGAGCAGTCCCAGCCCGGGTCCTCTGCCTCAGAGCCTGCTGGGATAGAAAACAGTCATCACGATTTACTCTAAAGCCTGCTGCTTCTCTGCGTCACCCCCTGCAACAGCCTCTTGCTTTCAGTGGCAGGAGAGGGAGCCTGCGGTGATGACTTTTCTTAATTTACCGAACAGCCTAAGGTAGGCTGAGTACTTAACAATAGCTGGGGGAAATACCCCGTTGCCCCTTTTCTTCCTGTGCACGTGGTTATTTAATATGCAAATTAGAGAAAGGAATTAGATGAGCTTTTAAACCATAAAAAGTTGTGCATGGTGCGTTTACCGCGGATTCATGTGCAATTACCACATGGCTGGTTCCTGTACATTTGTCACATTTAATTTGCTTTCCCCGTATGTGTGTGCATGCCTCCTGGAAGGCTGGTCTCTTAAACATACTTTTAATCTTATCAAGGGGAAAATACTGACTTCATTATCAAAGAGCAAACCAGTCACAGAAGAGTTTTCCACTTTCCTGTGCTGTATGAATAAGGAGTCTTCAAACTGCTGTTAAATATTACTCAAGTGAACAGAAAAGAAAGCCGAGGAAGCAAGAGAATTCCAAAACTGAAATTCAGAAACCTGCTTTCTAACTTGCCTGTTGTGTAAATAAGCTGGGCTGTGTGCTGGGCTCAGCTGGACAGGCTTGGACCTGATGCAGAGCCCCTGGGAGGAATCCCAGCTGGAGGGACTCCCAGGGACTTGAGAGGGCTTCTGATATGTCCTCTCACGGGTTTTGCTTTGGCTACAGGAAACCAAGCCACGTGTCCTTCACTGGCGGCATCAGGGAACCTATAGATACCATTAGAACCAATTTGAGACACATCCCTTTTCTGGGAGAACCTGTATAGCGAGGCATGGATTGCATGTGGCAACCTTGTACCTGTTTGCTCTCCATCAGCTCTTGCTCTAGATGTTCTCAAAAAGGCTCCTAAAGGATGTTGTTCATTGGTCATTTTAGCTGGTCTAGAAGCTTTGTAATGTGGTTTAAACATGTACTTACATTTTCTAATAGCAAAGTAACTTGGTGGTGTAGTAACAATGTGTGTACTTTTCTGAATTTTTGTTATCCTACGTGACTGGTGGAACATTTAAGAAGGCATCAGAATTACAGTGCTAGTAAGGTCTACCTTTGAGTCTAGTCATTACAGAGTAGTATATAGTTGTCTGTCTTATTTGCTCAGTCTTCTAAACCACACGTATTGTGGTAAGAACTTTTCGGTAACAAATGCAATAAAATAACCTTTTCCCCTTATATATATGTATCTATCTCACAAAATACAGACAGCTTTAGCCATTGATAAAACATCAAAGTACTAGGAACAGCATTACCTTTGAGTTTACTTTCAAAAATCTCTTTGAGACAAACTCTGTTATTTACCAGGGTTTTATATATCTCAGTAGTGTCTGACCATTTTTTCCTTGTGCTTGGAAATCTTAATCTCACGACATCAATCGTGAAAGTCACAAAGCAAGAGTACGTGTGACCTGACAAGTGAGCCCAGCCCTCCTGAGGTGGTCTGGTTGAGAGAACTCTTCCCATCTTCCTCTGCTAATGCAGCAGGGCCATGACAAGAGCAAAGGGTTTAAGTGTCTCTAAAATAAAAAATTAATGTTAAATATTAATTATATTATTATTTATGATATTATATGATTATCTCCAATATTTGGTGGCCTACGTCAGACCTGCTATTAAGGAGCCTGGAGGAATCATCCTCACCCTTAGAGATGTTCGGTTAAGGAGTGGGGTCTAATAGGGCCAAACCCTGGCAGTTCCAAGCCGCTGCTCTCAGTGGGCTCCTCTGGAAGAAGAGGCTGAGGCGGATGTGGCAGATATTCCACAAAGACCCCAGAATGTCCATGCGGTGAAGTGGAGATGGACATACTGTGGTCACAACCAGACAACTAGCGCCATGGGTTTGAGGGCAGGGCCCATCTCTGCTTCTTTCAGCAAAGTGCTCCTAGATTAGGCTGGTGTCATAGTCCTCTGCGTTTACAGCCAATAAGGCGTGAATTTGTTTGCTTTTATTTGGAAGACGGTCTAGAAATTAAGAGTGTTTTTAAAGGATATAATATAGCTCAAACCCAAAAATGTTCTTTTATGTGCCAAAACAAGATCAACAAATTTTGATCAACATTGTACTGGCTAAATCATTAGTGAAATTCCATTGTACTGACACAGTTAATCCTTACTTTTTCTTTAAAAGCCACTTGATTTTTTGCAGGTTGCACTATAAATTGTTCTTAAAGGGTTTACTCTTCATCATATAAGTTAGTTTTTAAATTAAATCTCTTTAATCAAAACACTCAGGGGCTCAATTAAGTAGATCCAAGACAGAGGCTATTGTGAGTGATTCAGATGGGTACTCTGGAACACGTGCAGAACATTTGAGAATCACTGAACTTGTTTAAGCAGCTGACATAGTAGAAACTAAAACTGATGAGTTTTGCTCTCTGCTTTCTCTAGACTAGTTTCAACTAGGATTAAAACATTGGACATGGAAAAGAAAATTTTCCAGTTCCTTGCAAAGTTCAGTCAGCTGGACCTGACAACACCACCAGGAAAAAAACAAAGATGCTCTTGATTATATACAAACTTGCAGATGAATTGTGCCCCCCCCCCCCCCCCCCCCCCCGCTTTTTATCCCCCTCTAGGCATTTATAATATCTTGAAAGGCTGCTCTACCTTCTGGAAAACTGAGAAGACATTCTGCTAAGAGTTAATTTGGCTCATTTCATATTTCCTCTTCAGCATTTGTCTTCCATTGATTTTTTTTTTTTTTTTTATCACTAGGTATATTTGCATGACAATGGGATCTTTCTTGCTTAAGAGATCATCTGCTCCTGCTGCTAATTTCCTACCTGAAGTTGTAATCTTCTGTTTGTGACATCTTAATTATCTCAAACACAATTAAATGTGATGTCACAAATGGAGGATTATGACTTTGGGTTGGAAATGAGATTGAGAAATGGAAGGAATTTGAAGAAGCAAAGAGGCCTTTCTTCTTGAAAAGTGGAAGAGCACACAAAATAATTTTGGTTAAACGGGGGCAGTCCTCCATCAGCTTCCTTCTTACAGTCGTGGAACAGATGTTTCTAATCCTTACTCTTATAGGAGGCCCTGTTGTATTGAGACACTGTGGAGGGGGAGAAGGGGGCAAGGATTTCATTGGGGAGGAGGTGGAATCTTCCCTTGAACAGTCACCCGCTGCAGCAAGAGGGAAATCGAGGTCGGTGGACCCCAGAGAGGTCCCGGCTCTGCTCGCAGAGAGCAGAATGCAGGGTTGGTATGGCTGCAGTTGGTTTAAAGGCCAATCCATTTATTGCACTTCATATCTTGCAATATTCATTTGAGTTTAGACATCTGAGTTCGAAGACCAATTTCCAGAAGAGCGTTTTTTGAGGGGTGGAGGGAATTCCAAAGACTTAAGGAGAAATTATGTTCAGCATTCTGAAAATATACAAAGTGAAACCCTAGTCCACTATGGCTTTAATTCATTCTGTGGACTTGTCATATTTCACTTCTTGGTATGCCACCTTATCCATTTGTATCCTTCTGCTTTTCTTCTGGAAACGTGTTGTTTCCACAGAGATGTTGGGTGGCCTGCTTGTGTTTTTATGAGGACATTACTAAGGTTGTTTATATACTTACAACATGATTTACCAAATGGGAATACTCATCTACAGCTACTATCACTTCACACAAGAGTGTTTACACAGATTGTGCATAAACACTGGGATCAAGTCATGACAGAAAGAGGGAAAACCCCGAAGTTAACAAAAAGTGAAGCATCTTATTTTAACACCTTTCTTGACATTAGGGAGAGGGCAAAGACTGCAAAGTAGAGGGACGAAAGTGGAGAACAGAACAAAGATTAGCCCTGCGGTTTTAGGAAAGTACAGTGTCCTTCAGAAAAGTGTGCACCCATCCTCAGGTGTAAATGGAAGTGACCCTCGGTGGAAACACACCAGTCCGCACTTGCTGGGACCCAGATTCTTCCATATCTGTGTATCAAATCCATTGTAATAGTTGGATGTGTACCAGCTACTGTGCTATAGTGAAACGGGCCGTTTCCTGGGGTCTTTTGGAAAACACTGTAAAAACAGGCATTCGACCATCTGATTAACACAAAAAAACCAGTAGGAGAAATCAGCTGTTAAGATTTTGCATTCAAACACATTGCTGTAAGTCTGCAAAAGCTCTACAGGCAACAACAGACCCACTGTGATAATCTGACAACAGAACGTGGACCCTCCACGTCGTGATGCGAAGCTCATTTGCGGCACTGAGTTTACCTTGTAGGCAAGTTGGTTTGAAGTTAAATTAGGATGCCTTCAGAGAGGAATAATGACAAAAAGTGGAAATAAAATGGGTGGGGGTGGGGAAGCCACACGCTGAGAAATGGTTATATCTGCCAACGCTTTATTTCTTTTTTTCTTTTTCAAAGGCAAAAGCAGTTATGGCAAAAGTGGGTTACCCTCAGTTTATAATGAATGACACATATATTAATGAAGACATCAAAACAGTAAGTGTCAGACTTGCAGCTTTCTTCTTTTACATATTGCAGCCATTCTTTGCTCTGTTTTGCTGCTGTCTAAAATCAAAGCTCCTCTTTTGTTTGGCACGCATCTGGAGTTCTGCTTGCCTGGTTATTTTTAGATGTTGAATTAAGTATGCTAGCTCTCATGTCTAAATTGTCAATGCCGGTGTGGCTAAGCGAGATGACCATGAGGCCTGCTGGGAGTAAAATGTTCCTGGGTGCCAAGAACCTTCCTGCTATTAAGGATATTAAAGGTTAAACATACACTGTCATTGCATTTAGTTATAAAAATGAAACAAAACAAAAGCATTTCTCCTCAACGTAATGGTCTTCAAAAATACTAATGCATTTTTCCTCAGAATATCAAAATTTATGATGCCCTATATAGGCTCTCCTCATCTCTCCAGGCTATGAATTTTATTTATGATTGTTGCTTATAATCACATATAACCAATGTATAGGCCTACTGTGCTGGCTGCTGGACAAGGATACTGGGGGGGCACTCCTTCCTGACCCAGGATCTGTTCAGCCTAACTAAGGCAGGAAGGCAGATGATGAAGAATAATAGATTTTACCATTTTCCAAAGTGTGGCATGCATGCGATGAATTGTATTACTGAAAGTCACAGGCAAAGTACAACCACAAATTCAATCCTGAACCAGTAAAATACAAGAGTGATAGTCATCTTTGCCAGGGAACATGAACAAACACTAAACATAGGCATAATTTCTTGGGAAAACTTTGAAGAACCAACTCTGCCGGCCTAGTCCTTGTTCCTGGAACGAGTAGGATGCGATGGTGCTGTGAAGGCAGTGTAATGAAACGGAGGATGGAACCAACTTTATCACTCAGCATATGGAATTATTTGCCCAGAGAAGTGGTAATGTCTAGAGAAAAACATTTGCTAATCACAGTTGCAAAACCATAGTTTACACCTGAAGTGCAACTTCCTCACAAGTCTTAGGATTGCTTGAAACTGGCGACAGGGATATCATCTGGAGTTATAAAATATTAACTTTTTCTTGCATGGTTAGTTGCTATTAGATTTGGAGGTTTATGGAAGCATGGAGCCCTATGTCTGTAAACATTTAATGTGAGAAACAGTAAGAAAGCAGCAGCAGAACCCTTGTAGGGCACATAGCATGAAGTATTTGTAATAAAATGCAAAACAAACTGAAAAGGGAGGGCTTTGTTATGTTTTTGAAAGTGGTTTTGAAATGCACTTCTAAAAATAAAAGTAGACCTATTTCCTTCTGGAAAAGAGGCTGTCTTAATCATAGCTGTAGGAATGTGCAGTCTGCAATTCTTCCCTGGGTACTTCAGATTTCCTCAGCTCCTCTCTGCGCAGGGAAGAGCTTTTCCCACGTTCCAGTCCCCTGCGTAGATCTGTCCAGCCACTGGTTTTTAACTAAGCTCACAAAATACTTGTTCTTCCTGCCAAGTGTGAAGGTGTTACTTGCTTTGATAATGGCTAAAAAATTAGGTGATTATCTTGTTAAAATAAAAGTTCTGATTGTTTTATGTCATCTTCTGTTTCCTTGGACATGCTTTAAAAATATCTGTGTTTTGTCCGTACAGCTGAAGTTTACAGAAAGTGACTATTTTGGCAACGTGTTGCAAACTCGCAAATACGCAGCCCAGTCTGATTTCTACTGGCTTAGAAAAGAAGTTCCAAAAACAGAGTGAGTAGACCAAAGGGAAACACACACAATGTTCTAAGAATATTTTAATTTCTATTATTTAATTTATACAATTTATGTTTTAATAGAATTATATACACAGCTACGTATTATGATACAAAAAGCCTATGGGTAAACCCCCCAGTTATTCAGAAACTCCTGTGGATATTTTTTTTGTAAGTGTTAGGTATCCCTGTTCTAATGCACAGTAGTCATATGCTTGCAGCTTAAACTTAGTTTAATGAAAAAAGGGGTAATTGAATCGCAATTAAAAATGGATTATGTCTCTTGGTCACAGTTAGAATTTGGAATGGTACAGCAGGGATTTAAGAAATAATTTTTCTAAGAATGGAACCATTAGTAAGAGATAATGTTATTATTAGTAATAGCAATCAGCATTGTTAGTTACCTGCCGTTGATAGCAATGATATGGAATAAAACATAATTTAATTTACATAGATTATTTTTATTTATTTGTAAACAAGAGAGTGCAGAATGTGTCACATACTGTCATAAAATACATGAGAGAATCAGTCTCTTTTCTTACTGGTGGGTAATCAAATCCTTAAAATGCAAATTAAAACCTAAACAGAACTTAATTAGCCTAATCATGCTACTTAAAAATGACTCCTTCTTCGCAGCGACTTTGAAATCACTGCTGCTGCTTGGCTCCTGTAGTGGTACTTCCTTAGGGCTCCAGAAATTCCTACTCAAACGGCACCGTATCTTGTTTCGGGGGTGGCTCTATGCTGCCTGTGAGGCAGGTAGAGGCTGTCGGCAGGACAAGCACGGGCTCTTCCTCGCTAGAGTGTTGTGATTTCACCCCATATTTTCCAGGGGTTGTTTATAGCTTAATTTTAATTCGAATTTTACCTTCTTGTCCCACCTTTCTCTGACATTGCGATGGTTAATCTCGGGGGATGATTTTACGGGCTTTCCTGCAGCCCCGGCTGCCAGGGCTAGATCACGACAGCGTGTTCTCTTCAGACCTACAGCTTCCATGCGAGCAGGGAAATAACTCTTGCCTCTCCATAGCAATGGTGATTAGCAACCTCCTCCTCATCGCCAGCATCGGGGCAGCACTAACGCAGAGCACGTAGGTTCTTGGCACGATGGGAAAATCGCCCCTGTAAGGAAATTCATCGGCAGGTAATCCCCGTCTGTACACTTCAAGGGTTGTGGCCTGAGAACTGTCTCATGGGCATGCTTAAAAAAATGAAGTTTTTACCCGATTGCCCACTACAAGGTCGAACACTTTCTCATGCTTGCCTTTACCACCTTATTTCAAGGAGCAGCTAACAGCAGCCCCCTCATCACCTTTGTCTTGCTTTTCTTGTCATCCCGCGGGGCACACTCTGGCCTGGAGGATCCCAGTTTGATTTTGGGGGTCTCACCTTTACCAGCACAGCGATATGCTCTGCCTTCTGCGGGGCTGGGGGTAATCCCCCTGGATTACCGCTGGGAAATTATTCTGCCTTTGCACCTGCTTGGTGATGGAGAAGGGCTCTGAAAGCAGTGTCACGCTGTCCGCTTTTGCTGTGTCTGCTGAGGGCTACCAAGGCACAGAGAGTCATTGCCACCTCCAGTAATTTTTTTTTTATTTATTTTATAAATTAATAATTTATTTACAATAAATTTAATTTATTGTAAATAACCAATAACGCCCACCCACCAGTCTGAGGCATGTCAAATCTGGCCTTAAAAAATATCAGTACTTGCCACATTTTAACTATTGGACTCTACTGCTTTCTGATGCTTTTACTTCTCTTTTTTCTTTCTTTTCTTTTTCTGTTTTTGTTTCTTTAAGCTTTTATATTTCATAGAAGTCCACAGATCTTTGGTCTACACTGAAGCTTGGCACTGTGTTAATAGAGAATTACTCTTGGGGTTTTGTTTCTGTGTGCTTCATTTCTTCTTTTCCCTAGTTCGGTAGCTTTTAGCATAGCATTTATATTTAGAGATAGACATTATAAGATGGTCCAAGTTGTGGACTGAAAAAGATAAATAAGAAAATCAGTGTTTAAGGAAATAGGTTACTAGCTAGTAAAATTACCTCCAAAAGGTAAAATGCTATATTCATTTAGCAGACAGTGCAGATTTCTCAGCAATATTATTTCAGACTGGACGCACTTTCCTCAGTGTAGTTAACTGAACAGAAAAATCAAAATAATGGCTTACTCAAAGCATCAGGGAAACACCAGCAGGGCACAGACAGAGGAGCTGGGAGTTTGACAAAGGAGTTTGATAAAGCAAGGAGGAACATGGATATCAAAGGGGAAATAAGTTATTCGGGAAAATCAACAGTTTTGAAGTCTAAAAAGAGGAAAAAAATCCCCCAAAGCAGAAGTAGTTATCAGGATCTCTGTCCTCTCTTCTGCTCCCTCCCTCCCTAGCAGTTATCTGCCTTATGGGGAAAAGGAGCAGGGAGCGAGTCAGGGGAGGCATTGCTCAGGGCATGGATGGGGAGAGGCACCCGGCCCAGCTGGTGCCAGGACGAGGGGATGTACCCAACCGGCACCCAGAGGATGTGACAAGGCGTTGGGGTGTCTTCACCCCAGCTTGCTGTCCTCAGCACCCGCTTTGGATGCCAGCTGCAATCCTCACAGCTGGCTGGGGAGATGGCTGTCGTCGTCACAGCTGGCTCTATCGACCGAGAAGTGCTCGGGTATCAGGAGGGAGACGTACGCGAGGGATTTGTGGCAGGAGCTGAGGAACGTGGTGCACGAAACGGCGCGGGTGGGATCGAGGGGGCTGGATGGAGGAGGTGAGCCTGGAGGGTGAGCGTGGGAGGAAGGGGACCAGGCGTGAAGACACTTATAATAACCCAGGTGAGAGATGACTAGGGCAGAGGGAGGTGAAAGGCAGCGCGTGGGGAAGTGATAGCCATGGGGAAGGGAGAGATAAAGGAGAATCAGGGGTTTAGTGGCGTTTGCTTATTCATCCATGGAGCCGTATACATTCATACATACAAATATGCATACGCATGTGTATGTATATATAAACACACGCCCACGCCTTTTTAACAGTGATTGAATCTATCCTCATTAACCCTGATACCATACTTGCAAGTAGCAAGGCACCAGAGGACTTCTTTGGCGTACCACTTCATTATTACTCATCTTTCTCCTTTGAAATCAGGACACCTCCTCTAAGATTTTTAGACCTGGCCAAATCTCTCTTCACTTTTCACTCAACTCTCAGTGCTGGAGATGCAGGTGTCTAGTATCCCTACAAGAGGACGCAGAGGAGGTGTACTACGAGAAGATTCTCGAGTCTCCTCCAGGACCTATTACCGTTTCTTGACCACACACTGTTGTTCATAAGCCCTGGCTCTTGGTTCACCGCAGGGGAGGGCAGCTCTGAGAGGTTGGATGCCCTTAAGGACAGTGTAGAAGCTCCTGCAAACAGGGAAAAGCAGCTGTGAAAGACACCGGGCAGGCTGTGGTTTGTTGGAGGGATGCTGCTGGAGAGCTCAGAAATCCTGTGGGTGGACCTGCCCTGGAGAGGAGAGGCTGGGAAGGAGCCTCCTGGAGCCTTCTCCTGCTCTTTGAAACTCATTTTAAGCAGCGATGTGGCACTGGAGGCTGGGCACAGCCTTACTATCCCAATTTCTTGCCCAGCCCCAGGGAACACAGGTGGCAGCCTGACCTGGGAGGCTAATCCTCTGTTTTCTACATGAGAAAATGTATAAAACAGACTAACAATGAGAATAGGAAATACTCTTTGGAAAGTCACCTTGAAGATTGCCTCCCCTTAGAAGTCTTTCTTTATAGTCCTTTCTTGGGAAGAGATTTTCCAGATTCCAGCTTCATTAGCAGGTTTGTACAGCCTTTCACTTCTAACCAGCTTAAGTGTGTTTTACATTCACAAGTTCATTTACTTATATGTTTGGGGTTTTTTTTAAATTCTTACTTGCGATGTTGAACACCAAATTCTGCTCCACCTGAGTGATTTCTTCTAACTCAAAAAGTTGAGAGAACAAATTGCAAATTCAGTTTGTGCTTTACAGAGAATTAAATTAATTAATAAGTTTTCCCTGTATTGCGAATGTTCCAGTCACCCCTCTTCATGACTGGCAATGCAGCACACTATACTCTTAACTCAGAAAGGAAGATATCATGGAGAAAACTGTAGCCTAAAGAAACACAGACCTAAGAGAGTGTCTGCCCCACTTGCTATCTCAGTGCAGGTGTCAGATTTTATTTCTGCAACAGAAATCTCAAACATACAAGTGTCAAGTCTGCAGCATTGGGTTTTGGCTGCTGCAGGAGTTGGTAGGTAATGTTACAGGACATCATTCAAAGCTGTCCCTTTTCCACATGCTAATAGCAAATGGAAACAGTGTAAACAATTCTGGATTTTGTTGTTGTTGTTTAGTTTGTAATTAGTAAGAGCTTAGAGTTTGTTATGCCTGTCTTTTTTTTTTTTTTCCTATCCTTTAGCTAACAGATCAAATGCACTGAAATTGTAACCAGACCTAGAGCAAATGCCCAGGCAACCTGACTTCAAACAGGAATGAGAGACCTATTTCAAATTTTGCTTTGCCTTAAAATTTATCAGCGACAGCTATTTATTACAGACCTTCATATAGTAATTTGATGTGTTATTAGTTAAGGTCTGTCACTGAAGGTTCAGTCATTTCCAGGAGCTTACTGAAAGAGGATGACACATGAGAGGTGAAGGTCTGCTAGTCTGAATGGAAGCAGTCTCGGTTATTTCCGCTCTTTTGTGGAAAACGCTTCCTAAATCTTTCTGCGAGTGGCTCAGAATGGTACAACAAAATGCTGGAGTGTAAATATGCTCCTTGCCGAGTGTCTGAACATCAAGTATGAAATTCGGCAGTATACTCTGCTTGTCACTAGAGAACTCTTGTTCTTCCTGACTCCTCGGTACAGCTGCTAAGTCTCCTGTTCCTAGCTGCTTAAAAACGTAACAAATGCCATACGAGGTCATTCCTGAGGGCTCATTATGAAAGAGCGACTTGGAGATAACTCAGTTCAGTTTTACAGGGAGAAAATCGAGGCTGCTCTCCATCCTTGGCTCATCCTAAGCTCAGGAAACGGGATGGGCCCTGTTATTGCGGTGGGAGGCGGTGAGGGAAGAATCCGTCTCCGGATGGGGACGTTGCGATGAGCCTTAGCAGCTGGTGTGTGAGCTCATGGGTACGAAAGCACGGCCTTGGGCTGCGGCGGCGGAGAGGACGGGGAGAAGCGCAAAGCACATCAGTCTGTTCTGAAGTAGCTGTTATCTGTCTCGGGCCCTTGATCCTGTGACTAGAAATGAGAGGCCCTGTAAGACACTCTCTCTAAGAAGGATTTGCGAGAAGGGAGGATTTGTTGTCCTGGAAGCCTTTTTCATGCTTAAAAGTTGCTGTTTGGGAGAACAGAAAGGCTGCTGGAAGGAGAACAAGCCAACAGGGTGAGGTGGAAGCCACAACGCTGTGTGTCTTTGTTCAAACTTACAGTGACATCGAAATTAAAGTCCTGAGTGTTTCGGATGGGTCCCTTTCAGGTGGGTCGTCTCCTTGTCAAAAAAGGGACAGAGTCCTCCAGAGCTACTGCTAAGCCTGGAGAGCAAGTGGCTGGCTTGCATCCTTCAAAACAGTTTGACTGATTGCTGCTGTGAACAAACATGACATTGAAATGTAGTTAATTAAGCCCCCTAATTTTTTCTTTATCCCCTCACTGTAAGCAATCTTTCTCCTATTTTCCATTAGCTCACTACATTACCTTTAAAATTTAATTTCTTTATTATAGAGGAAACAGAAAACACACCAGAAAACAACCTCCCCCTGCTCCTCCCCTTCAGAATCTCCTAGTAAACAAACCAGGCACAGTTATCTATGGCAATTAGAGCCCATAATGTAATGGATGGTGAAGATATTTACGTGACATCACCCTGTGCTTTCATTGGTTAGTTTTTCTAATTGCTGCATTGTAGAATAAGCTGCTCAGCTTTGAAGATGAGAGAAGCAGATAAATTTATTGGTAAAAGACAGAACGCTGCCATTCTAAAACTCCCCTTTGTTGCATGGTTTATGTGAGGACATCAGTCGCCAGAAAAACAGTCAGGATCTGCAGATAACTCATTCATTTGATGGTGCTATTTTAAAGCACAGATAGTGTATGCGAACGTCACTGACACGCATCACACATTTTCCATGTTCTGATAGATCTTCCTTTGTCTTACTCTTTGTTTTGCAGCTCCCGTCTCTCCTCTTTGAAAGAAATTTTCCAAAGCAATTGCATTGCGTTCATTTGGCTTTACAAAATTTCTGAGTAATGCATTGCTAAAGACATCAGGATGTTCCTGTTTGGACATTTACTAGAGTTGCTTCTAATTTATAATGAATTAAATACTAATTTTCATCATCTTTATTACTTTTCTCTTATCTCTGTTCTTCCTTATAAAATCATAAAGTGAAAACTTGGACTCGCTGAACTCAGAGTTTCATCAGAGGGGATTTGGATCTTGCTGAAGCCAGTTGAGATTTTCCACGCACATGGGTGAAACCACTGTCAATATAGATGAGCTTAGGCTAAGGAGATTCATAAATCCTATTTGCTATTCAAATCTAGGTTTCCCTCCAGTATGTATGAGAAATCTAACTATGAGAAGAAATACTAATATTCCTTTTTAAATTTGTTTTGCCTTGCAAGAGGTCTGTTTGTTTATGAGCACACTGATGGCCACGTTCATTGTGTAGGCTACAGAATGTGAAGCTGTTTATTTTGAATTTAGGCTCCCAGAAAGCACCTGCTCCTGTTGCTGGCATCATCCTAATTGTTCAAGTAGTTGTTCAGCAGAGCATCTGAAGCCACTGCACACGTTTCGAAATGCTCTCCTCTCATTTCAAGAGGGAGTTTCTCCACACGTGGTTGAAAGACACCTAAGAGAGTTTTCACAGCTGTGTCAGTGCTGCAGCCTCTGTGGGGTGAACTTCACCTTGTCAGCACGGCAGACCTCACAACAGTCACTTAGAAATAAAAGAGATGAGGTAACAGGAACCTTAACAATCGCTCCTGTTGAACATTTGTTGACTGTATGCACTTAAAGCCGTTAAACAACAGATTTCAGTGTTCTGGAAAGCGTAGGCAGCATGTGTTGAAATGGAGAAATATTTAATGTATCCTAGGTCTTTAACATTTGTGCTTCCTTCCACTGCGTTCACTTTTTGTCTTTGCTCATTCTATTCATAAAGATGTGCAAGTGTACTGACAGCCGCTCTCTTTTGCTCTTACTACAGGTGGTTTACAAGCCCAACTACTGTAAACGCCTTTTATAGTGCATCTACCAACCAGATCAGTGAGTATCTGACTTCTGAGCCTCCTTATAAAGTGCCTGTTTGGGAAACGTATGTATTGAGCTTCAGATAATATCTGTACAGTTTGTGCGTTTGTGGCTGAAAATCAAAAGCTCAAACCTGGTAATCCAGCTGAGAGATGGCTTAAGTGAGAGGACAGTTCTGGAAAACCAATGGCTCCCACAAATTTGGATTACTGGTGCTTAATGAGTTACCCTGTGTCAGCTGAGTTGCAGTGACTGTGTGTGTGTCTACTCTGCCTTTGCAAATGTTAGCTAAACCACTTTTATTAAAGCTTTATGTTTCTGTCTTCTGTTTTCTGTAGCAAACCCCTGTGTACACATACCTCCATAAATATACAGTAACTCTTTAAGTGGTAGCAACTCAGTCCTCTAGCATTTATAAATATTTAGCAATGAATGTGACTAGAGTAGACTGTGATACAGACCAGAAAACCTAAGAAGTGGTGTCCAGCGGATTTGTTCAATACCTTCAAGGACAAGGAGTAGTACCTGTAGTTAACTTAAAATTCTTACCTGTATAGTTTGATGTAATTATCTTGTACGTACAGGACAACCTGTCTTATGCTAATTTTAGTTACTGGTTGTTTTTAGAGAGCGTAAATCCTGGTTTGGAAGCATATGGGTAAAAGAGCTGAGTCTTTCTAAAGACGTGTATAGAATTGGATGTTCATTTCCATTTGCTTTAATGGGACTTTGCGTAGAAAATTTCTCACTGGCTTTAAAAATCCATACCAGCGTTTCTGCGTACAACAGTGTGATCTTTACCCTGACACTTCTCTTCGCTCTTATTAGTTTCGCAAGTTAAATCAGCCTTCTTGTTCTGTGCCCTCAGGGTCTGGAAGGTGGCTGCCATAACCTCTGTGGTCTCAGTCCTCAAGGCCAGGCACATCAAAAATCCCCGAGTGACTCCCCCTTTTTCTCCTGAATCTCTTTTGGTCACAGAGAGAAGCAGGTTTTGAAAGGCACAAAAGGAATGTATCACACCAAAGAGGTTACAGCAGAGGGCTGGCAGTCTGGGTCTGCTGGTATCTGTTCTACCAATTTCTGTAAACAGTTTTTGCCTTCAAACCACTCACTTAAATTCTTTTCTGTTTAAGCGAGCTCATTTGTAAAGTCGTGTGTGATAATTAGACAGTTGATTAAAATCAGTTCTAGGCCTAGACGGCTGTCCCTTTATTAGAGGGCTGCCATCATTAAGCATTTTCGACGTTTCTGTTGACCATCTGAGGGAGCGGTGAAGGCAGACTGCCCCGAGCCCGTCCCGGCGCTGAGGTACCTGTGGAGCCGCTCTGCTGCTGAGCTCAGCACCGGCCACCACTGCTGCTTAACGAAACAAGAACCATCGCTGTTACGTCTTCTTTAATATCGGGTCCTTTCCAGTTTCAGGGGCACCCAGCTCTCGGTCTCTCTGCCGTGGCACGTTAGAGAAAGCTCTACTGAGAGGCTGGAGTCACTGAAGCTAAATTTCACACTGGCTGTGTCTAACGGTGTCACGAAGCAGAGAGCTGTCAGACGTAAATAATCAGTCATGGGTGTAAAGGCAATTGTATTTTCTATCACAACGGCTGACCTTCTTGTGCTGCTGGCATCTGACCTTGAAGTTCGGGTAGTGCTGCTCACTGTCCTTTTAGGGCTGTTCCTAAGAGGAACAGGATTCAGGTGGCTCTTTCTGAACCTCTCCTACCTGAGAGAGAGGTAGAAATGTAATCGTGCCCTAAAAACGATGCGCAATAGGAGGGAAGATTCAAAGAAAGGCGCAGTGCAAACAGCCTTCCACTGCTGGCTGGTGTGATTTGCAGGGGAAGAGGCCCCACGAGATGTGGGAGGAACATGTTCAGGTCCAAAGTTGCTGATATAAATATTTGACACATCACTACTGAGTTCCCATTAATGCTGCTGGGAAAGCTGCCCTGCGGGAGGCTGAAGCCTGCGAGCCTATGTGTACTCGTACTGTGTGATGTGTCTGCTGCGCAAATCTGTGCCCCACAGTTATTACCTTACTGCTTTGCAGCTGTTTTCAGTAGTTATCCATTCAAAGTTCTGTAGGGGCTGCTGATACGCTACAAAAACTGTGGCCTTTTTAAAGGCCTAGTTAAACAACAGAAAAAAAGTTCTACAAATGAGAGTTATTTGAGAATAAGAAATAAGCATGAACTCCAGCAAGTTAAATGTAAAGTTGTGATATAGCAAGCCCACAAAGATTTTGAGGACCAACTTTCTAAGAGCATAAGAACTAATAATAAAACCTTTTTTCGAATACACTGAAAGAGGAGAGTCTCTAAGGCATAAAAATAAGATGATTCTTTGCATTGGAAGAGTTTGGGAAGTTCTTATCCTGGAGCTTTTTCTTATGGGAGGTAAGCCCCAGGAAGTCTTTCAAATTTAGTGTCAACAGAAGGTACTTTAGAAGAAATTCATAAAATGAACTGTGACAAATATAAGGACCAGATAATATTCTCCCAGGTATTTCAAAGGAGCTTAGAAAAGAAATTGCCAAACAACCAGCTTTGATGTATAGCTTATCACTTATAGTGGCCTTAGCACAGGAAGAATAGGTGTGGCAAGTGTCAGATCCTTTTTTTTTTTTTTTTCTCAAAAGAGAATCCAGAGGGATCTGCATAAAAAGTCATTCTAGCCCCTATGTGAAGGAAACTGTTCATGACCACAACATGAATGAATAAGAGATAAAGAATAAGCATATGATATAATGGGGAAGAGTCAACGTGACTTGGCTTTTGCTTTTTCTTTTAGAAAAAAATCATGCTTTCTTAGTCCGTTAGATTTTTTTTGAAATTCAGAAGCAAGTAAGTATCCTTGATATACTATGTTCATTTCCATAGAACACTTTTGATGAGTTTCTTTCCCAATGCTATTAACTGGAAGTTGTCATGGGACAAGACAGAAGGTTCTTTCATAAATTAATGACTGATTAGAGATAAGAAAAGGAGGTAGGAACAAATGACTTGTTTTCAAAATAGTGGGAGGGGTGTGTTAGGAGGATCTGTGCTGGTCACTGTATTAGCAGATGATCTGGAAAAGAGGGTGTTCTGTTCTGAACAAAAGAACAGACAGATAGAAACTCAGTCCAGGAGGACAGGTCCCTCTGCTACTGATTGCTGGAAGGTAGAAAGATGTACTAATAGAAGAATTACCTCACAGATAGGTGCCCAATGCTCTTTCCCTACACATCTACTGCTGATTACTGCTGGAAATCAGAGAATGAACCAGACAGGCTCTTCATCTGCTTGAGTGCGCCGGGTCTTCAGTGAGCAAACTGGATTTTAGTGTGTTCAAGGCCCATCTATTTTTGCTTTTGGTAAATGAGTTTACTAAGAAGGAGAATTTAAGAAATGAGAATTTTAAAATGCATAATAGAAATTGCTTCTGGAAAGCAGCCTCTACATTAACAGGAAAATACTTAGTTCCAAAGTTGATTCTAAAAATTAAGACCGTTCAGTTTGGAAATGGAAATTTACTGTGTGATGTTATCAACATAACCACAGCATCCCCAAACTTGATTAGTCACTGAAGGCTTCGTGAAAGACTTCAGAGAAAAAGCAACATCAGTGCCTTGAGCCATGGTTTCTGAAAAGCAGCTGTGATCGAATACCTGCAGAAGTGGAGGAGAACTTGAAGGTCCTGATCTCTTCTGAACTTTAGGAAGATGCTTCTGCTTTCTGTGCTCAGAGCACAGGGAGGTCTCTGGCACACTCCTGATGGAAGGATTACAAATTCTTCTGTCTCCGTAGCCTTTATCACTGACATAGGCATTAAACAAGAAATCACTGCAATCTCCATACAAGTCCATGCAATCTTCATACACGGGCAAGCTGTTAGTGTTTCTAACTTGACTACTTGACTACTCAATTACTTGAAAGAAAAGGTCTTTCTTCACTAAAAATGAAAATTAATAGAGAGTAGAAACTAGATGATTTAGAAAATTATTAGATTTGGGAGAATACAGCAAAACTTGCATATGCAGTAGATTGTAACAAATTTTGCTGCACTTCAGTACAAACATCCTTATGTTTGCTATTGCTTCATTTCATTTTCATTACTAAACTATTGATAACTTGAATGGCCAACAATTCTGCTAATATCTCCAAAGGAGAAATAAGTAGATGTATCAAGGTAAGATGTGCTGCAAAGAGCAGACTTAAAAAAATGTGGTACAAATAATTTATCTTACTATTATACAAGTTTACTCCTGATGTTCTCTTTACATGAGAGTAAAGTATTATAGAAGTTTACTCCTGATGTTGTCTTTGCATGAGTTCTATTTATTTATTTCCTCTTTTTCTGTAACTCAAAGTGCCTTAGATTAGCAACCATGCATGTTTATAAAGGTTGTTAATCATTCTTCCGTCCTAGTGTGGATCATTTTTCAATTTTCTTTGCATTTGCTCATCAATTTCCCCTCGATTATAGGTACTTAACGAGGACAACAGGTACATGTCATTGCCTTTAGATTCTGAAAAGGTGTCTAAGTACACTTCATATAATCTAAGCAGCATGAATACTATCTTTTTAATTATCATCATTGGAACACAAAAACACTTTCCGAAAGGCTCTGTTTATTTTAATGAGCCCTAGAGCAGTCAACAAATATGTGCTGAAAATAGATACAAGCGGTGATCAAAGTATGCTAGCCTACTTCTATTGCAGAAAAGATTTTATGTCTTTAGAGCACTAAAATATCGGCCCTTGAATATGTTAAGGACAGAGGGGAGCTGCTCATTAGACATTTGGTGTATTTAATTTTCTTTCCAAGTGTAAATATATGTGCCTCTAGAATATATCAAAAAAAGTAACGTTTGTGGGTTGTGAACAGTAATGAAAGGGAGATTTACAGTGAACTGAGGCAAATATAAGCAACACACTCATGAGGCGTAAGCTTGAATAGACGTATTGGATAATTAACTACTGTTGATATTATCTCTGTAAGTTTATACCCATGCTTCTTCCAAGTCATTCGTGCTTGTACTGCAGTTCTCTAGTGAAAGTCAAGAGGCCTCTTTAGAGAGCGGCTTCATTACATGTTACAGGAAGAAGATACAATCTAAGCCAGAATTTTAAAATTGTATTCGAATTAGCATCCATAGAGAAAACCACAGATGAGAACTCCTATTACCCAACGAGTATCATCTTTATAGAAAGCGGCATGTGGGTATTGATTCTGGCGGCTCGCTGGTGCTGTGAGCTGCACGGGAGAATTCTTCCCTTGGCAGGAGCCGGGGAAGTGCCGGCAAACGGCACGCGGTGCTGCAGCCAGGGGAGGGCGAGTGGGCTGTGCGTAGGGGCACTTTCTCTTCCCTTAAGAACGAGACTAATTAGAAGGTTATTGATGAAGTAGTTTCAAGTGCGCCATTAGTTTCCAGGAGGTTAACGATCATAACAGATTTGGACTGAACACTTTCTGAGCCCTGTTATTAAGTAAGCTTTAAGTGTTCTTAAGTGAGCCCTCATTTTCAATTTTTCCTGTTTACTAATGACTAGTATTCTCTTTTATTTAACTACGGTCACAGGTGAGATGATGCATGATCCTTACATCCATTCTTTATTTCTTCTTCCTAAAATTTTTATCTATAAATGTATAAAATACGATAACTTTTTCTTTGTTCTTTTTTTCTGGGGAATTTAGTGAGTTTTTTTCCTTTAGACAATAAAGATTAAAGTTCCTTGTAAAAACAGGTATTTCCACAGGTTTCCTAGTCCCTTAGGACACAGTATTCCTTGTTCCCTCGCAAACCATCTCACAGTTCTCCTCATGTTGCCTCACTGAGGTTGGGAAATTCTGACTTCTCTCTTTTCACGAGCAGCGAAGAGCCTCTTGTCAGGTGAAGCAGAGACTGAGCCAAGAATTGAACCAGAGGCTGCTGAGTCCTCTGCATTAAGACCATTGCTTCTCTTTATCTGTTAGTGTATTTATTCACTCCTCCTTGGAAAGTTAAGCTTTGTATGCATGCATAGCAGGAAACAGCTACTGTGCCTTGCACAGTTTATTTTTTCTATCCTTACACAATTTATGTTTTCTATCCTCTTTGTCCGGAACGCAGGGGCATTTCAAGCAGTGGAGTACGTCTGGTTTACTTCAAATATATCACTCTGAATTTACGCTGATCTTGAAGCTCTGACAGCAGTCTTTACCTGCACAGGACTGACCGGAGCAGTAAGGGGAGTAAGAGGAAAGTTCAGCAAAGAGTCACTGCCCAAGGGTCCCGACACAGGGGCTAGGGAAGCCAAAGCCTACCTGGAGATGGATCTGGCGAGGGATGTGAAGGGCAACCAGAAACCTTTCCGCAAGCGTAGTGGCAGCAGCAGAAAGTCTAGGGAAAATGTGGTCCCACTGCGGAACGGTGGCAGGGACCTGGTGACAAATGACATGGAAAAGGCCGAGGTACTCAGTGCCTTCATTGCCTCGGTCCTTACTGGTAAGACTGGCTTTCAGGAATCCCAGGCCTTTGAGACCAGAGGGGAGTCTGGAGCAAGGCTTACCCTCAGTGGAGGAGGAGAAGGTTAGGGAATATTTGAACAGAGTGGGCAGACACAGTGTGGGCTCTGACGGGGCACACCTACGAGTGCTGAAGGAGCTGGCTGATGTCCTTGTGAGGCCACTCTTGATTATCTTTTGAAAGGTTGTGGTCACTGGGGGAGGTTCCTGAGAACTAGAAGAAAGCAAATGTCACTCCTACCTTCAAGAAGGAGGATCCAGGGGACTACAAGCTGGTCAGCCTCGCATCAGTCCCTGCGTACATGGTGGAGTAAATCCTGGAAACAGTTTCCTTGACCAGCCTTCTATGATGAGATGACTAGCTCGGTGGATGAGGGGAGAGCCGTGAATACGATTCATCTTGACTTTAGCAAGATTTTCAGCACTGTCTCCCCTAACATTCACAAATACAAGGTGCTGAGAATGGGCTAGACAAGCGGATAGCCAGGTGGACTGAAAACTGGTTGAACTGCTGGGCTTAAAGGGCTCTGATCGGAACTGCTGGGCTCTAAAGTCTTGTGATCAGTGGCACAAAGTCCGTCTGGAGGACAATCTAGCCTGGCTGTCCCACCTTGCCATCTCTAAGATGCATGGGCACAGGGCATCAGTGCTGTCCTGGGACAGCTTGAACTCAGCTGTCCACAGACCTCCAGTGCTCTCACGGCATGTGAGCCGTGAGCGTCTGTCTCAGAACGATGCTGCGGTCCTACGACGTTGCTCCAGAAGTCGGTAGGTTGTAGGAAGGTAGGCAAGGCAGATTCTGCAAGTCCAGGTCCTACATGTGGCAGATAGGTTTGTGTGGGGTCTGCACTAAGGCAACCCAGTTTTCTTTCTGTGTGCTGTTGGTGAGTAATGGCCTTGAGCACAGGCTCTGAGCCTGCACTAGCAATAAAGTGTACAGAGAGAGAGGCTTTCTGCCCATATCCCTCTTCTGGGGCTGTGTGGAGGAAGGAAGCATGAAAAGCTGCACTACAGGCTAAATTTATGGGGAAGTGTTAGCTTAAAGTATCTTCCCAGTGCCCGTATCCATTCCTTAAGATGTGAAATTCTCTGAAGTCTGGCTGACTTACTCCTCCAGATCAGTCCTTTGCTTGCTTGAACTCCAGTGGCATATAAATAATCCCATTAACATTTATTGCTTCTACAGCCTACTATGAGCTCTCTGAGTTTTGTCATTAATTCTTTTAGGTACAATATGCCAAGCAAGCAAGAAACGGTCTTCACAAGGGAATTGCCTAAACTGAGGCATTCTGAACAGCACAAAATAAGAAACTGTCAGGTGATCCATCTCCTGTTATAATTTAAAGGAGATTCTAGGCCTAGGACATTGTTACCCTTGTTCCCTCCAAGGATGATCTGGTTGATGCTTGCCTGAGGGACACATTGCATACAGAGGGATTCCCTGTGTTGCCAAGTCTGAATCTGTTCCTTGTAGTGTTGCAATAGTAGACAAGCACTCTCCCTCATTTAGTGCTACTAATCTCTGGAGAACAGGACACCTTTGCTTTACTAGCTGCCCAAGAATCACTTTCAAAACTAGATAATTTTTTTTCTTAAAAAAGAAAAAAACTCCTATTGTAGGTAATACATTCCAGTTTCCTGAGTTTTTCTTAAAAGTGTATTACATTCTAGTGGCCTCTGACTCTGCTTTGGCCTGAAAATACTTCCTAAGCTTCCTTTAGTGCAATCAAACTACAAAGGTGTTTCACACAGCTGCCCAGAAGCAGAAATCACTCCTTCAACAAGCTCTATGCTCGGGCATGTCTTACCTAAAATGGATCCTGCCTTGGAGTAAAATAATTATCAACCTGTTGTATGGATTCAGGATTGGAGCTTCTTCCCGTTCATTCACACGCCTTGTTCAGTGAAAACTTTATCTCATGGCTTAACTCACATCTGACTGTTTCAGCAACGTGTTGTGAAGACACCTTTAGATTATATTTCTTAGATGGATGAGCCTGAGTGAAGGTTTGCACCTAGTTTACTGTAAATAACATATATTACCTCTACCTGGCACACAGACAAGTGCAAATTCGCTACACAAGTCTATACATGGACAAAATAATTGCAGCTCTTTACGAGATCTTGATAGCATCTTGGTGTGGTGACAACGCACAGGACGGTGTGATCCCTAAACGTGATTTGTGGGGTGACTGTGCTGCCTTCAGTATGGGCTCGTTTGTTCTTTTTGGCCACAGTTCCTCTCGTCTGCTGTTGTGGGGAGAGGATCAGTCAGGGTGAGTGGACCTTAATGATTCCTTTATTAAATGGTCTCTTTGGCATGTCCAAAACCCTTTCCTGAGGTTCAGTATTTGGAATGAACCAGGCAATGTAGTTCGGACTAGATTTCCAGCTCTTAATTTAGTGTACTAGCAAGCAATTTCCATCAGGTTGCGTGAGCGTACCATTGCTGTGAGATGTTTAAAAACATACAGGGTAAATACTCTTCCGTGTGCGCTGGGAGGCAAAGAGAGTTAGATCAGGAAAACTTTGTCCTTGACATTGGTACAATTGTGTTTTGTAGTACTGGAAAAGCAAATGATAACATGCTTGAAACAACAAAACAGCATCTGGAGAAGTAAGAGAAAAAGCACTTAGAAAATAAGTTTGAAAAACACACTTTTTGTAAACTGATTGCAAATAGGCAGTCAAGGCAGCCAAGGAGGAGCAGCAGAAAAAAGCAGATGGGCAGGCCATGAGGACATGCCACTTAGCACGTCATTCGACATGAAATAAACTCAGCATATTGTCTTTAAAGACTTTGTAAGGAAAGGACAAAAATTTTGCCTGACGATTTAGCTCAGATATAAAGAAATCCATGTCCTATACATTAACAAAAAACTGAATAAGGTTAGAATCAAGTGAATGTGGTTTTTGTTTTGATGTGAGTGGCCAGGTGATTTCTTGAAGAGAGACCCATAAGCTGCAGCAGAGGTTCCTGGGAAAGGAAGAGAATCACCTGAGGAAACTGGTTCTTCCTTGACAAGGTGATGTCCATGTGGGGCAATCTTCAAAGTAGGTGCAAGCCCCTGCTTCATAGACGGGAATTCCTGACATGAGACAGCAAATTCCACATTTGGGCCTGGAAGGTTGACACTTCACCAGCATAGAAAAACTTTGACCATAGACATCTGCTTTATTTAGCAGTTCTTTGGGTTGTTAACCTGTTACCATGTTCAGCCCCACTGTCTTCAGAATTGTGGCACTGAAAGGTCATCCAGGAACTAGAAATAGACCTGTGACTTTGAATTTGAGGAACAGTTTTGGTTCCTATGTGCAACTTCAGTAGATGATCACTCACTAGAGTGTCTCCATTGACAGGGTTTTGGTGACCAGTTAGTCTACCAGAAGGAGCCAGGTAATGCCTGTAGCTAGACTGACTCTACAGCCTTAATAGTCTACAGCTCTCCGTTACCAAAGTGCCTAAGAATGTTTGTTTACCTTTGATTTTCAGACACTATATAGAATTAGGCTTACATTTTAGCACTTTCACATGCCTTTTGCTGCACTGAAGCCTCACTAAGCTAACACCTTCTGAGTCCTTGTTGCATCTTACCTGTATATTGTCTGTTGATCTGTCAACACATCTGAGGGCAATCCAGTAGTTTTCTTCACAGGAAACACGAGGCATTTTTTCACAGGAGCACGTGCACTTACACACACAGACATGTGTGTAGCCACGGAATGAAATGAAGTTCTTGCAGTGGAGCGTCTTGTTGCCATTGTGGTCCTGAAGGAGGGAGGATCTCTGCTTCTCCAAAGATCCTCTACTGCATTCTGAAACTACCACCTGAGGGAAAGCTCCTTTAGCAAAAATCTTCTGAAACTAAACAAAAAAGGTCATAAAATCCAAACCCTTGGGCCTTGTGATCTTTATTCAGCTGCAGTGAGCTAGGAACCTCACTACCACTGTTTCTGCTTTTGCAGGATTCCCAGCAGGAGAACTGCAAAAGCCTTTCTTTTGGGGAGCAGAGTATCCTAGGTAAGTACTGCACCAGGGAACCCCGTGCACCTGGGAGTGAGGAATGACAGGGAAAGGTATTGGAAAGACATATAGACAAAGATGAGGGCATGGAGAAGAAGTCTACGCTGCTGAAGATGACCAACAGGTAGTGCAGAGGAATACTGTGTTGTCCTTCTGTAGGGAAACCTTGGCCCTTGGGTTGTGTGTTCTCTGCTGCGTCCTGCTTTTACTATTGAAAAAACAGACTTTGAAAAGTGCTGCTTTGTGCAATAACTTTTCTTACCCCTGGGAGCTGTATGTGTTGCTTTCATCTTAAACTGATGACTGATCTCTCACAGGAATTGCTAATTAAGTGCACCTGAGTGGAAGAGTTTCAATGCTGTAGCATGCAGATGCAGCAGTGTGCACATGGCAGGTATTAAAAGGAATTGTAAATCAGGTAGCTAACACTTCCTGAACAGAAGTGAATACCCTGAGAAGCCATTTATTATCAGTTTATTGTTCACTTTCTGCTAATATCTAAGATTAACAGTGGGCCTTTGCCTGTGCCTGTTGAGGTGCTTGAGAGTATCTCCATATGCATAAATGATTGCCTGAGCAGGCCCATGTGCTGCTGTAGCTGAGGAAGAGTAATTATAGGTCACATAAAAATCACTGCTTTTGTGCAATTCAATATCTTTCTATTTTAGGGCAGGGTAAGACCGTGAAAAGTTTCTGACAGCAGTTTCTGAAAGTTATTTTGCAGTTATATAAAGCCAGTTACTGGTGAAAGTATCCTTAATAAATCTTTGTTTAAAAAAAAAAAATCAAACTTTTTGAATATTTTGGGTTTGCCATCTTCCAATCTGGATATGTCCTTGTAACAGGAAATTTGGCAATATATGTAGAGAGACACATTCAATTTAGGAACAAATAAATTTGCATTCAAAGAGAATTCTTATGAGCCAAGTGACTTTCTAAGTGGTAATTGGGGATAGAAGAAAGTCCTTTCTTGTTAAGGTGAACTTATTTTCTGCTGTGGTTATTGCAGACCTGTTTCCAGCTTTGCTTTCTGAAGAGATTTCTCTGTACCCTGACCTTCTGCCATAGCGATAAAATTGTGGTTCTTTCAAAGAATTATACTTTGCTCATTTCTCTTCTTTAAAGGTTACCTTAGCTTAAATTGGTTTTGCTTGAGTACGTATCAAAATGAAATTTAGTAAACAAATGTAGCTGGTTTATATCAGACAACAGATTGCTTTTGTCCTTGAAATATTCTGGATCTGTCTTCTGTCTGCTTAAAAGAAACAGTACATGGCACTGGAACAGAAAAATCATCAAAAAGTCATCAGCACTTGCTGGAAAACTGATTTAGCAAATATTTAACTTTTAGTGGCGTTTTAGTGTCCAGTTCCAGCATAACCACTATAGAACAGTTGCATCTATTTGCCTAAAGGGAAGCTAAATTATTGCTTCACATCTCAGTGCGAGAAGTAAAATACCATTCAAATGGCACCATTCATTGTTATGAGTCTTCAGTGCCAGATATGTTGAAATAGAGACTTCAGACTACCTGAGTTGGTGGCTTCCTTATAGTCCTCTGAGCCTCCCCAGTCCCAGAATGTTCCCCTTTAATCTGGTACCCGTTGGGCTGCACCTAATGCCCTCCATCTCCATCCAGCTGTGCCCCAGAAGTGAAGAGCTGGGAGCATTTCTGGCAAAATTGTTGTTGAGCTGGACAAAATGCTGAGGGGGGTTTACAGAAGCAAAGGCCAAAATTCACCCCAAACTTCATCCCCTCTTTTGGAGCTGGGGAAGGCCCTAGGAGTGCCCAGGTACCATGTCCCTGCCATTCATGGTGATCACGACCCTTAGAGGAAAAATAAGATGTATTTAGTAATAGGGCTTATTGGTTCCTCTTGATCTCTTTACATGTTTTGTGCCATTCTTTTTATACTTCTCCAGCTGTAAAAAAAATCCTGTATAACCCCTTTACTTCAGATGTGGAAAACAAGTCTAATATAGTACATTTAGTATGGGTAATTATCACTGTGTGCTACACAAGATTACAAATTTGTCACACCAAAGGATGATATTTCCATTGCTGAAATGTATAATTTTAACCAGTGTTTTTTAGTGAAGGTTTGCAATAGTACTTGGGGGGAAAAAACAGTAGGGAAGATTTTATCATATGCAAATTACCTTTCAGGAAAGAAAAAAACAAAGTGAAGAATTGTCATGGGAGCAGGGGGAATTAAATGATATAATACTTTTTGGGCATAACTGAGATGAGCAATTAGTGTGCTATGGATCATTAGGTCCAGTAATAACATGTTACTTCAAACCTCTGCCTTTCTCCTATTTCAATACAGTGTGTTAGAAATACTATAAGCTACTTTGAAGTATGGCATCTCAATAACTGAAATAATTAAAATCACAAAGAACAATTTAATGAATGAAAGATGCATTTAGTAGATCACCCCCCCCCCCCGATATCCACTGCATTTGATATAAAAAGCCCTGAACCTTTTCCTCTTTCATCCCTATTTCTCCCAGATGCATTTTGTTTATTTGGATATAATGAGGAAAATACAATTAGTTGTCAATCAGGAATATGAAATATTTCTTTCTAATCTGTTTCTCCAGTGCATTAGATCTGACTGTAGGTCATGTCCTATGCCTGGGCAAGTGCAAGGCAATTGTATGACCTCTTTTTTTAAACAGAAGGGAGATCTGTTTAATGCTTTTCAAACGAGAGTCAGTCATTTGCAAGTCTGTTTGTTGCACGCCAGTGAAGAATGATTGAAGCTGGCATTACGGAAGCCCACTGCAACCTTTGATCTATCCTTTTTTCATGACGCCGCTAAGAGAATAATTTCACCTATAACTTTGTCCCGTTTGCAGTTAGAATATACACAACGCAGTCAGCTGAAGGAGACATTCTGGAGCTCCTGTGCTAATAAGGGATTTGGTTAGAAGAGTGAACCATCACAATGCTTTCTAAAGTTTTATATGAAAGGTTGCTTTTAAACAAGTAGGAGTTTAACATTCAGACTTCCAACAACTTTAAGTCAAAATTGTGCAGGTATGATTTTTAGACCCATTCTTCCCCAGTTTAAATAAATAATGATCTTTCTTGAGGTCTTCAGTCCTTTAATGTTCATGAGTGTGGAGACTTTCTAAGGAAACTGCTTCTTTGTGTTGCAGGTCATTAAGCTACGGTGCCATAGGAGTAATTGTTGGCCATGAGTTTACTCATGGATTTGATAGCAATGGTGAGTATGCTTCTATAGGTTGATAACTTTTCTTTTTTTAACAGAGTTGACAGATTAGAAAGCTGACTTGTATACGCTTTAGCTTTTCTATTGGTTTGGGTTTTAACAATGCTGAATTGCATTTTTTAATTTATTTACATGCAATCTTGCTTGTCTGAACCAGAATTTGTTTGGTAAGGGATGCCACAAGTTTGACGCTTTCTATTTTTTGAATGGAAACTAAATCAGCAACAGACTTAGAAAGTCCTGGCAGGGAGGGAGTGGGAAGGGCAAAGGGATAACTTCTGATTGACAAAAATGACTTCCAAGAAAACTTTTCATTTCAGTTTTGACTTTTTTCAAAAGACAATTACTTACAAATACTAAAATACAACACTGGAACAGAAGTGGAACAGAAAACTTACTGCAAAATATCAAAAAAAAAGAAATGGTCTGAGAATGTCAAACCAACTGTCCTGAAAAACTGGGTGGAGTTGGGCATTACCACCATCTCACTTGGCCATCTCAGTAAAGTGCTTTTTAAAATCAGGCTTCTGAGAGAGAAAGGCGGTGAGGGGGAAGACAGTGAGAAACATGAAACTCCTCCTCCAGGGAGCAATTCTGAGTATCTGACTGACCTCCCGCTCTGACTTACTGTCTAGAGAAACCTCTTTCCACTGAAAATACAGAATGTTGAAGGAAAAGCAAGCTTCTGGCTCACTGCCTGACTGAAGTTAGGTTGCTTATGTTGCGTTACTTTGAATACCTTTTAAAAAATAAAAGGAAAACCTTGTATTCTGTTGGCACCGCTCTGCAACATTTTGTGTCAGCAAACACTCCGGAATGGAGAAGCTTTCCTTCACAAACTCCCATCTCATTTTTAGGAGAGTATCTAATCTCCATCATGTCTCCAGGCAGTCAGAGAGGAGCCTAAGATTTCATTCCTGAAGCAGACCACTACCTCTTGCCCAGGCTCTTACCTTCCAAATATAGAAATCAGTACCTCTCCAGGGAATTTGTCATCTTGAACAAGACAACACACAGGGAAAATATAAAGAAATAAAAAGATGAAAGAAAGCATCTGCAGTACTTGGTATTGTGTCTCCTGGTTGCTCCCTAGGTCTCTTTCCTGCAGTCATAATGAAGAATCAAATCACAGAGCAAGGCTGCATCCCCACGGGCAGCTAAACCTGCTCTCAAAAAAAGCCCGAACGCGTCTTGTGTCTGACTGGCTGGAGACGTGGTGGAGATTAGATGCTCTCCTACAGATGAGGTGGAGCAGGGACCTGAGGCTGAATCTTCCACCAGCCATTGCTGTAACCGTCAGCCTGGGGAATGGGATGAGTGTATTCTCCTTGCTTCCATGAATAGGGTTCAAATGTTCTGGTTTTGCTCCAAGGTGAAAAATGGAAACTTCAGAAGTTTCCATGAAATGGATTTTTTTTTTTCTTTCTGGTCAAGCGTATAATTAATTAATAATAAATTAGTTACCACCATGTCTGCAGAATCAAAGACATATGGGCTGAGGATGAAAAATACTCACAATTATTCTTACAAGAAATCTCATATGCCTCTTGCACTACGTAATTATAAAATGTACTATAGAACTCATTAGTCATTACTATTTTTTTCTGAAAATGGAAATTATGACAATAAATAGAATGCCAGCTTTTCACCACTGACTTGAGCGGGGTCAAGATTTCGCTCACTGATCTTATCCATTTTATACACACACTTGTATGAGCACATTCACCTCTCATTTCTGTGCAGGTGATAGATTCCAAAACTGAGAAAGTGTGGGGTTTTCTCCTACATAAATATTTGTTTTCTTTCTTTTTTAAGGTCGGAAATATGACAAAAATGGAAATTTAGACCCTTGGTGGACAACTGACTCTGAAGAAAAATTTAAAGAGAAAACAAAATGCATGATTAATCAATACAGCAATTACTACTGGAAGAGAGCTGGCTTACATGTATGTAAATCACCAGTGATTGAAAGCAGTGGTGCATTAGGAGTTTGGGGTTTTTTTTTTAGAGTTGTCTTTTTATAAATCCCAACATATTGGGATATTAGGCTACCAACTTCATTTCTCACAACAAATCATTTTTTGAAGTGAATAATTGTGATAAAAATTGTCTGTCAGATTTGATTAGTCCAGTCAAATACCACTACCCACACCTTGGTGATGGGGTTAAACTACTTCTCCTCATCACATCATTTTGGAATCAGGGGAAGAGGATGAAGCCACACAGCAGGGCTGGTCTAATTACTGTGAGCATGTTAAATGTCTTCTGAAGATGAGGTCCGTAATGAAAACTGAGCAGTCACTCTTTTTAAAAAGAAGACTATAATAGCATGTTTTATGGATTCCTTTAGCAATTCCGCCTGTTATTTATTACAGCTATAAAATGGATGCATAAACCCTACTTTATTTCAGATTCAACTCTTGCTATTTCTTCCATGTGTGCACGCAGACCCAATTTGTATCTCAAATGAAGGGAGTATGATAGCAGTAGCTCATGGAAAAGGATTGAGAAAGAAAGTGCAAGGGAATGGTTTCTGTTTCGTTGTTTATCAGAGCTATGAGCTTCCCTGAAAACGTGCACATTATGTAAGTGTCCAAAATGAAGGATAAATAGGATAAATCCCAGACCTTCAGAAATCAATAGCTAAAATTCCGGTAACGTTGGCTGGGACATGCTTTTAATCTTAATTTTCAGGATAAAATACATACCCCAGCCCCTACTCAATTCTAGCACCTCTACTTACATTTTAGAATCAGAAATGCAATTATGTCTTTGTCTTTTAAGAACAGAGAGGTCACATTGAATGCTTAGAAATAATTTTAACACTTTCCCCAGGCTGTTTGTATTTGTCTCAGAGATAAAAAAGCCATATTGTGGGCCAGTCTGAAGTCCAACAACTCAGACTTGAAGTCCTTCATCTAGGCTATTTTACAAATAAAAATTCTCAGGCTCATTCCTGAATATCTGTAGGACAAAAACTGTCAATACAAAAATAACTCTTAAAGAAGGTCATTAAAACCTTCCCCAAGGATGTGGCTGTGCCCTTCCCATGCTCCTGCCATTGTCTCGGCCATCCCTTTTATCTTCTGTGGTGTCTCTTGACGTGGGGTAGAGCTGAAATTTTCCCTCTGGTGTAACTACTGCCTTTGAAGTCTGTGGATGGGCTTACTAGAGAGATCCTGGTGCTCACAGCCTTGTCATCCACAAGGCTTTTTCCTCCGATTTCTGTGGGATAACTTAAAGCACTTTTTAGATGATAGAAGAAGAATCTTCGTATTTTCTGCCATATTTTATAGCCTATGTATGAAGAGCTATGCATGCAAAGAGCTTTATTTTGCCTCTCATTTACATCAATATTCTGCAGGTTTTTACCCTGTATGAATATTTTTTGTGGATCGAGAAGCCTATTTACTCTTCTTCTTTCTCGTCTGGTTTACAATAAAAATATCTCCAGAAAAGAAGTGTAATGAAAGAAAAAGTGGATAGAGAAGTAGCTTCAAAGTGTGGTAATCAGATAAAGTCATCTGATCAAATAAAGGGCTTATTGTGGTCCCTGAGCGCCGTCACGAACTGTCTGCACAGAGTAGTCTCAGATCCCTGACCAGAGCTGCCCGCGATCAGTGGAAAGACTTCTTCCACTTATTAAAATGACCTATGGCCCAAGTGCCCTGCTAGGTTACTCTCATCTTATGCTCTAAATCAGTCTACTTCGCCAGCCCACTGCAATAAAAATGTATGAGTAGGTAGACCAGAAAAACCAGGCAGCCGGTGTGTGTGTATGTTCCCTGGCGTCCCAGCACCTTTTCTCCTAAAAACCTCTCTCCCACCTCTGTCTCCAGCCTCCAGAGGGGAGGGAGGGCTGGAAGGAAAGGGGTGCACCTTCCTCTGCTGCTCCCGTTTCTCCTTTTTTACACCCTCGGGTGTAACACTGGACCCAAGGCATCAAGCAAGATGCCCCGAGTCCAGTCGGGTGCTCGTCTGCACTGAGTAGTGGGGCTGTCTACAGGTACCTGGGTGTCCCCAAGGTCCTTTTACCTCTTCTCCCCCATTTCCCCCTCTTTTACCATCCTGAAAAGAAGGTGAAGTGACGCACTCATCCCTGCGGCACGGGAGAGCCCATCGCTGGAGGATCCGCAGGTCAGCATTGACCTTCAGGGCTCTGCTCAAAACTGTCCTCGATTACCTTGCTTATTCGAGGCGTAGAAAGCAAAACCGCTTAATTACAAATACAGTTTGGGAACACTAAGACCTTAGCAGGCTGGGCGATCAGCGATAATGCTGCACTTGCAGAAATGAGGATTTCTTCACAATGATATTGCACTTGGTAATACCAGGAGACTGGCTTTTTCACAAAGTTTAGATAGCGCTGCTTCTCGCAATATGTTCTTGTTGCTCTTGCTCTTGGAATCGATACTGGGGAAAAGCAACGTGAATCTCCTTTGCAGGTATTTTTAGAGCACTGAATATACTATCAATTTCAATTCTGTCTCTGACAGTTGTTTCTAATTACGCTGGTTTATGTTATCACTTAAAAGTTATTTTTGCATCCCACGAGTATATTAAGAGTTATGTACAGAAACAAATGTAACCTTTTAGATAAAAGTTTAAGAAAGAGGCTACTGGATCTCACATGTAACCAGATAAAAACAGTCTTCAGGGGAAAATTATTGAGGCTTAGATCAAAGATCAGGGACTGGATTCTTGAGTGCATTTTATCTACTATATTTTGTGCTACAGAGATCTAGGACAAGAGCCAGGATAACTTATCACGGAGAATTGTTTACTGAAAGTTTTCACATTGAAAAACAGTTTTCTTAACCAGAGATATGATGCTTGAAATTGGCTGAGGTCATTGTCACCTTGCTTTGTTTTTTCCACTGTTTCTTGAAGTTGATCAAGAAGGAAGTTCAGAAATGGATCAAATGACTGATGTTCTTTCATTCTGCCAGGTGAAAGGCAAGAGGACTTTGGCAGAAAACATTGCAGATAATGGAGGTTTGCGAGAGGCTTTCAGGGTAAGTAGATGAAAAATATCTGAAATGTAGTATTATTTTAAAAAAAAAAAAAAAAAGAAAAGAAATAGCTGTGATCAGGCTCCGTGTTGCTGAAAGGCACTTAGTATCTCTTTCTTATCAGGCATACAGGAGATGGATTACAGAAAAGAGGGGAGGAGAAGAAGAGCCTTTACTGCCAGGCCTTGATTTCACACACAACCAGCTTTTCTTTCTGAGTTATGCCCACGTGAGTAGTACAAATGTGTTTCAAGCCCACATCTGTTAACCTGCACAACGTGCGGTGCAGAGATGAGACTGCTTTGTTTCAACAATCTACACCAGCCAAACCCAGACTTTTCAGGGTATAAGCAGAGACTTCTTCTCCCAGGACTATTAATTTTTTTTCTGTTTTCCTCTTTGTCCTCATCTATCCATGGTGCCAGAACTGCTGAAATTATTCTTGGTTCTGCAGTGTTGTCACAGCAGCTTACTTTCCTCTTGCTGCTTCCCTCCACTACAAGGGTCTTCTTGCATGTATTGATTCCTTAGCTTCTTTCCATTTTAGCTTCCCAGGTTTCTGGTCCTTGCAATACGCAGCAGTTTCTGACTGCTTCCACCACAGATTCCTGTTGCAAAGGTACCGCCACAATTTGTTACCAAGCGTGTTCAAGGAAACCAGGCAGCAGTGAAGAAAATCTTTGTTTATTTTTTCCTATCTTTCTTTGCTGTACACTAAATAAGCTGTAGCAAAACTTTGTTAGGGGATGTGAGTTTTTTAGAAAAACATGTAGAAAGAGGGAGAGAATCAGAAATTATTTATTTGGTTAAAAGAGTTGGGACAAACTCCCTATATGAGAAGTAGAAGTTGGGCTATAAAACTTTGCCCACCAGTTGAAGGAATGAATCATCTAAAACTGAAGAAACAGGATCCAATGCAACCAACCCTGGCTGAAAATCATTTCTCTACTGAGAATCGGTGTAGCAGCGTATGGGTCAATGGCCATTTCAGTTTGACAGTATTGACCAAGGAAAAGACTCCACTTTGGTCATTTATGCTGAGTTTCACGCTGTGCCAGTTTTTCTCCCAGAAAGCTTTGAAGCCCTAGGGAAGATCTGGGGGTCTTACAGGACCGCTGCAGGAATGGTGTGTCCAGTGGACCCTCTGAGGGGAGGCACAGGCACAGTGAGAGCAGTGTATGCCAGGTACCCCTGAGTTCAGCCTGTTTCCACAGAGCTCAAGACACTCAACAGACTCATTCAAACTGCCAGGGCTGTCTTCAGCCAGACAAACTTGCACTGAAGTCCACATGTCCTATGGGCAGTCTGGCTTAAAGGATTTTGTCAATAGGAAACATTCAACACAGGAGTTTAGGCAAGGTAGAGGCTGCTTAAATGAGATTTTTCATGCAATGGATGCAGCATAAGAGGGATTATTCAGCTGTGCAAATATTTTTCTCTACCCTGTTTTGTGGTCAGTTACAATTGGGTTGAGTATCATATTAGGAATAGTGAATTGGGGACCACTGATGGAAACTTGAAAATTGTGTCATTTCAAAAGAAATAATCATTCCAATGTGGAAAAAATATGTCAGGTAATATAGCTGCAATTCTACAGATGATAAGTATCATTATGTGTACCTTTTATACACATTACATAGCTTTGAAACCAAGAAGTATGCTTGGTAATTATTAAGGCATGAGATGCTGCAGCACAAGCTGAAAAGCAAGCTACCATTGTAGAGAACTTCAAAAAAAGACCTAGTAAAGTGGTTATGATTAGATGATGGGAACAAGTGGGTGGACAGTAACAGTGGGTGGAGACTGGATCCATTAAGGCATTTGAAAAACAAGAGAATATACCAAGAAAAACCTGCAAGTTAGCAAAGGTGAAACAAAATAGGAGTTTGCTGCGTCTTTCCATTTTGTGAATTCTGTAAGTAATAGGCTTCCTAAGAACAGTGACATTACATGCTGCTTTACTTATGAAGTCATCCCAGATAACGTGCTTTTTATCTTTTATTAGGTAAGATGCAACTCCTTTAGACCAGAATCTGCGAGAGAGCAAATATATGTTGGAGCTCACAGCCCTCCTCAGTTCAGGTAGTGCAAATAATGTATTTACTCAGTATACATCAATCACTGCAGCACACAAGTGCAGAAATTTAGCATGTTAAGAGGGGTTTAAGAGCAAACAGAAAATTGGACTGTGCTCTTGGCTTGGATTGAAATTGAACTGTTTTTATTAGCTTACCTTTCGCTATTACAAATGCTCTTCTGTAAAAACGAGGGGTTTGCCTCTACCTTCAAAAGCGGTTGAACCAGAACACACTCTGATCCCTGTGAAGTCCTGTAATCATGGCCTGAGTATCTAAAATGCCTCATCTATCACTTTTTTTTTACCCCTATGCAATTCTAGTTTAGAAAACAGTGACTATTAGGAGGGTCCTTGATTTAATCTTCCTGAGTTCATTAAAAGCTTTAAAGTGAGTACCATGAATTATATTGATAATACAAAGCAAAACATGCCCTGTAGGTTCAGTTTGAGATTAAACTCTACAGTTGGCCTTCAAGAAACGCTTTGCTCGAAGGAGCTGTGGTAGTCCTGCCGTAACAGAGTGTTTGTGTCTTTGCCCAAAAGGCATCCCCCAGGCTCCCCTAACCACAGCCACCGATGAACCCCAAGAAGGAGAGGCTGGAGAAGGGGAAAGTTTAAAGACTACATAAGAATTAGGAAGCCAGAGTTTATTTCTCTGCTTCTCTACAGAGTTTGTGTGACGAAGAGCAAGTTGTTTCTGTTGGGATTCACGTCGGTTGCATTTACTTTGCTAAGAATTGTGTGTTTGTCCTCAGTCAAGTGCTACATTACCCCTATATTTGGGGGAAGGACGTTAACTCCACAAGCTGATCCATAATGGAGGTGACTCCGATACACTGGATTAGTTGCCTTCTGGAGATTCCTACGTCTTTCTTTTGGCTAAAGAGGGAGCTGGGTCATCACCTTCTCCATGGCCAAACTGAGGTGATATGAGCCCCCTTTGCCTCAGTTCTCTCTGGGTAAAGTGAAAAATAGCAACGCTGGCTTCCCAGGGGAGCTGTGATGTTCCTTCACAGGCACTCGGATGTGTTCCCTGGACACAGCCACGCCAAAGCTGGAGATACAAACACGGCATGCATTAACACACCTTGGGCTACTTATAACCAGAATGGGTTAAGAAATAATGGAGCTGGAAACAGGATGACACAAACTGAATATAAGCTAGCGTTGCAGATGCGTGTGCTTGGTCTTGGTAGGCTTCTATACTCTGGATTGAAATCTGCGCTAGTTGACCTTTGCAATACCTGTTGCACCAGCTAGTGAGGGTAAAACTGGTGCAGCATGCAAATCTGCACGCCTTTTAACGATTGAAAATACATCACGGCGATGAGGACAGGACTATCAGGCTGATCTTCAGCCTGCAGAGTGAAATTTTTTTATAACTCCTACCCTTGTTAAGATTTTGGTAAAATAACCATCTCTTGACTTTTAAAGTCCTCAGATTTATATACTTATATGTATATTTATATACCTATATGTATATTTATATATTCTGAATCATTACATAGCTACATTCCCATGAGATGGTGCAAATCCCAAAATGTACAGGGAAGCCTGGAGATAGTGTATTCATGAGGAAAACTCATGAAGGAATCAGGCTAAGAAAGAAAAATCCAGAGAAGATTAGAGGAATTTGGGGTCTAGAAAATACAGACAAAACTTTTTCTTAGCTTTTATCTGAGATATTCAGAACAGGCATCTGTTTCAGACCTAAAGAGAAACTGTGGTGCTTATCTCTTCTTGCAAATCATATCAACTGGGCTAACAAATTATATTATCTATTTCTCCCAACTTTGCTTCCTTTATGTCCCAAGACCATTATGAGTATAACAGCAGTACAGCTAGTTTCAACATTGACAGCTCTTGCTATCCAAAAAGCCAAAACAGCCTTTTTTAAAGTAATTATAAAAAGTAACTATAAAAGAAGATAGAAATGAGCAACACACATCCTGAGCATAGGTGCATGTATCTGAGTTAGTCACCTCAGGTTCTCTTCACAAAGAAAAATAGGCATTTTGAAAGTAAGAGAGTGTGTGTGTGTGTGTGTGTGTGTAATATCCTTCTGTAAATAATAAATTTAGATGACTTAGATTCTGCAAATACATCTTTCTATTGACTGCCAAGGGAGCCCAGAGTGACCTGTTCAGACGAAGGTGTCTCTCCTGTAGTTCAATGGGATGAAATCCAGACAGCCCACTCTGATTCCACAGTTAATGTGTGGCAATATCAAACCATGCGTAGAAAAGTCACGTGCATGGACACATAAAGATCTTTCACTGGCTAGATTCTGGTTTTATTTACTTTTAATTGGCAGATTTTCAGTATTAGCATGTGTCTTTGCTATTTCTGAATGCTGGTTTCAGAGTGAAATCCCTGGCGTGGCAGGCAGAACTCCCACCAACTTCAGCAGCAGTTCTGCATGACCAGCTCTTGCTGTTCAGTCCCTGAATATATATTTGCAATGTTTTTAGAGTAAGGCTGTATATCTTACTTGAAGCCTAACCTCATTTTGTAATTCTCCCTACAAAACTGACCTTTAGACATTTTTGTGCCAGCTGAGTGCAAATTTCCTTACCCACAGAAAGTCTAATCAATGTAATAAGAATGTTTTCTACCACGCTGAGCTATGCTGAGAAGCTGATTGTCTGTAATGGAGAAAAATGCCTTCCCACGGCATAACAAAGGAGGAAAGGCATACAGTTAATGTATCAGTAGATACTTTTCTGCTTTTAACTCAGGATGCTGTTTACTTCAATACCATTGCAAATTTTAGGTTAGTAAATTCCAAGATGCTTAAAAGCATAAGAAAAAATCAGCAAACAACACAATCCCAGTCTAGCAATGGTAAAATAATAATTTCTGACAACGTGAAATAATACAGACATGGAAGCAGGAGCCAAGGATGACTGCATACAAAGAGCGAGCTATTTCCAACAGATCAGAGGAGATGAGATGCTCGCAGATGCAAGGCTGAGGTGGCCAGTGAGAGAAGCTCTGCCTGGGGTCCTCCCCCTGCTTCAGGCTGCGAAGCCCCCAGGAGCCAACTTGCACACGTGTGTGTGTATGTGGGTGGGCAGAGGGGGGTGTTCGAAGAACCTGGCTGGAATGAGCCAAAACAACCCACTCCCAGCACAGCCGGGGTGGGTTCCTCCATCCTCCCGACCGCTGGATGGGCTGCAGCGGGTTGGCAGGGGCTGGAAGAAGGATTCCACCACGCCAGGCTGCCGCTGATCTCCCCCCTTTGGTGCCAAGGGTCGGTTTAGAAAGTTGTTCTAAATGACATAGCAGCCACAAAATGCAGTGGGTTTTCGCTGAGTTACTAGCAAAGATGCTTCTCAAAGCACCGAATGAAACAAGGTTGTCTTCACATTAACTTTAAATGGCAGCGGTTATCCTGAACTTTTTGGTTTTATTTGTGGAAAAATTACAGGGAGAGCCTGAAAACTCAACCTGAAGTGAACACACCGAAACGCTTACAGGTCTGTAGCGTTTAACAGAAGACAAGCTGCATGTCGATCGCTTTTCTCTTTGCAGAGTTATCGGTGCCATGAGCAACTTTGAAGAGTTCCGTAAAGCGTTCAATTGCCCAACGAACACGACGATGAACCGAGGGGCAGAATCCTGCCGGCTGTGGTAGACGTCCCTTCCAGGTCTTCCGTCCAGAGGGGTCTGCGATACGGACTGCTGCACGCCCACTGCTAGAGTTTGGAGTAACGGTCTGCAACCTGGAGGGGTGTCACTTCAAATGCATCTTCCTTACCCATGCTGATGACCTGCATGGATCTAATCACTCTCTATTCAGAGCCTAGAAACATCTGAAATAGAGGAGAATAGATATTCTTTAACAATAATAACAGAAAAGGAACTCCTTTTATCCATAGAACTGCTCCTGCTCATCTGCAGTTGTACTGCTGTTGATGGATACGTGCCATTATCGATTCTAATTCCTGATTTATAGTTGAGCAAGAGGTAAATGCTAAAATCCAGTTTTAATCTATTGCTCTGCAGGGGTGCTATGCAGAATGCTCCCCCACAAAATTTATTCTTTCTGGATGAAGAAATTCATGACACCTGCTATAAAGCCAGCTCTGATCTGCTGTGTGATACAGCTTTTTCATAGCTTAAACTGTCACTGCCCAGCATGCCGTAAATGATGTTCCATGATGTAAAGACACAAGACTTTATATAAATTCGGTTTAATATGTCAGATTAGTGCCTCAGGTTTTGGAACAGTTTCAAGCTGAGAAAGCACCTCATGGTTTCCATCTGCTAGGACTAAACAGAAAGGATACTTGTCAGATCATGGCCTCTTCTAATTTTAGAACAGCTTATGATAAAAATCTATGTATGGTGAAAATCAGAGGCTTGCAGAGGGAATTCCCAGCAGCCACAGTATTACGACACTTATTCCTGTTTACAGTGTGGGCAGTTTTTTTCCCAAGGGGTGATTTTTACCTTGTGCTGAAGGTAGCTTCACCTACCTTTATTTTTAAGCCTGAAATACTATACCAATTTTAATTTAGGGATTTCTTAGTGCCTGGGTCTTACAGGAGAATGTAAGTAGTGTGCATGTTTGTCCTCACGTTCTGGACAGGGCAGGGTGACTTGTGATTTTAAGGAAAGAAGAATGTGTGACTGAAAAACAGAGTACCAGCAGCATTTGACTTGTCTGGATAAAAAGAGCAATTCAAGAGTAGAGGACTTTTAAATACAGTATGCATGCAGGCCAGGTGAGTTTTTTATTTGGTTTCTAACAATATTCATAAAAAACATATTTTATTGCAGCAGAAAAACTTTAACACATAACTATTACTGGGGGGCGGGAGGGCAGAAGAGACCAGCCCATTCTTCCCCAACAGAAAGATAGATATTTAACTGGTATTTATTTATACCTGGTGCATTAATTCATTCTTACATGGTGGAATTGTTTCAATTGGAGAGAGAGTTTCTTTAGACTGATTTAATTAGTGCAAATCTATATACGTCTCTGTGTGTATATACTTTTATATATAGATATACACAAAAAAAATATGAATTCTTCTATTTGCTTAAATTTTATTTTATCAGTATAGAAATGTTAGTAAGATAAACTTTTGTTACAAGGATTGGTCAAATATTGTCCAGTAGTCAAGGTGGAGGAAGGCTCAACTGCAGCTAAGTTTTTGCAAATGAGGGTAGTTTCCTATGCTTCTTTATAAAGAAGGGGGACATCATGGAAACATAATTTATGGAAGGAAACAGGCCCTGAAGCTGCCTTCCAGAGAGAAGGAAGCAGACACTCCTGAACTCAAGGCACTGTTGCCACTTCTTAGAAACAAAGTATTATGTTGTGGGACCAGGACTTTCTTTTTTCAATTTTTCCCTGAAAAAGTCAAAGTTTTCTTAAGAGGAAAAGCACTTTTGCTTCCTTCAAGCCAGCTCTATTCCTGAGTTCCATGGATTACAGTTTGTCATTTGAATTGCCACTACTAAATTTTTTTCCTGGAGATACTTTTCACATAAACTGTGATGGCAGTATTTTCACAGACACTTCCCTCAAACAAGCAGGTATGGGTCTTGAGCAAAGTGATACCGTTTGCCTGCTAATGGGATAGTTCCTTAGCAAACTGAATACTGTACTGAATTCATTCCTGTGCTCCTATGAGCACTGACACGACTTGACGTTGGCTGCTTTGGATCAACAGCACGAAGTTCAGGGGTGACATCCTGGCCCCATTACAGGTAGTACCAATAGGGTCGTTGTCCTCAGAAAAGTCAGGACATCAACTCAAACACTTACCTAAGCTTTCTAAATTACTGGACTATGCAAAGCCAGTTTCACAACAGTCATCTTTAAGTTTTCTGATTTTCTCTCTCAGATCAGAGATGCATTTGCAAGAGCTCCTCTCTCATGGCTATTTTCCAGTGGGACAGATTCTGTCACTTTTTGGTTTATGGGGTTGTTTCTCTGTACTGGATAGCAATTTCTTCTAAAATGCCTGATGTCTGCTGCCTTAAATGTCACTCTTGTTGCTCCCTTTGTGTTTAATACCAAGGATATTTGAACTGTGGTATGCATATTCCCAACAGCACAGGAACCACTGCAAAACTGTTTCATCCGTGCTGGGGCATCTCCTGCAGCCGGGAGGGGGGCACTGGGAGGGAGGAAGAGAGGGCATCACCAGGTTTTGTACCTGATTTTACCAGTTGAGAGGGGACCTACGTGCTGCCAGAAAAGCCAGAAGTCCTTGCTGCTGACTGGCACTTTCATTGGTAGCATCCCTGTTCGGCGAAGCCTTGCTGCCGATTCGGGTTTTCAGTGCCTTGGTCTCGTACGTGCCCGCGGGAGGATCCTGGCCTGCCTCACCCGCCTGCTTTCCACCTCAAACCGAACAGCTGATGACGCGATTTACAGTTCACTTTGGAGCCAGGTATTTAGGTACCAGCTGGAAAGCAAAGCAGAAGGTAATCAAACGCGTTCTTGACACTCGGTCACCAAAGATAGCCAAAACATGGTGATGGTTTCTGAGGTTTTCTTCCCGTTGCCTCTTTTATCAGACTCCCTGGCCCTGCTTCGTTTTCACGTTGTGCCTCCTGGGTCTATGCTGGTAATGCCTGTCTCTGCTGCTATCAGGCTCACTTATTGCATCTATGCAAACAGATCCTTCATTATATATATTCTTCTCCCACAGCTTTTAAATTGTTGGGTTTTTTTAACTGCCAGTAATATTGTGAGATATTTCTTCCTGTTGGCTTGGTAATCTTCTCTTCTAGTGATCAGGAGGAGAAGGATCACCTATGAATGAAACGTTTTTACCTGTCTAAATTTGAAGAGATATTTTTCTACTGTGTAGACATAAAGAAACAACCTCTACTCCTGTCCCATGCCCCCTTCTTTGGGTCCTGAAAACATGTAAACATGCTATTCTATTCTATTCTATTCTATTCTATTCTATTCTATTCTATTCCTTCTTTTTCTGGCCCAACCCTGAAAACCCTAAAACACCACCTTATACACTGTGAGTAGTAGTTCTGCTGATCACATTGTGAAAGAGTTAGCTTTACACACGAGTAGCTCTCTGAAAAGGTGGCTGTGCTATTTACCTGTGTAAACTGCTTAGGTACGTAAATGATGTCCAAGCTGGGTCTGGATGCCAAAGGACCAAAAAACCCAGTGCCATTATAAAGCTCTGCCTCATGCCCTGTGCAGGGGGACTTCAGCATTCTTTAGGTAGGAACACTATTATGACGCTAAATGTTTGAAATATTTATAAAATAATCAGGTGGTTTTACGTATAACTTTTCATTGAGTATTATTCAACAAATTGCAGGCTTAGAGGTATATCTCACAGCAATGTTATATATATACATATATATCTGTCTCCAAAGAAATATTAAAATCCTGGCAACTCAAGAGGCCAAACTATAGTGAGTTAAAAGGGGTTTTGTGTCTATGTCTTTTTAATCCAGATTTTTATTTCGCTAGTCAGTCTATTGTACTTTTTAATTTTTCTTCTTGCATAATAGGTTGATTCACTGTTTTAAAGATAATTGTGTTAGCCAATAAAAGCCAAAGTGATGAAGAATTTTCCTATGCTTGCAGTATGGCAAAAGCTGCTTGGCCAGTCGCTGTCCAACTCTACAATGTTACTTCTGTAATATATAGTCTTTATAAAATGTAATAAAGAGCGTAATGACATGGCCCCAGGTTCTCAAGGCTACCGTTACTGCTTGGCAGGCTAAGAAGGACCTCCTCTCTCAGAGGGTTGTCTAGCCACCTCCAGGCAGCGTTTATCAAGCTCTGCTTGCCCCCACTAATCTGCTGGAGACAATTCAAATGAACATAGGATGAGCTCGATGCCGCAGAAATTGCAGCAGGGCAGGCAGCAGAGCCGTCCCAACCAGAAGCCGCCGGAGCATGAGAAGGGGTGGGAGAAGATCCACCAGCCTCACTCTTCTCCTCTTGCCCCGGTCCGTTCTTGCATCAGCCCATCCTTTGTAGCCTCACCCGCTTTTCCATTGCTGTTTAAGCATTTTCCAGAAGCGTTTTTACCAGGATAACCCTAGCCCCGTGCCTGAGCGCGAGCGGCAGCCCAGCGGCGTCTCTTCCCAGCCAGCACGCAGGACTAACCGGTTTTGCTGCCTTCCCAGTCTCTGGGGTGACGGCAGGTAGCTTACCTTGCTGCTCTTCCTCACCGGGGGCTTCACGAGCCTGACCGAGCGCTTGTTCGAGGGCTGCTCGGGCACGGGGACCTTAGTGCCGAGCCCTTACGCATCACCAACTTGGCTCTTTGGGGCTAAGCGCCCGATTTCTTGGGCTCTGACCAGTCTCCTGGCACTGCTGGGGTGCCCGTAAGGAGCGGTGCTGGCCCACCTCAAGGCAGCACGAAGCCCGTGAGCGGCGAGGAGCAGTTGTACCCGGTGGGGACGACGGCCGAAGATGGCCTTGCCGCATCTTCGGAATGATGCTCTGCGGTGACACGGCCTCCCAAAGCCCGTCGCTTTGTGTGGGCAAAAGCAAAGGTTTTGCGTGGAGGAAGATGAAGGAACAAAGCAAAGTTTGGGGTTGGAGCGTGAAACCAGCCTCGGCACGAGGAAAATGTTTTTGCTTAACTCTCACGGGGTTTGCTGAGCTTGCTGGCATCTTGGAAAGATTCTTTAACAATGGCTAGAGATCGCCCGGAGGAATTCAGGGTTTATCTGCTACAGCAAGAGCCTGCTTCGCTAATCAGACAATTTAATCCCATTTAAAATGTAATATATATTAAAAAAAGAAAAGAAATTAAAGATTCCTGAGGGATTCTCCAACACAGCATTATGTTTTATTAAATATAACATCAAAGTTGGAAGTTACTGAGAATCAAGATAATGCGTTGCACTAATTTGTGATCAAAGAAAGAGATACAATGATATCATTTTAATCATCCCTAAGCACCACAGCTGAAACAGCTTTACGTACAAGGTTAGACACATATACAGATGAATACATTAAATGTGGGCGTGAACTTAGATGCAGATTTTTTAAAATGTCTCTAAAAATCTTCTCACATCCATAACTACTGTTCCAAGTGGTGAAAAAGTGACCTGTTTAACAAAGCGTGGGGAAAGGCTTCAAGAGGGATTTCAAAACATTTTCTACCACAGAGTTTATTTAACGTACCAGCGGTGCAGTGAGCAACGACAGTGTTGGTCATTTTATATCAATGACATACTTTCCTTCTGAAATGTGAGTAGCAGAGACTTCAGTACATGAATCTGAAAAAATATGGTCACATCCTCTTACTTCAACACCAGGAAAGTATTTGGGTAAAACCAGGAAAAAAAAATTATCTTCTCTAATACAACAATTAGGGAAACATGAATATATGCCATGATACACAATTAAAAAAAAATGCTGTTGTAGAAGATGCAGTTGCCAGACTGGGCCAGGGGAATGGTTCACAAACTTGGCAGATCATTTCTGCTGGGAGAAAAACCTGAGCGCAGGAGACGCGTCTGCCTTTGTAACTCACTGGGGAATGTGTGGGTGTTACAGCTCAGTCCTTTGGGGGGTCCCAGCACCGATCAGAGCTCACCCCGTCGGGGCCGGAGGGGCTATCTGCCTTTTCTAGGGTGTCCAGGGCCCCCAGGAAGGCTGTGCCTGCAATTCTGCCACTGACTTCTGGTTGGATGCACTTCTTTTTGTTCTTTTCCCCCAAGCACGCAGAACAGTCATATGAATCAACCAATCTCCACATCATGGCTTTTTAAAGGAAAAAAAATGGTGCCTTCATAGGTCCATACTGCAAAACAATATAGCGTCACTGCATCTTAAAAACACCCGCATATTTGTGGAATAGGGCTGCTCTTAACCAGACACTTAATGCTTATACTTTCATTTCGTTCTGCTGGAATGGGGCTTCAGCCGTTTGCACTGGAGAGAGGAGAGCAACATGCAGAGTGACCTCTGAATAGGATGATAAAGAGAAACTAGAAACTCTTTAGTGTTGTAAATCATTAAAGATTTTAAAAAGTGTTAGTACAAGCAGTGCTATAAAAGATAATATATATATATGGGGCACGGCACAGGAAGTCTGTAAGTCTGTGCTATGTAAGTGTATATAAAAACGTCAGAAACATGAATTAATTAAAAAAAAATAGAGTCTCAGGATAAAACTCTGACCTCGCTGACTTCCTTGGGTGATTAACATCTGTGGGGCCAGCATTTTACTCTGTCTGGATAACCGCAAATAGACTGTACTGATTTAAAACTATTTGGGACACATATTTTTTTCCAGCCAGAAAAAAATTTCTAGCCTTTGGGGTTTTCAAAAGCTGCCCTCTCCTCTGTCATTTGCATAGGACTGACTCTGTTTGCTCTTATCAAGCAGGTATTGTATTTTCATCTTTCTTAAACACTCTAAGAGTTACTTTATCGGTGTTTCAGAATCACAAAGTAGTTTTTTCAACTTGACTTTCCCAGATGAGGCTCTAGCAACCATTAAAGTAAATGCAGGATGTCCTACCAAACTAAGCGTAGGCTTACTGGTGCCACTGAGGCGGTTTTGTCTCCATGATGAGACAGAAAAGTTTTGTGTTACTGGAGTGATGGGGAAAGCCGGCGGTGCCCGTGGCCGGGGAGGAGGTGGGTGGTCCATCGCCGGCAAGAAAAGTTGCTCGGCAAGAAGGGGGCAAGTGCTTGCCCTGTGCCCCTTGCGCTACACCCAAGACATTTAAATGATACCGCCTAGCAAAACAAAGACAACTATTGTCCTGACCAAGAAATTCAAGTAGATTTCTTGGGAATATCAAAAGGGTGGGAAAACTCGAGGTATCCTACTGACTGAGGCCGGTAATAAAAGCACCGGCGTCTTGCTTATGCGTGCTCCAGCCGTGGGCATCTGCAGAACCACCGCTGCCTGCAAGTGTGGCTTTCCCTTCGTTTTGAGATGGTGCAAAAGGCTGGATGGGCTGGGTAAGTGTCCTGGGTTTGGCTGGCAGAGCGTTAATTTTCTTCCTAGTAGCTGCTATAGTGTTATGTTTTGGGTTCAGTATGAGAAGAATGTTGATAACACACTGATGTTTTCAGTTGTTGCCAAGTTGTGTTTAGACCAAGTCAAGGATTTTTCAGCTTCTCCTGCCCAGCCAGCAAGAAGGCTGGAGGGGCACAAGAAGTTGGGAGGGGACACAGCCAGGGCAGCTGACCCCAACTGGCCAAAGGGGTATTCCATACCATGTGACGTCATGCCCAGTATATAAAGTGGGGGGAGTTGGCCAGAGAGGATCGCTGCTCAGGAACTGACTGGGCATCGGTCGGTGGGTGGTGAGCAATTGCATTGTGCATCACTTGTATATTCCAATCCTTTTATTATTGTTATTGACATTTTATTATTGTTATTATTGTCATTATATTATTGTTATTATTGTCATTATTATTTTCTTCCTTTCTGTTCTATTGAACTGTTCTTAGCTCATGAGTTTTACCTTTTTCCTTCTGATTCTCTCCCCCATCCCACTAGGTGGGAGGGGTGCTGAGTGAGCAGCTGCCTGGTGCTTGGTTGCTGGCTGGGGTTAAACCACGACAGCGAGGGAAAAAACCACAAATCCCCCACCAGTGGGAGAGCAGTGCAGAAGGAGGCTCGGTAAGAAAATGGGGATCCTGGTGCTGCCCAGACAGGAGCCACCAGCACCAGTTCCCCCTTCAGCAGCGGGTGCAACGCACCTCCTCACAGAGTCAGGTTTAAGCCCGTTCGGTTAAACCTCCTGCCTCCTTAGGGAATCCTGCCTGTGCAAAAAAACCCAAGTGAAATGGGGAGGAGGAAGGGGCTCGGCCCGGAGAGATCTGTCTTAGCAGTCGGGCACACCTTGGTTCACACGAGCACCAGTGCAAGGACTGGTGCAAGGACTGGTGCAAGCACAGGTGTGCCACCGAACCAGCTGCCAGGCTTCATGCGTTCCTCCCCCCTCCCCAAAAATTTCCCGGCCAGGTGCCAGTCCCCTGGCTGGCCCGTTGTCACCATCAGCAGCGGCAACGGGGAAGGGATGTGCAACGTGCGTCTATACGTAACGTGCACACGTGCAACGTGCGTCTATACGTAACGTGCACACGTGCAGCGTGGGTATGTGCAATGCACGTGTGCTCTGCCTCCAGCCTGCCTGCCGGCTTCTCCCCATCCCCTCTCCCTCCTGCATCTCAGCCAAACAAGGAGAAGCAGGAGCGGGAAGGGAGCAGCGTGGCCGCTTCCCAAGCCGGCCCAGCCGGGCTAACCCAGTGGAAGGCACAGCTTGCAGGGAGCAGCATCACCCGGTCCCAGCCTGAGACGGTGGAACGGTGTCAGGTCATCTTGGAGACGATAGAGGAACATTTCTCCTCCTAGCCCGGGCTGAAGTAAAACGTCATGGTCTGTCTCCAGCTTCATAATTATTATTTCAGCTCTTTGGCATGTGACAGAAGGGCAAAATATGGAGCCTTCCTTTAGTGAACACTTTCATTATTTCAGCTGGGTTTTCCTTTGTTCTGCAGTCAGTTCACAACAGCCAGCAGTTCAGACCTGCTAGCACAGTACTCCTTGCAAGAACAACATGTGTTGAGGCAATCATTGTGTCTGTATGCAGCGTGCTTATTCGGCTTTGTTTTAATAAATCCAGTAATAGGCTTTCAGAGGCAATGAAGGGAGAAGAATAATTTGAAAACAAAGCTGTTGAAAAGAATACAATGCACACACAGTAGAGAAGAGTGTGATTTTGGAAGTCTGTGCAGCTGTTTTATTTCTTTAGAGGATTTTAATCAACCTGATTACACAGGGAAGCAAAGGGATTTTTAAAACAGTGTGGTGATAATCAGCCAGCAGAGAAAACAAAGGGGTGTTCTCCCTCTCTCGTATCCCTCAGTTTTATTGTCCCCCTTCCATGCGATTTTACAAATATTAGCTCATTTTAATTAAAAAACTATCCATGCTGGGGTTTTGCTACAAAAGCAATTTCAGTCTTTGCCCACTATATCATTTAATCAAAGATATCCTAAATGCTTTCAAGATTGCCACGGCTGCACCGATCCGATTGCCATCAGTGTAATGGCTTTCCCAGTGGATTGGAAAAACCCCGTAATTGGACATGAGCCCATCCTTTCAAGTGGGATTAGCAGCTCTGCTTCAGTCTTCCCCTAAATTTCAGGGTCTGATGTTCTCGTCTTGCTCTGGTGTACTCACTGTCGCTGCTGCAAAGCAACTCTCCGGTGCCATCCTTTGAGCCGGGCTGTGCGGGCACAGCAAAGGGAAGGAGCGCGGAGCCGCGCTGCTGCGAAAGGCCACCTCGCCGTGTCACTGGGAGCAGCTGGTGGCCACCCTACACCATTCCTTAAAAAAGAAAAGCGTATGCGTGCGTGCGAGGTGGGAATTTGCCACTTGTCACTCCTAAATGCTTTTAGATGGATTTGTCCAACATCCTGCTCCTGCCTCCACCCTCTCCCTGACGCCGTGAGGTTTTTTTTGCCAAAAGCAAAGCACCAGCAGCGTTTTCCCTGCCTCAGCAGCCACCTTCTGCATATCCCACCTGGGTGTCTGAGCCTCGCCTCCTCTCCCGTCCTCCAGCCCTGAATCATGCGTTATCCCGCGGCATCTCCCGCAGACCACCCGCAAGCAGGAGCTTTCGCCGCGGTGCAAACGCAGGGTGACCTCCCCGTGGTGCACCACAGGAGCAAACAACAATGGTTCCTTAATTTATTTTCTGCTCTCCTAGGTTGCCCTGTGTTCAGCTGGAAGTGAGTTGTGTTTTTTTTTCTCTGCAGGACTCATCTCTCTCTTACCCGCTTCCCAAGTCTGGGAGCTTGTGTTCTTCACAGCAAATGGTCTCTTCCAGGAGGTGTAAATGGTCCAGCTCTGATGGGAAGTTGAACATTCATTTAAAAATATTTCAAATTACTTTAAGTGTACCTATTAAAAAAAAAATTACTTGGGGGAATTGGAGAGAAAAGTGGCATTTGCTAATGGCTTTAATTGGATGCCAGTCTAAAACCTGTTCCTTTGTTCAACTACAAAGTATGGCCTTAATGGAGGAATTAATGTGGAAAATTCTGTGGCCTGCCTTATTCAGATGCTCAGACTTGTTATTCATAATGGTCCCTTATGACCTTGAAATCAATGAATCAAAGCATAATTCCTGTTGTGCCTTCTCCTATCCTTTGGGCAATCGTTTTGTTTATGAAATTCTATGCCTCTGAAAAAAATCAGATTTTCTGTTTTCTACAGGGAATAACATTTCCACCAAAACGACATGGAGCCAGGAATTTTTAGAAAATTCAGTGCTTTTTTTTAGCACTCCCCCAGTGTCAAAACTTTTCAGAGCCCCACTTTCAGAAGACCGGTGCCTGCAATGTTATTCAAGTGCTTACATTGCTAAAAGCCCGGGGAAGCCCAAAGAGGACCGTTTAACTTGGCAAGGGGCAGACCTACGCCGGCTTGGGGACCACGGGCGTCCCGTTCATCCTCCGCCCGGCCCCGCTCTGCCGCCGGGGCACCCGCACCAGGTACAGGAGCACCAAAGCACCTAACTGCTAACCAGCTGGCAGGACGAGGGATGTTTTAGCTGAACAGAGACCATTTCACACGGGAGACGTGGGCTGATCTGGGCGTGATGCCTGCTGGGGGAAACTTTCATTTTAAGGCATTTCCACACCGGTTTGTTGGACCGGTTGCCTATATCGGGCAACAGCTCAGGATACAAAGACAGATCAGGTGGAATTGAAGGTGACAGGTCTCTGTCCAGGTCCTTCTCTCGGGGTGATCGAGTGAAACATCCTCGGGAGAGAACCCGAATGAAAGAACAGAAACACAGAATGTCTCCTCATCCAAAATTTCCCAGGAGTTCAGAGGGCACCTGAAGAGTGCCCAAGACTTGCTTGGTTCTGCTCGTGCAGAGGATGGATATCACCAACAACTGCAGCTATTCAGAAGGCACGTAAGTCCTGAAAATAGTTGGGTTTGATATATGCGATTTAAAAAAATAATTTTCAGATGATTCTGGCAGGAATTAACTAACTATGATTATGCAGTACAGGAACTGGAAGACCCCTGCTCTCCATGTCAAGATGACACACAAGCGGTATGATTTTAGCGTGGCACAACAGAGATGTGAATCTATGACAGAGCTCGTGAATAGTTAAAAGCAAGGACTTAAAAGCTGTTCTTGCAAGCTGGACAAAAGGAGAGAAGGTTAAGAAAGCAGATTCTGGGTGGGATTTGGGTCAAAATATGCAGCAAGAATACAGGAAGATCTAAAATGAACCCCTGATACGAGCTCTTCTCTTAGCTTTACAGTGGCAACCTCAGGCTGGAAAGCTACTTGGAAAAAAAGACAGGAGTCCAGGCAGCACCTCCTTTGATAGTCACTGTTTTCTCTTCCTGCCATTTTCACACCTGATGTGTTTCGTGAGAAAATGTCACAAATTTCCAGTAGTGAAGACAGTGAATGTGTTGAACCCTCTATGAGCTACAGTGTAGTTCACACAAAATATGAAGATTAATGCCTAGCAGCGAACTAGAATCTTTAAAGGAAAGATCAAGAACATATTTTATCTTCTCCTCTTTCTGTATCTACGTGTTGGAAACACTGTCATCTTTCATGGTGAAGATGAATGGGAATATAACCCTTATTGTTTTCCAAAATTTTGTTTGCACCAAGATTCTCCTAGGAAGGCATTAGGGAGCACAGATTTGAAGGACACAGTGCTTTGTCCCCTGAGTGTCTGCTCAACTATGGATTTTTTCATTTTCTTTTTTTTTTTTCCCCCAGAGCTGTCTTTCATCTTTCCTTGCAATGATGTTTCACACTTGATGGAAGTGGTAGCACTCCCAATCATCTGAATCCAATCCTGGGCAGCTTAATTAATAAAGTGCTTATCTTAATGCCCCATGGGGAAAAAACAAAAGTTTTCCAAGTGAAAATAGATATAATGTGCTGGCAGAATGTTAAAATACAATTAGTAATTAATGTGCATTGTGAGATAAAAAAATATAGAGCAAGAGTCAGAGTTTGGGAAAGGATTCGAGATGCACGGTAGCAAAACAGAACAATGAATTTTCTGTCTCTCTGATGTCTCTTATAAGATAAATTTTCTATGAGCTGTTTTCTTTGAGGACTTGAAATCTTCCATGGAGGGTTGACATCTGGAAATTATCCATTTCCATGTGGATGCTGCTTCCAAGTCTTGAAAACTTTAGATGCATTTGGCTAGTTCCCTTGTGTAAATGGCTCCAGTGAGTTCTTCCTTCGAGTTTTTCTTCCTACCAATGGGATGAATTCAACTAATTTACTGTAATATAAGAAAACATAGAGATACCAGAAGAGCAGCTGGAGTTTAAATTGGCAAGGGATGTGAAGGACGAGAAGAAGGGCTTATATAACAGAATTGCAAAAGGAAAACTAAAGAAACTGTGAACCTAATCCTAGGAAATACTCAAACCTTGACTGGAGGCAACACAGGCAACCTGCTCGAGCTGGTCCTGCTTTGTGTAGGAGGTGGACTGGAGACTGCCAGAGGCCTCTTCCAACCTGAATTACTCCGTGATTCTCGGACAGTGTTAGTCCTCTAACAGGAACACTGCGTGGAACTAGAAGCTGGTGGATTAGAGACCACCATCAGACCAACTGCTTTGATTAGACAGTTCAGGTATGGGGATGCTGAGAACTTTTTAATTGCAAGGGTAGATGCAAGAGAGCACTTTGGGATTTGTTTGATGAGGCGAGCCAGTCCTGCAAGAGGTAGGGGAAGGAACTGAAGCGGGGGCCAAACACAGTGACTGTGGTGCTGTTAAGAGCCCCCTGGAGAATCCTGAATAGTTGCACGCTTGTGAATGCCGTGCACATAAAATTACGAATTACCAATCTGAGCACCCTTCGTTAGAGAGATCAGCACTTCAAGGTCGATAACTGTTTTCAGAGTGGGCTGGACCAAAATGCCATATCAAACGCTCCAGAGCTTTGAAGGAAGTTCAACTCTAGACCCAACCAACACCTTTGAGAAAGGGCAGGTGGTGCTTTCGGGTGGGCTCTTGTACAAATAGTCCTTCCTGAGAAAATAGCAAGGTGAACAACCTTAAAACATGGTTTATTTAGTGAAGTTCATCTTCAGACTTGTCACTTGAAGTATAATGATTTTTAAGCTGACCCTGAGTAAATAGTTTGTGTAGCTATTTATTGTGGGCTGACTGTAGTCAGTGGCTTGCTCACCATAGCTTTAGCTCAGACATGTGGCTGTCCAGTATGACACCCAGTCTGTGTTCAGTGGCCTGAATGTATGGTGCTGATCCTCCTCTTTGGTAGGAGGCTCTAATCAGTACTGCATTTCTCCACAATGCATTTTCTTTAATGGCAGAATAAAATTAATTAATTCTGGGAACTAATATTCATGATCACAAATAATATCTCAACATATTCTTAGTTATTGTCTAGAAAATGGCTGCCAGCATCACATTACAGGCTAGTTTTTTAAGTAAACGGATTTGTTGCAACTTGCAAAATTCTTTTTTGAGGGAGTGTGCTAGTGCACTCTGGCCATTATTACATACCTAATAATTGGAAAGGACATAGCTACCTGACTTCAGGATTTTCATTAATAAAATTGCTATTCTCAAAATTCTCAAAGGACTGTGTCAAATGGCATCCTAGAATGCTTCTCCACAAACCCATTTGTATCGGCAAGCTCACAATACTGTTTCTGTCTCTGCTGACATATATTGATCTTAAGTTCTCACGACAGAGATAATGACTTTGCTAATGGCACAGTAAGTATCACAATTTACATCAGCTATAAATCATTGAGCATCTCAAGAGCGTACAATTTACCATGAATGAGCTGAGTCATAAATTGTGACCCTGTTATGTTTCTGCCAGTCCAGCAAACCTGCATCACTTATCTCTTTCCAGCCCCCACATTTCAAAGCGCTACAGGAACAAAAAAAAGAAGACAACAGATAAGTCTAGTAATTTATTTCCAGACATGTAACAACACATCTAAGAAAGGTCATCTAGTGAACTGCTTCTTGGGATTGTTGGCAAAATAAAGTAAAATTGACACAAACTTAAAAAAAGGGAGACAGCAAATTCATTTTTCTACCTCCTGGCTTTCAAATACACCTGTGGCCTCATCATTTAGGAGGAAAGACGTGAAGCCCAGAGCGAGCCACACACACGGACAATGCATTAAACTGGACTTTTTGTCCTTCATCATGAGCAGGTGGGGTTGCCTTCGGAAGTGGCGTGGCACTTTCCCAGCCTGCTGTGGAGCAGATCTTGACGGGCAGGCAAGGAGCTCATTTAAATGATGTTCTCTGCTCCCTGCCAGAAAGTTGAGCCCTCCTGGCCAGGGCAGAGGGCAGAGTGACCCGCTGCTGCAGGCGACAGGGATGCGGTCTCAGTTTTACATAACTGCTTTTAAAAATTTAAGCTGTCGTGCTCCAAGACGCGAGGACTTGACTGAATCTAGGGAGCAACCCTTGGCGGGTTTTCCACTGTCTCCATCCTGGCTGCCTTGCGTTTTATCTGTCTGGCATTGACAAACGCAGGGGTTGCAAAAGCCTTCAGTAAAAGGGAAAGATTGCGGTAGGGAAGCAAATTAACCAAGAGTTTAGCCTCCAGCTGTTCTCCGCTAGATGTTTTCCTGGCAGCCTTTCTGCTGGGGCAGCTTTGGGAGTCAGGACCGTCTCTGTGACGTGACGTGCTCTGCTCTGCCAGGTGGGCTCTCAGATCGGTGGGTGTCTGGTCGGGCTCTCCGCTTGTCTCTCCCGTGAGGACTAGTCCTCGTGAACAGCGCACTTGTCAGGGTTTCGCTTTAGACTTTGCAAAGCTGCGCCTAAACTGTGTAGTACTTAGCCTATATGACATCCAAGAAGTCACTTTGGGCTCTTGAACTTTTTAGCTTGGGGGAAAACAGATCCGTCTGCTGGATGGCTTGTCAGGGCTGCAAAAATGAAGCACTCTCTTTCGTGGATTTATGTAGGGTCTTGGTGGAATTAGCAATGCAAGCCTAGTTCGGATGTTTTGTTGATCAGAAGCAGTAGTAGAGCCAAGCCTGACTGTTTGCATGAGACGCAAAAACATTTGACGTGGATAACAAGAGGGGAGTCGACAGAAGAGCTGGTTGCGGTGCTGTCTGTTAGTGTAGCTTGAATGGCAAGCTGGTGCCATGGAGAGGATTTTCAAATGTTGTGATATCATTCTTAGGCAAGGAAAACCCAACAGATCACCCCACCCATGCTGCAGAAAGGTCTTCAGCTAATTGCAGAGGATACTCATTCCAATTAGCAGCCTACATTATGCATACTGCTAACACTATCCTTGATAGGAACTGACGTAAGATAGAATAGGTGTTTACAAATAGCAGTTATATCTTGATCACTGCAAATTTCTCATATTATTTAGAAATTTTTCTAATGGAAGTTGTGGTTGTTAGCATAGAATGTACATATGAAAAATTTGCATATAACAACATAGATATAAATTAAATTGTTGAATCATGGAACGATTGGCTAATTTTGTGCAATGTCCTTTGCTGAGGCCCAGGAAAGCCACGAGAACCCATGTGCTATACCGAGTTACCCTGATTTCCACAAAGTCATCCTAAGATCCTTTGCTATTCTGACCAGAGAGGTGAAAGCCAGAGTATGGGATTTGCTTATTTCAGGCAATGCAGAAAGTTGAGCAAAACCAGTATTCTGAAGACAATGGCAAGCAGAAACCCAAGTAACTTCCCTTCACATTGGACCTGAGCAGTCATTTGTTTGGTGTTAAAAACATTTCATAGGAGGTTTTTTTACTGAAACATTCCCTATTGTTGAGCACAGGTTTCTTGGAAACGGAACAATTACTAGCTAGAATGCCTCCAAATTCACAACTCATTCTCCTGGGGGTGAGAGCAGGTGATAGAGAAGTCTGTCATGACAGAGTTGTCTGCCCTGCTGTGTAAGTTCCATTTTAGAGTAATAACTCATTTCCTTCAAAAGTGAATAATATATGATCTTTAATATTTGAATAGTGCCTCAAACTGTAAAGTATACTTTGAAATGTTTTAGTCTTAAATAATAGTATTATTAGCCTATGTTTCATTACAAAGTTTCTCAAGAGCTTTCCTATTCTTTTTCCTGAGGAGTACTCAATCAAATCCAGCTATTCTGGGGCTGGAACACGAGAACTGCTGTGGGATAAGATTCTGAGGCAGTGTGTTCGTGCTGGAACGGGAGCATCCCAGCTCCACAGAAAGCCACAGGTAGGTAAGTAGAACTGGTCTCTTCACAAAATACTTTTCACCTATGAGACATTACACAGATATTTTTTTTTTTAAAAGCCTTAGCATTTGGAAAGAAATAAAGCATCTTTTCAGCAAGATTGTTTTAGGTAAAGGCTATATTTCAATAAAACATTTTCACAAAGAAAATGCAAAAAGTTTTTGTAATAATTGGCACCTCTTTTTCTTCCATCCTCAAAGTCACATATTTTACTTTGGGTCTTTACCCACAGAGTGCTATGATAAATAATAGATACTATACTATTTGTTAAAATGCTATTTTTCTGTTCTTTCTCTTTCAGCAAATCCTGCCCTTTTCTAGCATTAGGAAATCTCCATGTCTGGCATCTAAAAATATTTCTCAGCATAAAAAAAAAGATCTTACTTGTTCTTGACTAAAGTTTATGGGTGCATTTCAGCTAAAAAGAAATTAATACCAGGATTGGGACTCCCCTGATATCACTGCAAAGAGCTGTGGCTGGGAGGAGGGAAGAAGAGAAAGAGATGATTGCCTCTCTATAAATAGAATATTTTCTGCACATCACTGATCCTGCACAGATGTCTGTCAATGACAGAGATGCTACTTCAGAAATTACTTAAACAGCTGCATTCCAGGCAGAGAGGAGACAATTAACAAATGGATTTGAGCTGCAGAAACATTTCGTTTGGTGACAGATGTTTGGATACAATCTTACTTTTTATTTATGGAATAAATGCTCTTAATCTGAGTTCCTTTTAGTATTTGTCAGAAGAACATAAGTGACTATTTTCTAGGTGAAAGTGTTTATATCACAATTTAAGAGTCACTAATTTATTATTTTACTAGGAGGAAGCAGATGCCCTTGAAGTACTATTTGACTAACCACAGAGCTTGTCTCTGGGCGAAGGACAAGCACGGTGTTTGGTGAGGGAATGTACAACTTTGGAGACATGGGGGCTTCTTTCCATGAAGAGGACAGACCTTCTCAGGGAGTAGTTCTCCAGGGGGGTGTTGGTCCACCCCTTCCAAATGGCCCTTATGGGGATGTATACTCAATTTTTCAAGTTTCCAAACCCAAAGTAAATTTCTTTCTGGAAGTCACCGGTAAATTAACGAGTCTTAAATTGTTATATAAACACTTTTGCCTAGAAGATAATTCCTTACAGAATAATAAACTGCTGGATTTCCCAGGGGAACAGGGGACAAATTCAACATCCAGGATTATGCGCAAGGTCAGATTAGTTAACCTGCTGGTGCCTCCTAGTCTTAAAATCTAGACATCCTTAACAATTCACTGGCTAACTTTCAGACCCTGGTAATGAATGCCCCCATATACTGTTTAAATCAAGTTGTACAGAAATACCCTAGATAAGGGTTTGCATTGCCTGGCAGTTCCCCTTTCATTCCACCAGGGACTGAAACAAACCTGGAGGACTCCTAAAGGGACTAGGATTGCGCTACTTATTTTTGCAGTTAGTTGCCTGAAACCTTTTCCCTTTTTTGACTTGCTTTGCCTAATAATAGATGCGTTTGTTCCAGATCAGCCGACATTAACGCAGGGGGAGTGAGGGAGACAAGGCACGAGGAACCGGAGCGATGTTTCAGGGAGCGTGGGGAGCGAGGCAAGCGCCGTGGGAAGGAACTCGGCTGCTGTGATTTGAGGTGTGGTACGTGTTAGCGTGGAGCAAAACACAGGCAGGGAGCTAATGGAGCTGGTGTACCTCTCTCCGAGGAGTTAATTTGAATATGCTGGATATTTTAACTACCTTTTTTAAAGTCTGAAATAATTTGGTTCTAATTTCTGAGCAGGGACTTGCAGCCCACACAGCAGTAGGTCTTGATAATTATTAATTATATGTTTTTCCTCTGTTCTGTATGACCTTGTTTGTAAAAGCTGTGTGGTAAAGCTAGAATATTAAGAGGTTTATGGGCCCTGGCATGCCACATAGCTAGAAAAGAGGAAAAGAATTAAAGAGCAAATGGATAATCCAAAGTATCACCCCAAATTCGCACCCTTTCAGAAGGCTCTGAAATCCAGAGCGCACTCGTCCAATGCACATGACACCTGAAAGAGCGAGTAGGTGATTTTCTGGTTTAGCTACGACTAAAATTCACACACGCTCCCTTCTGACAGTCTGATCTAAAGTGGCAGCAGTCTGCAAAGGCAGACGGCAAACTGCCCGCGCGGGGAATTCTAGCTTGAAAAATCTGCATTAGCTTTATCCTAGCAGAGACCCAGACACCATGGCTTTGGCCCAAGCTTTAGAGTATGTTACAGAAAGGCAAGACTCGGGTACCATGGGGAATCCAAATTAGATCTGAAGGGGAGAAGCTTGGGTAGGAAGTTTTTGTCTCTATTTCATCTGTGTTACCTTGTAAGGAGCTGCTCTACCCTCCTACTACAAGATCACTGTGTTCCTCTCCAAATGTCCGTGTTAATCTAAAAATCCAGCCTTCTGTAAATGTGAACACTCAGAGTGTTTCTTATGTTGTACTTAGAGAAATGCTGCCATCTGATCTTTCTCCAGTTGCCCAACTCCCCCAGAAATCATTTTTTCCCCATTAGAAACATTGAAGCAACCTGACTTGCACTAGGAGAAAAATGTCCTGGAAACCCTGAAAGCAGCCTTTTTGCCACAGTTACAAGGAAAAAGTGTCAGCGGACCTGGATTTCAAAACACTGGAGAGATACATATTACTTTTGACTTCTCTGAAAAATCAGTTTTCCTTCAAGCCTTGACACACGCAGAAGAAAACATATTTCCTTATTGACTATGCTTAGATTTTCTTCCACAGGTTTGGAACATAACGTCATTCTCTGCGCGGTAGCTTGTACAGCAAGTGAATTATTGCGGTGTTGTTGGGAAGAGGGCCTGAGGAGGTTCATGCACTATAAAACCAGTGTCCGCCCACACTTTACTTTTAACGTTATCGCACAACACAAGCACAGAACAACTCAAATTAAGTTAGAAATCTAAAATCTTTTTTCTCCTGCCCTTTTGACTAACAATGTAATGTGCTTCTCAGCTCTTTAAATTGCAGAAAGTGGTCTCACTAGAGTCGCAAACTTCTGTGATAAAGATTTATCTACAGTTATGACTAGTAAGAGAGGAAAAAGAAAAGCAATTTCATGAAAGCATAGATGTCTGCTGCAAAAGGTAGATTGGCTGGGAAAGTTAGAACAAGAATGACACCCTTTCTCGTCTGAATAATATTTATTTTAAACACAAGTGAAGTCACTGCTTGCAGTGTGATGGGTGCTGCAAAGAGGTCACAGCCGGCTCTCGGAGCTGCTTGGAAAATGGAAGAAATGATGAGTTCTGCTGTCACTTTGCCTTGTCTTCATCCTCTCCACATTTGTTTCATCTATCACTCGTGCCTTTTTGCTGAATGCATAGCCGTATTCTCTCTGAGGTGATGCCTTTTTGCCTGACTGGGGTCTCTAGCTGCCAACAAATATGGAAGCAATGTCTATGTACAATAAGACAGCAGTGGCTCAGCTCCTCCTGGCGAGGACCAGAACCTGAAAACTGGTTAGCAGGGCCCCTGACGCTCAGATTGAGTGCTGCCTGGGTAACACTTGGAATAGATTGCACCCTGGCCGTTAATTTTATTTCACAAGTAAAGTAGCTAGCTAACGTGAGAAAGTAAAGGTTGGGTGAAAATGGGAAGAGGAGAGACCATTACTGTGCCCACCTGCTGTCAGTCAACAGTGAGGCACCAACACGAGATACAGCTCCTGCAGCTTCTGAGCACGTCGGGGGCAAAAGCAGCAGCACAGGAGGAAAACCTGGCACCGAGGAAAAGCAGCAGAGTCTTGACACTAACTTTGGTGTCAGCCGTGGTTCGTGGAGTCTCTGGGGATGGGCTTTAGAGAGTGGGAAATCTCAGGGAGAGCCATTTTCCAGGTGGAAATATTTTGCAACAAAAAAATGGGGTCTGAGTGCATGTGTTTCTGGGTCGGTTCCCGGGGAGCTGCAGAGATGCGATTGCTTTGCCCTTTTTGGTGGTTTGTAGGAACACAGACCACCTGGAGCATCGGGTCTGCTCCTCCACCACTTTGGTCTTAGTGCCCAGCCATCGCTCTCCTTAACAGCTGCTCATAAGACTCCAGTGAGTCACATTTTCTTGTCTCCCTCTCAATTTAGTTAGATTATCATTTAGAAGCCCGGATGCAACTTAGGCAAAAACATTATAATTAATGCACCATTACTTTGTCTGTAATCTCTTCACCCAATGTTACATTTCCAATTAAATATTCTGATAAAATACATAAGTGTCAGAAACATTAGCACAAGGCTATGTAAACAAAGCAGCTGGCATAAAGGAAGATTTATCCTGCTATAGTCTGTTATCACAGGGATTTTGCTCAATTAAATTGAGCACGCAGTGAGAGCTCTGTCCACATCAATGAAAGAAAATTCCTCAGCAAAGGGAAAACACCAAGGAACAAATGCAACATACAACAACCTCTTTACACAGTGTGCGCTTCTAACCGCAGTTGCCTGGACTCAGATGGACTTTGAACAGTGTGCCCTGGGTTATTATATTTCTGTTGTATGTTAGGGAGATTGCTGATGCTTTTAATCTTGTGCTTTTTACAGCAGTATTGTACAGACTCACATACCTGTCACCTGACAGTATAAGAACACGTAGAGTTAATGATGATAAGATCTTTTCTTAATGTTCTTTTCAAGTCCTGAAGCCTCAATGATTTTTTTTTTTTTTACTAAATTTAATGTATTTCTTATACTGTAGAGCTAGAGTGCCTATAACTATAGCTGTCCATAGTAGTCATCTGTGGCAGAAGGGTTATTCAGCTTTCATGTATGATTCAGCCATGAGAACTTGGGTGTCTGTTAACCAAGTTGATGGCAATGAAAATCTACTTTTAAAATAAGCCATTTACATCAGTGAAGAAAGATGGCAGCGTAGTGAGAACATACTGGCTGGGGCAACCAGACCCTGTTAGGTCTGGTTAGGCGCAGCTGTAGCCTTCCTATGGTGTTATGAGCAAGACAGCTAATCACTCAGTGCCCCTGTTCCTCAGCTCTGTAATAAAGGTGATAATTCTTTGCCTAACAACTGTTTCTTTTTTCTTGTCTCTTCAAGGCATGGTCTGCACAGCGTAGGACCATCTTAGAGTGTATTATTTCTATAGCATTAGTACATTCAAACACCAAATGTAAGCTAAAGCGTCTGATTTTGTTGTTATTACTGTAATAAAATAAACCCTATTTTAGATTTAGCAGGGGCTTCAACACAGAATATAGCTGCTAAGTGAGCCATCTATTTAGAGTTACTTGTGGATTAATGTACATCACCTTTTAAATAATTCCAACATTTGACTGAACTGTGATGGCATTTTGCTCATGAAGGGTACAATGTTCAAGTTTTACCTTTCTAAAGGTTGCTTGCTTGGTTAGTGCAGTTTAGCACGTGGTCTCTGCTGCATGACTTTTGGCTACGCAAAGCGTGGAGGGTGTTTTTCATTGCCAAAAAAGAGAAATTCCATTTCTAAGCACAGAAAGAAAATGTGATGTCTCCCTCGTGTTTAGCACCATTTGCCACCCCACTGGAACCGGGATCGTGGCGGGGATTTTCCTCCGCTAGCGGGTTACAGGGGGACATGCTGGGAGAAGGGCAGCTGGTCTGCAGCGTGAAAACATCCGAAGAAGAAGAAGTAAGGCAGAAAGCCAGAAATGCACAAAAGTGTAAATTGAGGGGGGTGCAGAGCGAGCGGCGGTGCAGCCGGTGCCCCCGCGGGGACGTGGCAGCAGCAGTAAGAGGTGAGAGGCGGCAGCAGGGGGGTGCAGTGGACCCCAGCAGGATGCGTGCAGGAGGGAGAGCTTATGACAACTCTTTGACCTGCTTACGTTACGCAGGCAACGTGTTTTCGAAGTGTCACGTCGCCTGCCATCTTCCAGAGCCTTTCAGACGCCTTCACAAGCAGCTCCCTCGTTTGTTTTCCCCCTTGACTGCTTTCCTTCCACGCTTTCCTGCTCCGCTGCTCAGTCAGATGCTCTGTCAGGGATTTCTGCCACAGGAAAGGGTAACCTGATTGTGGTGTCTGCCGCTTCGTCATATTAAACCCCTCCGTGGTCTGGGCTTCTCTGGGTCAGGCAGGCTCGTGATGCATCTTGCCGAAAATAGTGGAGGGGATGGGAGAGGGTCTCACATCTGGAGGGGTCCTGGAGACAGATGTGGACACAGGCAGGGCCGCTGCGGTTCTTTCGGCAGGACAGAGGGATGGGCGGGATGGGTATTCCCGGCTTTAGTAAATTAGCTCTTATTAAGCCCCAAATGTTTTTTTAGCTTTGTAGGTCTTTTTACTTTGGCCTGGCTGTTTGTGTCTTAGCTTGGAAGATTCAACAAATTCCAGCCCATGCTTGTAAGCTTTGAATCACCATGCCGTCCTGCACCTTAACCTTTTTTCTTGCAGCTAATAAAGGAGGACCTATCTGTTCTCCACAGGAGCAGGAGCACATTATTTTTAGGCAGCATACTGCTTCTTTTCCTTTCCTCCTGCAGCTGTTTTGTAAAAGACAAGATGCCTTTGCAGCATGCCACAGGGAGGCATATTTTCTTCCTAGATGCAGTTTTAACCTACATGATCCAAGCAACAAATGCCATGTTTTGCATAGTCGTGGGGAAGCGGCTGTGACGAATGATCAGTTCCAAGAACCGAACCATCGCTCCCGTTCGCAAATTATCAATAAAAGGCCTGGGCTTTAATGATTTGTTACTCACTCCAAAATAATTAATCGGGGAAGAGACTGTAAATTAGCGACAGTGGCTTCGCCGAGCTGCGGGTGCAGGCGGCTGGGAGTTTTGCAGGCAGGGCGAGGGGAGCCCGAGAGCCTTCAGGAGGATCAAGAGAGGAGCCTGGGCAGGGTGCTGGCCGTCGCCGCAGCCGGCTCGGTGCCCAGCCGCCGGGGAAATGCCAGAGCCGGGCGAGTTTTAAATCCTGCCTGCGAGGCAGCCTGCCCACGCTCGTGTCCAGTGACGGAGAACCTGCAAGCGTTTTCTGGCGGAGGGCAGAGCAGAGGATAGCATCCCCGCTCTCCTGGCGCTTGCACGGTGACTTAATTACCGTGTTGCCGTCTGGCTACCTTTTGCGTGTGCCTTCAGACCTATTTACTCTGGATTTCCTCGCTGCGTGGGGTGCCATGCGCCCGGTGTGTTGGGGAATGCCTGTCCCAGAGCCTTCCCATGGGATCTGCGCTCTCCTGAAGAAGCAGTCTGGCTTTCCATGGAAAGTTCATGTTCCAACAGAGTATCTAAAATGTGGTCCTTTGCCTCCTCCTACTTTAAATGCAAGCAGCAGTGCGCTGCTGTACTTTACCATAAACCCCGAAGTGTCCATACATTTTATGTTTGCTCTAAAAGTGCCTTACAGATCAAGACTTACAGCAGGGTCTGGTGGGAAGCCATCTTCTGCCTGAATGTCCATCGGGGTTAGCACCTCTCCGGCCCCATTCAAGCCTGACAGAAATACCCAGGAACACTGCAAATCTTTACGTACCTGACTTTTCAGCAGAGCAGCAGCTTTCCTCTTTGGGTCTGGCTCTTCCTCACGTTACAGTAGCTTTTGGTTTCACGATAGTTCGTGGGCTTGGAAGCCCCCCCAGGGTTGTATTTTGGTGATTTGAGTCATCCCTCAGGGCACGGAGCAGCCGTGGGCTGGCTGCTGGAAGTGGTGGGGACGGCACGGGCTGTGCAGCAGAAGCAAAGCTTTGGGTGCAGAAACCTTCCTGAGGGACAAGGCTTGTCACTTCTGTGCAAGTTCCCTTTGAGCATCTCTTTAGCATTTCCCTGGGTTTTGAAGGTTTTAAGGTTATTCACGTGACCGAGATCGAGCTGCTGGTACCGTGTCACTGCTGAATATTGCTGTGGGCTCCTGCAGATAAAGACCTGACTCCTCCAGCTGGGTAGGTTATCCCTCCATGTCTAATCTGTCACAAAAGATTTGTGTTTGAAAGCAAAAGTAAGGGGTTTTTTTATTTTATTTTTTATTACTGTAAATCTGTCAAAGAGAAGCAGCTGGAGCAAAGCTCTACACCCTGAGGGGAAAGAGGAAAAAATATTGTTTTGGTGGGAAACTCGGCTAAATCGTTTAAATTAGGAATTACTGACACTGTGGCTGCTGGAGGTGCAAACTGAACACCTGGCTGCTTGAAACAAGAGACTAGGAAAAGTCAGAGAAGTTGTGCAAAACAGATCCTAACACTCCCTCTTCTCTGGTGCTTGCTAACCTAATAAGGTTCTCCTCATCAGAATACCACGCGGTGCTGTGGGGAAATGGCCGATCTACTGTTGAACCGTGGGCTGGAGCCTGAAGAAGCGGTGGGTGGAATATATCCGAGAAGGAAGTCGAGACCCAAGTTTCAGGCGGCGTCGTTCGGTGCTCCCGTGCCCTCCCAGCCACGAAACCTCAGCCTCCCGCCGCAGCAGCATCTGTCCCGGAGGTGAGCGAGAAATACCCCGCTTGCCCAAGGACGCCGAGAAGGCTCCGGGCTGGAGCGTGTCCGTGTCAGGGTGCAGAGGTATCCCGAACCGGTGCCTTAGCCAGACCTGACGTCTTTCCCGACATCGGGTACCAAGGGGTCTGTCCGTCCACCTCCTAACTGACAGAAACGGGAGACCCGAGCTCCTCGCACTGCGTCCCAAGCTAAGGGTGCAAAGGGAGGGGGTTACTTCAATTCCCCAAGTAATTTCTTTCTAGTAACAGACGTTACATCGATTCGGGACCTTTACTCCCCTTGAGAGGTGCTTTACTGCACAAGGAGGCCCCTGGAAGACAGGCAAAGTGTTTCTAACCAGTCTGGATAAATTGGTGGAGACAGTGGTACAAAAGGATGCCGCACTTCGCTGCAGAAGGCTGTTTCTCACTCCTGAGCAGCGACCAACGTCCTGAACTATAAGGGGGCTCCACTCCAGCACTTTCCAAGTTAAATTCACAGCTTAGGGTGAGACATTCACCGTCCCCAAATAATGAACTAGAGACATCAGCAGGGGCTTCACCAGAGGCAGCGCCCTACCTGGAAATACAAAAAGGTAGGTAGGTGTAAAATCCTTGTGTGTGAAACGGCAATGTTGATTGCACGGACTGGGTGTGAGGGAGCACACAGGCAGCGTGACTGAACAAGTGTATACGCGCCCCACTATTTATGATAATTAAAGTCTGAAGGGCAAAGTGTGTGTTAGCTGCAATTTGCTGCATTGATCTCAAAGCTCTTTATTTGCGCATTACAGAAAACCGTCCCTCACTTCTGCACGTGCAGCCCTGGTCGATAGTGGGAGCTCTGCACGTGTGTCCTGGGTGAACGTGACCCACCTTTGAACTCCTGTCCCATGCACGCCAACCAGCTTAACCTAGGAAATGTGAGGTTATTAAACCCCCGAAATGCGGTTGCTGTAATTACTCAAAGGCAATAAACAAGTTTTTATGAACAGAACACAAGACATAAAACATTTCATTAATGACAGCTTCACATTTCTTTGAAGGCATTATGACTAGAGAATCATAATGTAATATTGCCCTGCATTATGAAATTGCTTAGATTTCAGTTTCTCCTCCACTGGTTACAAAACCAAACCTAATGTGGTTTTTTTTGTGGGTTTTTTTTTCTCCTATAAATATACCCTACCCAGTGCGGTACCTCCAAGGCACACATTTCATTTTTATTAGCTGGGCAGTGTGAGTCATGCTATTAATCGCTATCAGTAGCAACACATCACCAGACTGTCCTTTGCTGCACAGCCTATATTTAGCAAGGGAATGAGACTGCCGCTGGGTTATATAATGATGCAGCTATTTATAGATCTCCATTATACCTAGAGAGCACCATCCTGCCATCCGAGCTGTGAGCGGCCAGGCTGATAGAGGTGTGAGTATTTATTCGGCAGCCTCCTTACCTTTCCCCCAGACACATTTGCAATTTTGTTTACCTGCCATTATTTCTGTTTATTCCACCTGCAGTAAAAGTACATTTGAAATCCTATGTGTTCAGGCAAAAAAACATTCTAGAACCTGGTATTGCTTGTGGAAAGGTAAAACAGACAGTCACAATGCTGACAAAACAACTATATTTTCATTTACCTTCCTTTTTGGTTACATGAACCTAGCCAAATGTAGCTGCCTTAAAAATACACCCATATTTCTAGCAGCACTGTCCTAAAATTCTCAGGTTCTGAGGTTTTCCCACGTTTGTCTTTTTTTCCTACTGATTTTTGGTGGCTACCAGTAGAAAAAGCAATGTAAGACAGATGACTTATTGTTGGGCCTGAGCGAACATAAGGATGGGGGAGGCAAGCGTTTGTGTTGGAGGTAGAAATGTGGTTTCTGCTGCATGAAGCATGCGTCTCTACAAAATATTGGTTAGGTCCTGCACAGCAGTTAGTTCAGCTGAAATACAGTTTCAGACAAGGAGTTGCAAAGCAGATATTAACAGTTTAAGGTGAGCTACATAAAGAAGGCTCAGGGCATGGTCTCCGTGCTTGCACACCTGAGGCTTTTCAGACCTTGGGTGTTCATCTGCAAATTGTCTAGAGCCGTAAGTTTGCTTTTAGGGTAGTAAATAGACCAGATTCCTGCCCTGGCCTCTGGGTGCCCCAGGCACCAGTACATGCTGGGAGCCGACTGGCTCAGAAGCAGCTTTGCGGAGGAGGATGAGGGGGTCCTGGTGGACACCAGGTTGGACATGAGCTGTGCCCTACCTGCAGAGAAAACCAACAGCGCCCTGGGCTGCACGGGGCACCCATGTCACCAGCGTCACCAGCAGACCGAGGGATGTGGCTCAGCCCTGGTGAGACACGCGGGCACTACTCGCAGGAGGAATCCGCGGGTGGTACCTGGGTCCTTCGTGAAGCGCACAGGCGAGGTAAGGTACGACAGAAAGGATCCGTGGCACCTAAGTGCCAAAAACAGAGCTACCACAGGTAGTCTGTACAGAACGCGGATGACTGTGGATATTAAAACTTGGCCCTTTGTGGGTTTTGGTTGCTGCCAAACGCCTGCCTCCAAGAGGGATGCAAAACATACTCCAGAGTTCCGCAGATTTTCCTTCAGGTGCTTGTCCTGCTGTGTAATAACTCAGCAGTGAAAGCTCTCCGCCAGGCTGTGGGAGATTTGGATCTGTCCCTCCCTCGGCACCAAGGGATTTATAGCCTGGGGGTGCGAGTGAGGGCTGCTCAGGGGCCTCTTGGTCGTAGCCCAACTGCACTCAAGTACTCAGGAGAGACCAGTCTCAAGCTATAGTAGCGGCCAAAAGTAATCAGCTCTTAGATGGGGAAGGTGGATGCGTTTTCTTCCAGCTCCCTCATTTTCCATGGATTTGCCTCTCCCCCAGCCCACGGAGGCCCATGCAGCAGAGCAGAGCCCAGGGAATCCCGGAGCAGAACCTCCAGGTGTGCTCCTGCCGTTGAACATAACTGGGCTTGGCAGGTTTAAAGTCCAGCTGCTGCTTTTTACCTGGGTTATGTGGTGCTGGGTTTTGTAGCTGGGTTATGTGGTGCTGGGTTTTGTAGCTGGGTTATGCGGTGCTGGGTGTCGGGGCAAGGCAAGCGGCGAATACCCCAAGGTCTGCGTCCGGCAGCAAGCGTGCTGATGTCTAGTAAGACAAGAACTTTTTCTCCTTTTCCCTTTTTGGTTTTCCCTTCCTTTTTTATTTCCTTCTCTTCCCTCATCAGGGTATTAAATGGGTCTCTCTTAACTGTACCCAGACACCCAGCGTTCACAGAGATGGCCAGAGCAGGATGATGCCCTTGGAAGCTCCGTCAAAGTTGGTTGAAATTGGCTACTGACTCAACAGGTTTCAGACACATAGAGACAAAGGCACACTCAGTGCAATCACATAAACCTCAAGAAACGAGGATTGAAAACGTTTCTTTGCAGTATCAAAATAGTTTATCTTATAGTACCTATGCCTGTTTGGGTTTTTTTGTGAGATTTGCAATACCCCGTGTCATCACATTGTGTCAGGCTGCTGTCTAGAGCAAGTACAGTAGTTCCAGCTTATATCATCATGTGCTATTTAAAGTGCTTAAAATATTAACCACCATACATCAGTCTTTTCATTACAATTATAAGCAGCTTGTTTCTGCAAATCGAGATAGGTAATGATACAAAAATTAATGAAATGCTGCACATTTCGTTCCTGGCCAGGGTTGCATTTCTCTCAGGCCCCAGGATTTATTAAATTCCCTCCTCCCTTTTTGCTTGTACATGCAATGCATACATAAGTATCACAAGAGAATTACAATATAAAGAGGGGCACCATCAATCTGATGGCCATTAAAATATGGTCACTGACCAAATCCCTTAATATACTGAGTTACTGCAGTTGGCTTTAGAATACACTTTGGAGAGGATTAACTGCAAAGCATGTTAAACCAAGGGCATATCTCTCATTCTCAGCTGCCACAAATGGGATGTAAGTTTTGCATACAGAAGGAAGGAGAAGGTTTTTGACAGCTGGAGATGCTTATCTTTCCTTACCACAGGGAAGGCTGGACAAGATGCTGCCTGCCACCTTTCCAGGCTGACATTATCTACACATCAGCGACGCTGCTGAATGTCAGTCTGTGATAACCGGGGAGCACTTGCTTCCATATGCAGAGCTGCTCGCCACCACACACCAGCAGCAGATAATGCGTTTTGCAGCGGGGCAGGCGAGGGAAGGCAGAAAGAATGCGTTCAGAGTACCCACCGACCTCAGAAACGAATTCGAGGACTGTTTATTAAAACATGCAATAAAATTACAAATGCCTGTGTTAGCTAGAAATCTTTATCCATCATATTTTATTAATACATTGATATTTAACTTACTCTGAGCCTCCTGTTAATACATGGAGTTTGATTTACTGTGGCAGCTATTGAATAGTAATAAAATACCTTTTCTCCCACAATGAGCTGAGGTCAAAATGCTGTGGAAGACAAGAGCTGTTGCTGAAATTTAACAGCTTTTTAATGTTCTGGAAGCAATTCAGGTGGACCTGTCCCGGCTGGAGGTGGCACAAGCCCTGGCTGTGGAGCCACTGGGGGGTGTGTGTGTGTGTGTGTGTGTGTGTGCCATTTTGTCAGCACTTGACACAGCTATAAAAGCTGTCTCTGGGGCCTAGAATGATGCATTATTTGGAGAAGAAGCTTCTGCAGATCCTATAGAGAGGTCCTCAGGATATAATAATTTAAATATTCGAATATCCCTGCAGGATATTATTTTGGTGTAATATTACTCCATGGACCCTGTTTGCACGTTGTGCTGTATTTATAATAGTGAGTATTGTGTCTGCCTATGGACTAGGGCACTGCTCATGCTTCTTGGCTGGGGAATCCCTTCACCAGCAAATATATGTCTTCTCTACCCTGGTAGTCTCTTCAAACAGGGATACTTATGCAGCAAAGAGCTCTCTCAGTTTTTCCTCCTCACTGTGTTACTGTGAATGTGAGACTCATGAGACCAGGTTGCAGCACGGCCAGGAAAGGAGTAGCCTCCAAAACTTCTTTTTCTGCTGCAGCATAATGAAGCCAGGGATACTAATGACAGAGGGTAAGGGCAGGCAAGTGGGAACTGAGCTCTCTAGCCCTCTGATTTACTCAGTCAGTCACCTGGGGAGAAAAAGAGGCAGACATTGCTTCCAGTTACAGGGATGGATGATGCATTTTTGCAGTCCCACAGCTAACTGCCCCCCCCCCTGCAAAATGAACAAACTAACTCAAAAAAAAACCCCAAGCCCCACAGTCCAGGATCAGGAACCAGCTCCTTTTTCCCATGGCAGTGCTCACCGCATTCATCTACCGTCAGGACCCTTCCGTCCCATGACCTTTCCACGTTTGGCTGTGCATGGCAAGCGCTTTGGAGAAGAAGAGCACTTTTACAGCCTCACCAGCTGTTTAAGGAGACTGGACCTCATTCAGCTCCATACCTACCTCCTGCAGAGGACACCCGCTCTGTTCCCGTGTGGATGGAGGCATGTACGCTCCAGAGGTGAGTAGGAATTCGGATGCATTACTATGTTTAGAGTGAGATTCAGCTGCAATTTAACACACCGAAATGTAGCTGTCTACACAAGAACCTGGCGGCCGTGCTCCCATTATGGTCAGTGGACCATACTGTCAATAGAGTTAATTGAGCCAGGAGAACTCTTGACCAGGCCAAAAGTTGGCATCTGTTGTAGGTGAACCCCCTTGACCCTGCCAAGTGGACTGAGTAGGGGCAAGGTTCAGTTGCTTAAACGCAGCATTATTCTGGGGTTGCCCTGCCTCCCTCCAGGAGGCTGAGCTCTTCCTTAAGCTCCACATCACATCAGCCAGCCCTGTGTGGGTGTCTCGGCCACCTTTGGTGTCTCAGATGGCACCAGGAGGTGATGCTGGGGACCTGGACTGGGACCTGACGCCCCACTGCTTACAGTCGGGGTCTGGGCATGTTGTTCACATCTTGACACTTAACATACCACGCTTAGCTTTAGGTATCACACCCTGCCAGCGAGATCTCACTGCTAGGGTTTCCCACTGGCAAACTCTTGGCAACTTCCTTCTCAGACTGTAGGGTTTTGGTTACTGCTGTCCTCAGCTTGCCGGACACAGCACCTAGACCCCCAGATATCTCTGAACTCCAGGTTTTGGCTTTTACTCATGGAGTTACGGCAGCAAGATTAAAAATGAAGCTTCTGCTCTTCACGAGAGCAGAGCTTGAAGTGTGGGGCAGGCAGGGATGAATGGGGCAGTGCATAAGCTGTGGCAGAAGAGGTCTTGTTGTTTTACTAAGCAGACCTCCTGGGAGACCTGCTTGGCTTTAATCACTGTCAAAAGTGTTCTCAGTGAAATATCTACAAATGATCCTTCAAGTGTATAAAAATTTTTTTGTTGTTGTTTAATAGACACAGCTAGTAAAATAGTGATTGCTCATTCTTGCTTAAGTGCTGGCAGGAGCTCGAATAGTTGGGAATAGCTGCTATAAAAAGTTTGAGGTCAGGATCCTCTGAGATTTTAAAATATGTCACCAAGTTTTTAACTAGTTTTAGTATGCTGTCTCTCCGTGCCCCCAATTAGTGGGCTTTGTATTTCAGGATCCTGCTGTGCATAAAAGATGTGCATTACCTAAAGGAAAATAAAACTGCCCTTTACCAGATATATTGCTTTTCAAAGCAAATTGGTTTCACTACATTTGGAAGCCCATATGTGCTGAAAAAGATCCTTTGACAGAGAAGAGTTACCCAAAGCCCATAAAATATACGCACAGTAAATGTTCATGAGCTCAAAACAGGGAGTTGTTTGGTTGAATTGCAGGAGACATAACACAACTGTAGAACATTGTTTGCTCCTTTCCTTCACTTTTTGCTCATTACTATGCAAAGCCAGTGCTATCTAATGGTAGAAACAGTATTTCTGGCTGTATCCCTTCTGAGGTATTTACAAAACTGATACAATGCAAATTAAGTAAATTCTGAGGCTTCCCTCAGCTTTTCAGTTAACTGGTTTTAAAGACTCCTGCCACACCGCAGAGCTGATTCAGAAGTAGCACGTCCTCCTCGGACACTCACTTTGGGGCACTCCTTGGGTACGTACCTCTGCCTCACTTTTTGCTGAACCTTAGGAAAGTCCAAGGAGAGCCCTGGGTTACTGAGCTTCAGACAACTACCAGAGAGCTGGACCCTGGCACCGCTGACGAGATTTTGGATCCCCTAGAGGGAAAGCGTTTCCCAGAGCTGTAGCTGTGTGGGTGTCTGTGCTTTACCCCTCGGGGATCAGGAGCCAGGCGAGGGCTGCCTTACCCGGGGAGCAGGGGGGTCCCCAAGAGCCCTGCCTGAATTCTCATCCACCGTGCATCACAGCCTGGGGAAAAGCTGCCCTCCTTCTCTCGGAGACGGAGAGCTTTGTATTTGGGAGATGGAGAGATGAGGCGGGGGTGACTCCTCAAGGGAGTTTTCTTAAATAGAAAATCTTTACAAGGCAGATCAGGACTGCTCCCTTGCAGGGGCAAGGAGCTAGCGTGTGAGCCACACCATACAACGATGAGGCAACATCCCCTCTTTGGCCCATGTTTCTCCGGGCTCCAGGAGCGTTCTAGTTCTTCTGTACGCTGCTCCTTGACTGAGAAAGGGAGAGAAAACACCTTCCTCCCCAGCTTCTGGGATAATGTCTGGCTGATACCACTCTGGCCAGGTTTCCCAGGGAAAACTCAGCTGCCTGTGCCCTGCCCTTGCTTGTCCCCGTCCCTCTGAATTATTGCCCGAGGTGCTGAGACAAGCTCAGCTCCCTTGCAGTCCAAACAGGGCTTTCTTACCGGCAAGCTACCGCTGAAGCTGCTTGGCTTTCCTTTCTCATTTCGTCTGGAGCTGGTTAGGGACAAACAGGGGTGAGCTGACAGCTCTGAGTAACTCCTGGGAGGAGGAAAGCTGAACAAGCTGCAGGGGAGCGGTAATATTTTGTCTTTGCAGGACTGCAGCAGGCAGAGTAAATAATAAGAATACTGCCCTAGAGGGGTAAGTTAGACCTGGGATAGCTGGGGAGGTTTAGCTGTCACAACCGTCTGCCTTGCCTCTGTCCTGGAAGCTGCCTCCCCAGCTGAATGATTCATGAACCACCTCAATTTACAGCTTGGCATAGTCACAGGAATTAAAATTAATGTGCGCTGGCTTTGATACATTAAGCTGTAAGTACAGCATTGCAGGGACACGTCCCAGTCAGGGTGTGCTTGATATAAGCAGCGATGCCGGCCTCTGCAAGGAGTGTAAGATGGGTCCTGAGAAGAAGAAACCCATCAGCCCACCTAGTGCCACCCATACCAAATATGCGCCAACAACTTCACCACCCCCAAGCTGTCCTTCCTGTGCCAAAGTGTGAGGGAAACCATTCTGTGACCAATTCTCAAGACAGTGACCATAACCTGTTTAAAAAGCTGCATTCAGGGACCTTTCTCTATCGAGTACACTCATATCAAACCCTGCGTTTGAGCCCAAAGCAGAAAAGGAATAAACCGATGCATCTGCATCCATTTGCTGCCCTTGCTCACTTTTAAAGAACATTCTTCCACCTCTCCAAATGTATTTTTTCCTCAGAAAAATATGAGGGGGAAATTTTTTTAGATTATTTGATTCAAAACTTGTTCCCTCAGCAAGACTTGAACATTGTTTCTGTTTCTTGCTGGAATTTTTTAAGAACCTGAGCTGCAAATGTATCTAAATATAGTACCTCTGGCAGGCAGTTTTCACTTACTCAGCCTGCTTTGCATCTCTCTGGTCTCATGCAAGCATCATGGCTTGTAATCACGCTTACCAAGAGGCATGAAAAATTATCCTCATCACTACCCCGCTATCTGAGATGATCTTGGGATAAATTTTAGGCTTTTACTGGCCTAAAGATGTGTAAAGCAGAATCAGGGATAGCATGCATAAGCTGAAGTAGGCGTATCTTTTCAAAATCTGCGCTGGGTTCAATCTGCCAGGTATGTTTTGCATGGTCATCAATAAATGAATCTAGTTTGCTTCTTTCCAGCGTATCTAATGAGTGGCCTCAAAACTTTAAAAGGCACTGGGAGGGCAGCCTGTGGGATTTCCTAGGACTGGGAGATAAATTCAGCAGTCATCTCAAACAACACCGAGCCAGAGAGAGAGACCAAAGATGAGGTAAGAACTCCAAAAAAACCCCAAAGTAATAAAAGCTCCAATCTTTCTTTGACAAGTTATAAAGATAAAAACAAACAAACAACCCAAACAAAGCCTCTTCAGTGAACTGCATTTAGATCCAGCAGTGTTGTGTCTGATTCAAGGACAGATTCAAGTCCCACCGCGCCGCTTTCCTTCCTCCTCCTCCTCCTCCTCCTTCCCCTGGTCCCTCCTCCCCCCAGACATGCACACCGTGCCCTCCGCAAGCCAAGTGTGAAATAGCTGCCTTCATTCACGTGTGACCTGCATCAGCCCTCCGGGACCGTGGAGGGGAGGGAGTTTTTCCTCCTCATTGTTGAATGCATAGGGTCATAGGCAAGACCCATAAGGACAACGATATTTTGTCTCACATTCTGCATGAGGTCCACAAGTTCCCTCATGCAAGTACTCAGGATCGCACCGTCAGTGCCTCTGGGTTGCATGGATCTACTCCGCTCTAGAGCCAGCTGTGTGATTTTACAGTGCTGGTAAATGCTGCCAGGCTGGGGGAGCCGGAGCAGAAAATCCCCTGGGGATGGCAGATGGCCAGCACCTTGCCCTCTGCAGCCCGTGTTCTCCCATGGCTTGTTCAGGATAAAGTAGAACAGCAGGAATCCCCATCTCCCCAGTATAAAATAACAACCTCGGTTTAGTGTCACGTCCGTGTCTGAACCATCTAAAACATGTCACTTGTTTTATTCTTTTGTATGCTTCTGGCATACAATTGCTGTGATTGCGGGGAGAGCGTTATTTCTTGGTTAGGAGTGATTTTTCTAAAAAGAAAGTGGCAGTAGCTCTCCTGTTACCTACTGCTGCTTCCCCCAGTGTGAGCTTTGCTAATATAAGCCCAATCTTGCAGGGACAGGGAGCTGAAGCAGCCCAACACCATATATATGAAACTGAAAAATAAATGGAAATTGCAGCTTTGCTTTTATCAGCCTGCAGGCAGCTGGATCTTTTTTGTCTCAGCTAGCAGAAGAACCCCACCTCTCTTCTCCCGCAATAGATCTGGAGGCTAAGAATAGACACGGCAAGTTCCTCTGACAGGCTTTAGTGCTGTCTCTCGAGAAAAAACTGGCAATCAACGGTCCATCAAGTTAAGAATCTGAGGAGAGAAAGACAGCCCAGGAAGCACAGGACCAGCGTATCGACTAACTGCCTTGTTCACCATTCATTTAGGTGCCACCAGTTGCTGGAGAGGTTTTGTTTTTCTCTCCCGTGCTTGATTACATCAGTGCGCGATGCTTCCTTCGCTCCTTCCTTCCTTCCTTCCTCCTCCTCGAAAAAGAAAAAAACCCCTAAGTTTAAAGCCATGCTTATCAGGGAGGCAGGGTTGAATTAGCTTACAAAAATAAATAGGAATTTCACGGTGCCCTAGAGACAGATGCGGTGAAAAGGGGAGCACTGCAGTAAGAGCGCTTAGCATTCGTGCGGTGCTGTGCGCGTTTGAAGTGCGTTACCTTGACCTCAGCGGTCAGCACAAGCCTCCTGCAACAGAGCTTGGAGACTATCGTCACCTCCATCTGGGGCTGCTGACGTGGGGTTTACGGCTAGTTTCGATAAGAAGACTAGTTGTAGTTTATTCAGTTGTGGAGCACCTAGATCTGATAGCTGATGCTAATTTTCATAGGAATGATTATGAGCCTACAGAGGACTTTGCCAGCTGTGCTGCCTTGAAGAGCAGTCTGTAAAGACCAGCTTGTGGTTCTTCTTAAATACCAGTGGCTACTTTTTCTTCTTTTTCACCTCCAAAGTGGCCACCACATTTTTGAAAAATAATAAATGAAATTATTGCTTGACTTCACAAGAGCGAGGTGAGAATGGTCAGTAGCCTGCTTTTCCATAGGAATGTTGCCTAGGAAACATCATCCTGTGGTAGCTGTATGTTTAATAAGGACATATTAACTTTGGCTCTGAGGAAGTACGGCAAGAAAATGCTTCTAGAAGGAAGGGGATGAGGGGAGACAAAGCCCCCACCCTCCAGCCCGTCCTTGCTCTCCTGGCAGTTAAGGCATATCACTTACTAACAGCGAGAGCTGCTGAAGGACCTTGGAATGGTCCTGGCCCTTACTACTACACTAATTGCTAAATTAAGGTTATCCAAACTTGTCTTTGTCTTTGGTGCAGCTCTAGAGGCACCTGACATGTGGAGTGAGGCTACGATGGACTTACCTGCACCACGGTGAGGGCACAGCGAGTGGGGGTCTGAGGATGGCACCGACCCTGCTCCAAAACGCCTACTGAGAGATAGCCCTAATCCTAAAACGCTTTTCTGAGACAGATAGAGAGCATCCTTAATGAATGAGAGATGACATAATCAGAGAGTAATGAAGATCCTGTTAATACCGAGATAGCAAGGGGAGAAGAGACAAGAAAAGAGAAGAGACAAAAGAGAAGAGACAAAAGAGAAGAGAGGAGAAGAGAAGAGAGGAGAAGAGAAGAGAAGAGAAGAGAAGAGAAGAGAAGAGAAGAGAAGAGAAGAGAAGAGAAGAGAAGAGAAGAGAAGAGAAGAGAAGAGAAGAGAGAAGCTTTAGGGGAAACAGGACAGCCCCTGGGAGGGAGGGAAGCAAACCCCACTCTTCCAAAGGAACAAGAGCTGTAATTAAAAGCGTACAGAAAACAAAGCACAACACTTTGGAAACATGTTGAAGTCGAGGTGATATTGTCAATGAGGAAGAGATAAGCCACCTTTTGTTCTTTCACAATAGCTGTCAGAAAGCTACCTGGTGAATCAGCAAACAATTTTCATTATGAGAAAACCTGGGGAAAAAAAAGGTTCTGTACAAAAACCTGGGGAAAACTGGAACTAGTGAATGAAGGACATCCATTCAAGCTGAAAATAACTAGATGTCAAAGCTAGCTAAAAATCTAGTGGTATGCATAATGCCAGCTACGATATTGATTTCCTGGAAAGAGAGGGTCAAGGACAGGTGAGTCTCGTACTTTCAGAATAAATGCCCTTTTCCATCCTGCACTGCAATCACTGTAGCATCTCTGCATTTCCCATGAGTGCAAACACAATAATGCTATAAAGTGCATTTCTCTTTGCTGCTCAGAAGCACTTTTTTTGTTTGCTTGTTCATTTTTTTTAGGTGTAATAGTTGTACACACATGTAATAGAAAATGAAAGATTGAGGTACTATTTAGAAAAATTGAGGCTCAGAAGTGACATTTTTAAATCCTAGGACCCATTTTGTTGATCATTCCTTTGCTGTAAATCCTAAAGACTTTGGCATTTTCTAGCACTATGTCTGTATTCTGCAGCCATGTAAATAGTCTCTGCTTTCTGGTTGACACTTCCACTAGAATTTTGCTTTGTGGCTCACTAAGGAAGACATTTTCAAGCAGGCAAAGCCAGTCCAACAGAGTTTCACAAAACCCCTTAGAAATTTAAAAAACAGAGCCAGAAGAGACTACCTACCCTCTCTGTCTTTTTTCCTGGCAAGATCTTGGATCTTTCATGGTTGTTAATTTACTCTTTACAGTCCTCCAGTGGTGGAATGGTTAGCTGCCCTTTTCATCAGGAAACATTACCCCACGTCTATCCTAAATTTCCTCTGCTGCTGTTTAAGCTCACTGCTGCTTGTCCTAGCCCTGTTAGGGATGGGAAAAAAATTCCTTTTTGCTTTGATTCTATATCTTGATCATATAGCCAAAAATAATTATCAACTCTCTTTTCAGCCTTCTCCTTTTTGAAAAAAATAAACCCAAGCATCTCGTGTACAGCATCTGCATCCAGTGCTCAATAAATTCTCCCAAGAGAGCCCACAGGTTTACTGATGTATGCTGGATATCGGTCCCACTTACTCCAGCCAAGATCTTCCCAGTGCTAAATACAATAGGGAGATTATTCACCCAACTATGTGGGTTTATTTATCTATTGTTTCCTGAGTCTGATGGTGTCATTTCCCTGCAGGAGAGCAAAGCTCTTTGACTGCAGTGGGTAATCACTGCAAGTGTTCTAGTCCAAGGTGCACTGCGTTGGGGTTATGCTCCTTGGGATCTCTGTGCTGGTATCAGAGCCAAAATCCAGCCAGAGCTTTCTCTGCACTAGAACTGGGGTCCTCTTCCAAGGCCACCAATTGCTCCTGTCAAACTGTATCATTCGCCTTGAATACAAATGCAAGTGACAGTATGATATTATGAACTTGTCCTATAATTGCTCCTATTATTCCAAGAGTCTTGACCTCTTGGACTTCAGAGGGATGCTTGGATTTTTTTAAAAAACTATTTTTGCCATAATTACAATTTCACACTGTGGTCCTGGGTATGTTAGGCAGTCAGAGATGATCTTCAGGCTATGGACTGACTTAGCAATGAGTGGTGTAGACGCTCTGAGGAGGTGAAGTCTCAAGAGGAGATTTCTTCAAGTGATTCTACCTTCCTACCTGCACAACTCACATCTGAGCCCACCGTGGGAAGCAGGGATCCACCAGCACCTATTAAGGTTAAAATAAAGACAGAAACTGCAATATGAATAGTCCGTGCTATCCATATTGGCACATATGGCTCCTTCTAAGGAACTCCCTTTCACCTCCAGACTCAGTCTTTGCAATAAAGACCCGGTTGAATGGGTCCAGCTCTGGATTGCCTGGGAGGTCCTGAAACCCCCACAGGAACAAACGGACCCTCTAAATATATGGGCAGTGAGTTTAGCTGTAAGTAGCACAGGCATCAGTGGAGAGTCCTTTGTGCTTGTGAAGGTCATTTACCTTTCAGCAGTTACTATCCAAACGCGGTGATGGTGAGAATTCCCTTTCTAGGGAAGCACTTAAAAAAGGAGCCCTCAAAGAGCTCCACAGCGAGACTTTGCTGGTATAAACCAGCACAGACCCACTCTAGCAACTGTGCTATTGAGAGCGGTAATGAGGTTTCTCTTTCACTTCATTCTGTAACTTTACACAAGGTAGCACAGCAGAGCAGTATGGGAGCTCTGCTTGCCAGCAAAATTATAAGCGTTTGTCAGGTCATCTCTTCTTTCCTATAATAACTCTGACAGGCTAAGGCTGTCTGCAGCGTTTTGCCATGCCCTCTTTGGAAGGATGTTTGTCACTTTGCTCTCCCAATTCCAAAAGTTTCTCCTGTTACTCGATGCCTTGACCTGCATCTAGTGATGTTTCTTGTCATACAAATTGGCGCACCCAGTTTAATCTGTCATTGCTGCCAAAGTGCCAGTTTCATAGTTACTCCATTTGTTCACTTCCTGACGTGAAACAAATCGATCATTCAAAATATCACTCATGTTTATCATATCGTTTTCCCAACACATGCAGGTCATACGGATCAGCGGCAAAATGCTCTTCTGACACCAGCTTGCCATTTTTGCCCAAAGAGGTGTTACATACTACATGACACATAGACAGTAACACCTCTAGAGCAGGGAATGAGGAACTCTTCCCTTGTTACAGATAGAAAAGACCTTTTGTGGGCTACAGGCTAACACATACTTCAGTGATGTGAGAATGGACATGCTGGGTAAGACCGAAAGACCATTCAGCTCTTTCTGAATATGCCCCAGAAAAGGCTGCAAGAAATGAGAAATATACTGTGAGAATTTTACACGATGTATTTTCTCAGCTTCCAGCAATCCCTGGTTTAGGGAAAATAGTCATAAATAGCAAATGTTCAGAAGACAGTAATAAGAAGGGGACCGGGGGAGACACGCACAAACCAAAAGTGACATGGTGTGGGTCATTTGTAATGAAGGCATAGGCTGCATCCAGCCTTTGGGAAGATAGATAGGTTTTCACACTTGTAACAGACAGTAAAATCATACTTGAATAAAACAACTTAATAGGGAAATGTGAGCAGCTGAAGGGCAAATCCCTTTGACTGTTACTGTCTCCTCTGGCTGGCTACTACAGACCTGAGAGAAGGACAGGAACTGTGGATTACCGGTAGCAAAGTTTCCTGAGGAAGGGCTGAGCTTTGTCGGATTTAGTGCGTAAGAGCAGACGCAACGAGAAATGAGTTTCTGTCGTCCGGTGGATGCACACGTGAAGGAAAGGGGGAGAAAGAGAAAGGGAGACAAGTGAGGTCAGCAGTTGGCGTGACTCAGCGTGACTCTACTGGCTTGGAGAGAGCTCTGGTGGAGTTCTCCTGAGTTCGCCTGCCTGGGTCACCCAGGGATGTAAGAAGCAGGGCTAGTGACTGCGGTTGTATAAAGAGATAAAATAACTATACGGATAATTGTACAGACTGATCGTTGTAACTGCTATTTTCTGACAAGGGAGGAGACCCGTGCAGCCGTCAGTTTGTTCAGGGGGGTTATCATCAACTATATATGAGGTCTGACCTTAGGATGTGGTAGGATGCTGGCTTCGGTGGAGCTCTGCCAAGAGTGTTAAATGGCAAACGAACAGAAGCGGTCGTAAATTGAGGTTGGAGATTTTGTTTAGATTAGAGTGAATGATCTGAGCTGCTTTTCTGCAGCAGAAATCCTGACTGGCTTGCTTCTGAAATTCCCAGTCCTTTGTGACCTGAGGGTGTCGAGACATATAACTGAAAGCAATGGGGCAGTGTATCATCTGAATTTGTCTGAATGTGAGGAAAAGTCTCAATCCAGGGTGAAACCCATTCATTCACAGGAATGTGTGTTGAATTTATTGGTTTTATTCTGTTCTTAATAGACAAAGCTGCGATTTATTGATCAGAAAGGAGCATATCACCCTGTTACTCCTTGACATCCCATAACTCCAGGACACTCAACTATTTCTGCATTAACAAGAACACATTGAAGAAATATTCCAAAACAAGACTTTTTGGATGATTTCCCAAAAGCTCCAAATACAATCATAACGTTCTTCGAGTTATGGTAAACATTGATTTCACCTTAATTTTAAATGGGCATACTATGACAGTAAAACATTTTAACTTTACTTGTTCAATAGCAATATTTTTACAGAAAACTATCTAATTAGCTTGTGTGTTTTCCACTTTCTGCTTTAATGGTGATAAATGACATTTCATTCAAGCCAAAATTAACGTCATCAGAGAATTATGCTGAAGAAACCACTGGTTTAACTTTGAACTTAACTAATTTCTTCTCAATGAAGATGAAACATATTTCTGTCTGAGATACTGGATCATATCCTCAAGTAAAGTCACACGCATTGAGTTTAAGGGAGGAAAATACTAATGGCTTTAATGTTCCCATACTCAATTTGACAGGGGCAAATAACTCATTTTTTATGATAAAAGGTTGGGTTTAGGAGTAAATCTTTGTTTCTGAGTGATGATAAATGAAAGGCTGATGTGATGATCATACTTGATAGTGTTTGGGGAAAATGATGCATCTATTTGATGGATTCCCATTCTAGCCATAGCTGGCAATACAGAATCCTGGGAATACTATTGCAATTTTTTCCCCCAAATCTTTCCCAGTAAACAGTTCTTCATGGTGAGAACAATATATCAGAATTAATCAGGCATGTATCGGAGTACATGTGTGTTTATATGTGTGTAGAAAGAGCAATTTTGGATTAAAAAAAAAAAAAGGCAAATTACTAATAGACTATAAATCCTGTACTGGTTAAAATAGGCCTGCTGCATGCAAGACAGCAAAAAGTACTCACCAGACTGCCTTGAGAAGCATCTCGAAGCCAGAGTTTTCTGCAGCCCTTGGTGGGGACAACGTTCTGCTGTGGCAGACCAAAAAGCCAATGAATGCGGTAAGTCATCCCAGTCACCCTAGGCTATTCATATTGATTTAAAATTTGAAATATTTTAACCTTTCCTTTCAGAATCAAGTAGGCTGTGGGTTATGGAGGATGGGGGAACTAGCAGTTAAAGGGATTTTGGCAAAAATAAGATTTGCGGAAGGATAGAACAGGTGAAGATTTTCAGACGAGCAAATCACTGTACGTTTTGATGAAAACTGTTTGCAGTGAAATCATGAACATTGGTAATTAAATTGTCACTTCTAGATTTCAGGATTAATAGTTGATGGAGATGAATGGGAAAAGTCACACGTCTCAGGTGTTTTGCTCCAGGTTTTTCAAGACTTCTTTCATAACCACAAAAGTTAGCACCTACTTCCATGAGCAGCAGCAGTGATATAGCCTGGGTTTCCTCGGCTTTGCATCTGCAGTCCAATGCCCAAATATTTAATAGGGGCTGAGAGCAGAACGAGGCCTTGTGTGTTTGGAGGCAACTGGCGCCCTCCAAGCACGTCTCTCTATTTTGGTTCCTCTGCTACGTAGTCAGCGGGTGCTGCACACCGCAGCCTTTTCATCCAGGGAGTCATTTAGAGCATCTCTCTCCCTGAGCCAGCCGCTGATTTTCGGGACATTTCAGGGAAAAACACATCTTTTTTTCTAGAGTTGTCCTTATGTTAAATAGGGATATTGTCCCAAGTCTAAAATTTGTTAGGGTCAAATAAATAGATATTTAATGTACTTAAATGCACATGAGAAAATTTGTTTTCTCAGAAAACGGAATAAATTACAAACGGGCTCTTCAGGTTTACCATCAGTACGTGCATACGCCGTTGGGTTCCAGCTGAGGGTTAGGGCTGTATCTGTTCCCTGCTGAAGGCTTTGACACTCGGTGATAAACCCATCGCTGCCGGACAGGGGCAGCCCTGCCTGGGGACAGTGGGGTGCACGGCGGCTTTGTAACCTGCCACAGCACCTTTCTGAGCCTGGGGCACTTTGGGGAGTTTTGTCTGGGATTCAGGGTTGCAGAACTCCTTCTGCCTCGGTGCCCCTGCTGCTTAGTGCCCGTGTCCTGTTGTTTCAGTTTATTACTAACCTTTTGTTCAACCCCTCGCCCCTTTTTCTATAAAACCTATGGAACAAATCAGCTAATTGGGAAAGAACTGATGACTGTACTGACTCATACTCGCTGACAGCTCTGTTAACAAACTCGCTAATGGAGAACCGGTATTACTGACGATGAGTCCACAAGGAACAAAATAACTCTGCTTGATATTCAGATCCGCAGCTAAACTAGCAGAAGTGGCAGTGGGGACAAACCAGGATACTTCGATTTGCAAATTGGCTCAACTGATGCAGAGTACTTATAGAGAAAGATGCCGGTTTACAGCTGCTTCTTCGGCACTAGCAGAATTTAAGCAAAAAAAATCTTCATACAGCTCACTGCAAAACCCTTTCACAAGCTACGAGGGCATCACTGGGTCAGTGTAAACGTCCATTACCGGAGCCTTCTCCCCCTGTTCAGTCACGGCGAAGAGGAGGTGACAATGACCTGTGCCTTGCCCTCTAGACCGCAGAAGGGAAATTTCATCACTTTCAGATACGCGTCCCCAAAGCAGGAACGAAGTAATGCGATATTCAGAGCAGCAGCACTTAACATCGAAGCCCCGTTGAGTTCACAGCCACCGCACCAGGTATCTGGTGTTGCAGGCACCGGGCAGAGGGCTGGGTGCCGCGGTGCCTGTTTCACCGCAGCTGGCACGCTGCGGCCAAAACTGCTTTTCCTCGTTAGCAGAAAAGTCGGAGGAACAGAGTTTTCTATGTTTTGTCCCTCAGGGCTCGGTTTAGAGTCGCCTCAGTTCAACCAGAAAGCGCCTGTTACCAACTGGGAGGCTGAATATTTGTATCCTCTTGCTTATATTTTTCTTTTTTTAAAGACTGAGGTGGTCCTTTCCAGCAGTGACTGGAGACCACCCTGAGCAGCAGTGGGCTGCTCGGCGTTCAGCCCCGCTGCTGGCTAACCGTCCCTCCTGGGTGGGAGAAGGGGACGTAGGAAAGGGGGACAAAAGGACTCCACTGTCCTTAATTTAATGCCTGCTTGGCATTCATGCCTACTCAGAGCAGCGAGGGCTTTTCTTCTCACAGGGAGATTTTGGCAGGCGTGCCTACTTTGTGTTTGTGGATGGGATCTCAGATTATGTCAGGGACCAGCCCAGAGTTTTTAGGACTTAACTAGCCGTCTGTTTGCATTCACGCTGTAGAAATTTGGGATTAGGTGGGAATTTCTGGAGTGCCAAAATGTTAAATATAGGAACTTAAAAGTTCCTGAAAAGCTTATTTCAGTAGCCTGACACACTCTGTTATTGGTAAATGCATTGACTACGGTCCGACTTTTATTGTCTACTAACTGTTGCTCCAGGTGAATTAGAATCACATAAGAGTCCCATATTCATATGTTTTCAGATAGGTTTAGCTGTCATATGGATGGTTACATTTTTCCTACTAACTTGAAAGAAATACAAAAATGAGAAACCTTTATCCTCACACATGAGATGCTATTAATTAGGTCAGATATAATCTATCGCCTAATGAGATCCTTTAGAGTTTGGACATAACTTCTGTTTTATACAGAGCTTTAGCCACTCAATTCAGTGTATTAAATACAGTTAATTATGCTGATGACATAGGCCTAGGGCATCCCTGTAACCCAATCAATTCCAGCAGAGAGTCTGGAGTGCACCACACCATTATCACTGCCCCATAAAAACAGAACCCAGGCATTGCAGAGGGTCATGAAAAGTCCTGGGTTTATGAATGAGAGGTTTGATCAGACTGTGTTTGGCTGCAATCTGAATCAATGCTATTTATTAAATAGGGAATTTTGTAATGGAAAATAAAGTGACAGAAGTTTACAATATACCTCCTTTTCTTCCTTGGGGTTTTATCTAACCTTTTTAATCACGCTTGTGGACTATATTAAGCAATAATTCATTATGGACCTGATCCAAAGACCATTTAAGTCGATGGAGGCAATCCCGTGTAATTCAGAGACTACCATTCACTACAAAGGGTGTTGGATCAGTCCCAGCAGCTATAAAGTCCGTGCTAGAAAAGCTCAGCCTCAGACTCTATATCAGCGTGACCAGAAAATTAACACTGGAAATTTTAGTTTCTTAGCTCGGCTTTGATTAAGACTATCATGTAAATTTTCCCCTCTGCACTTCATTAGATATGTTAAGATGAGCAGCTGTGATCCCCAGGGTTGACTCTGGGGTATCATAACAACCACGTCCAATGGTCTGCTAAGCAGCAAGAGGAGTCAGTCCTCCTTTATTCCTTTCAGGTTGCACCTGGAAGGCTGGCATGGCTATAGAAATTATTTTTTTCCCCATTAAATAAACCACATATATTCACAGAGACCATTAAAATGGTACTACTGCGGATGTTTACAGGATACAAGGTGATGTAGAGCTCCTTAAGGTCCTCCACAGGAATTTAAGGCAAACAACCAAAAAAGAAATGTGAATGCTACCCATGTCTCGCTTCAGTGTGCATTCAGATTCTTCACAATAAGAACTAAATTTACAGAGAGGCTTCCCTATGATTTCTACTTCAGCACACAAAGCTTTTTCACTCTGAGTTGTATACAGAGGATGGATTGTAAATGCACAAATCCAGCTGTGCTCCATTTTTATAAGGCATGTAAGAGTTTGTGTCTACATAAATTATTAAGACAAACCTGTGTGAAAAACCTGCACTGTCAAGTGAACGGCACATACAAGCAGAAATCATGTTTTGAATCCATGGGTCCTTTAAAAAGCCACCTTTTTAAAATGGGTTCTTTTCAACTTGCCATTAATTTGAAGAACATCTACTCGGCAGCTATAATCTGTAGAGTTTAAAGCCCCCCAGACTTGCAGCCTGCCTTTTTTACCCCCAGCTTTCTAGCAGTTAATGAGTGGGGTTTGTCTTGAAAACATCCTTTCTTCATTTCATGGCTTACCTACTGTAATCTTTCAAATTCCCTAACTGAAGTAGCACTATTTCCCAAAGACTGAGATATGATGTTTAGTGCCAGGTCAGCCTGTCCTTTCCACACAGCCTCGCGCAGAGATTGGAGAGGGAGCGATGGGAGCAGGGAGTGGAACAGGGAAACCCTACCAGTCCAGAAGAGCACACATACGTTTTCCACTTCAGTGATGCAGAATGATTCTTGGAAGCAACAAAAAGCTGCATTTGGAAAAAATAAAAAAATCCTCCACTCATTGTCTTGTATAGAACGTTTTAAAAACAAACCATTTCTCTTTATGCTGCTGAAGAAAACACTCTATTTCCATTTTTATTATGAGGAAATCAGCATTTAAATACTGAGCTGAAAATTCTTTTGTATATCCTATTCGTCAACCAAAGGTTTGAAATCAACTGTTTTGAAATCAGGCTGTTTGTTGTGAAGAAAGCCTCAACAAATCCTGTAACCATTACCATTATTTATGTAGATTCTGCTTTTTATAACCTCTGTAAAAATAAGCTAATTGAAGAAACCACTTTTATTTTAAAGAAACTATTAGTACTGAAATATGTTAAATCATGAGAAGAATGTAGTTTACCTTTATTTGCCTTTTTATTTTTACATTTTTTCCAGGCACTATGGCTATGCCAGAGATTTAACAGCAGAAGGGAAAAAATGTTACTGTGAAAGATGTGATCTGGAATGTTACTAACCCATGTAGCATGGCTCATGCCTTAGTAATGTCTGGTTGAGACAAAGAAGAGATTTAAAATAATGGAGCAAAAGTAGAAGTGCTATAGGATAGCTGTCTAATTTTCTCACAACCTTTTTTTTTTAATTACCCTGACAATTTGTAAGCAAAAAGTTTAAGTAACCCTGTTAACTGTATTGATTCGTGCTTGCTACAGCACTTCCCACTAATGACAGCTCTGTCCTGCGCTGTCTCCCCAGCGCTTTACAGACAGCTCTGCTCACGAGGAGGTGTTTCACGCCACTGAAATGCTACTTGCCAGAGCAGAGCTCTGCTGCCAGTAACTTCTACCAGAAACTTCCCCTGTTCTACGGGGAGGTCCCCGTGTGCTACATCTGCACTTCAGGCCACCCCTTGAGGTAAGCTTTGACGGAATCGGGGACGGGTTTACACCTCAGCCAGGCTCACACTCAAGGTTCCATTTGCTTTCTGCTGGACCAGAACATCCCCGAGCCCACAGAAATGCAGATCTGGACTGTATACGTTGAGGCCAGGGAGCACCATTTGACCTGCACCATTGCAGTCTGGATGAAGATGCGGGACATCCCCCTGCCCTGAGGCTGCAGAGAGCAACGCTAAACATCGCCGGGGGGGGCACGATAAAGCAAGTGGTGACACCGTTCCCTGAGCTCAGCCGTCAGCGTGTCATGGCACAATTTATGCACCGTGTTGGGTAGATTTAATAAAAAACCCCTCGGTATCATAACGGCACCTCTGGTCCTAAACCTGAAGCCTATGAGGCATTTGAAGCCAGCCCAATGGCTGAGTCCACCCCCATGTCACATTTTCTTATTATAGTCTTTTTTTACATGAGTTATTCACTTGATTCGGGGTGAATTTAGACGATGCCTCTGAGCTATGGGCACCTGCCATCTGAGGCAGTGCTTCACCACAGCTTCACACGTGGTTTATGCAAACACGATCAGGATTTCTGAAGGGAAAGCGACTTCCTCCATTAGTGACAAAGGATTTCAAGGTTGGCTTTTTAAATGCATAAAGGTCAGGTTTACTCAGCTCTTCTTTGTGTCATTTCATTTCATGGATAGCAAAAAAAATTATCTTGCATTAAATGCTGTAGCCAATAAATATTTAAACCACTTGAAATGTCCAGCAAGTGAAAACAAAAAAGCTAGCCCAGGCTGAAAATAAGCCCTCCGCTCCTTTCCCCACCATACTGCACACCAGTCCTTGTTGAATTGCCTTTTTGGTATTTCCACATCTTTTATTCTTCACCACCACCTCTACTCTATTTCCCCTCATCTGTGCGTCATGCCTAATTCATCATTGGCTGCATTTGCATTCACCCAGCAAGAGGTCAAGCCCTTAGTCTGCCCCTTGGGACAGAAAGGTTTATCTTTCTTTGGATAGGAGATACATGCACACATTTTTTTCTCCAAAGAGAGCATAAATAGACAACAAAACCTTTAAAAAAGTACTGCATTTCAAGGACAACTCCTGACTAATTTGGGCTTTAAGTCCAAGTGTGATAAACCTGAAATATATTTTCAAAACATGTTAATATGATTAGAAGGGGCTTCTCCTCTCATTGTAGTGGATCTAAATGGAATTCACGTATGACCCTTAAGAGAAGAGGTTGTCTCCTACTATGTGGCTATTCACCAGCCTGCCCAGTAAAGCCCAGAACACCCATCTAAATATCACGGTAAGAGATCAGTTGGTTTCGGAGGAGAGAGGAACTGAGCTGATTAGCAAGCTGCAAGGACCAAATTATGGTCCAAGCAGCAGAGAGCTCTGAGGGGCAAATGACGTTCTTTGTGTGGCTGTGCATGTTGCCTGGTGAGCTATGTGGTACAAAAGAGGTGTCTTCCTCTTTTTTAGTTTGTTCTCGGTAAGATAGTGTATAGTCTTGCAGATCTTCACATGTTTCTGCAACATAAAGTTTAATAAAAATAATAAAAAATATTGTTTGTGTACTACAGGACTGCAGGGGTAGTTTTAGTTAACATTGCTCAGCACTGTAAATTTGCCTGCAAACCTAACATTTGGGACTGTTTCCTACTTCAGTGCTAAAGGAGAGTGAGGTACTTAAGAAGTTTATATATAAATATCAGGCTTAGAAATCTCTGCCCTTAAAAAGACTTCTACGGTGCTGGGGGAGGCTGTTTATTATCTTCTAGGTATATACAGCCATGGATTCTCTCCAAAGACCTGGTATCAACTCTAGATAGTTCTTCCCTTGCACAAAACCCAGCAGCAAAGAGGAGATACTGGTGTTAGAGATTTGAGTTTCATCTCATCCGTGAAATATACAGAATTCACTCTTAGCTCCAGAGAAGTCGGAGGGATTTGGGCCTGGGTATCCCACATCCCAGTGTTAACTGGTCTCTGACCGTGAACCATGAGCTGCTGGGCAGAGACAAAACCTGGCCGGTCTGTATTGCCAGTAGTGGCCAGCGTGGAAGTTGCTCCAGTACAACTATCACTAAAGAAAGCCTTGTTTATAACCCATCTCCTGGACATGGCTTGTTGCATGCGTGGGAAGTGGAGGACATTTATGCTGGTGGGAAATGTCCCTACCTGAGCCCACGGGATGGCTCAGTAGGAGCCAATTCTAGTTTAAATTTGGACTTTTCTAAATTTTTCAGTTTGGCAACCAAATATCTTTTTAGTCGTGTTCTTCTGTACCCAGCCCTTGCATCCTCCATAGTCCACCACTATTTAAGACGGCAGAAAAGAATAAACAGAAGGTAATCAGTAATGTTGGAGGCAAAACCACAGTTAGCAGGTAAACAGCAGTCTGGGAGGACTGCCCTGGAGGGGCAGTTCAGGTACCAAGATGTTTTGCTCAGTGTCTAGGAGGCAGAGCTACAAATATTCATTTTCACAGGCCTCTAATATTGCCAGTGAGTCATATTTTCTGTGCATGCATGACTGGACAGTGTAGCTCAGACACAGAAGGGGATGGACTTCTCCTTGAATTGTTGGGCTCCCCGTGAATGAGTTATGTGAGTGAAATGGATGCGCGTACCAGATCTGTTACAGGGCAATAGGCAGTCACCGCTGGAACCTGCCCAAGCGGTAAATCCAGTTTTCAGAAACTGTCAGACTGAACTGCAGCTGTGCAGTGAAGGAGTCCAGGATGGCCAGCCAGACTCATTGTAGGGGAACTCTGCCTGGGCTGCTGTGCATCCACAAACTCCAGAAAAATAAAAATATAAGAAATTATACATGTAGACAAAATTGCCAGGTGGGGGGAAAAAAAAAAAAAAGAAAACCAAGATGAAATGAAAAAAACTAATGAATGAAAAAATGAACAGGCAATAATGCAGGCATTGGCCATGAGCTCTCAGAAAGAGGACCTGGTCGTAAGAGCAGTACTGCTAAAATCTGAAGCATTCAAAAAGTGCAAATTAGACTTCAGCAGTTCTGAGTTCAGGTTTAAAATCCTGAAAATTAACAATAACATTCAGATTTATTTTTTTCCTGCTGGGAGTCTGAGCTCATAGGATGCATGTAATTGTTGTCCTTCACAACCTCCAACTGCTATGAGCCAGAAACCTTTTTCACTGACAGACAGTGTCCCCTTGTCATCCCTCACTCAGTTCCAAGAACCAGAAATTAAGAAATGCGTCAGCAGACAGCTGAGGCTCCACGATGCTGGCACCAGGTGTGGAAGGGAACAGTCTCGAGGCTGGCTGGGCGGGAGGCAGGAGGCAGTTGGCTTTCGGACCTCTGTTTTGTGAGGTCAGGCAGGGCTCTCGTTTATCGTGATTTAGGATGCTTTATCTAGAGGAAAGCAGCTTCACTTTCTACCTGTGCTCTTGCCTCCTTTCCTCTGCATTAGAGCCTGGGTACATCCCTCGTAATATTGTGTTACTCCAGAGCAATTCGGTAGATCTCAATGTACTTACGCAGCCCCGGGAGTCTCACAAAGTGCTCTCATATTACCTAAAATTACATTTTCTTTAATCTAGCATGAAAGGAGCGACTTCCCCCAAATTATCTTCACTTTTGATAAAACACCTTGCAGCATTCAGAAAGGTGCAGAATTCACAGCCAGTTCAAAATCAGACACCATTAATAAATACCTGTTCTGAGATTGATTTCCCAGAACAGCTAAGAGAGCGACCGTTTCTCCCGGCTATTCATGCGCAAGGAAACTCTAAAAAGATGGAGAAAGAGATTGGCAAATCACTGAAGAAGGAATGGATATGGGCAGATTAAATTTGAACTACCCACTTACAACTTTGAAACAATAACAATATGGGTCCTGGATGTGGCTCATCCTTATGTGGGGATCCAAGGGCCAAGTTGACTTGTTTCTGAAGGATGTAGTTTAATTTTTTTTTTGCAGCTAAGTGTCACTGACTAATGAAAATATATTGGCACAATACTTGCGGGTTATTGTTCCGTGTGGTTGTACTTCTTAGCTGGGAATTTGTAAGCAGATCATGACTGAAAGCAATAAGAATGCACTCAGCTATTCAAATATTCAAAATATATCATGCTATATTTATTGGAAACAAAGTCTGACAAGATTATGTGTATACTAGGAACTGATAATGAAACATTGAATTGGCACTGGCAGTGTCAGCAACAGAGAAATTACAAACCTTAAATATTTATATAGTAAAATGAAATGCAGCTATTAATGCTTCCAAGAAGCATGCACTGCAGTGCTATACATAGACATGAAGAATAGAGTTTTGGAATATCTCTAACAGGCCGATTTATCATTTTTACAGAATAGCTCCATGTCTGTGGAAACGCAGTCTTAAGGAAATTAGAAAAAAGAGTTGCAAAGAACCAACGAGGTCTGAACACAAAAAATGGATCTTCCTGAGGGCTTAAATACACAATGGAAAAATGAATGTCGTAAGTAATCCATTTTTCTGGATTGTTGATTTAAACACAGTAAGTACACATATTTCTTTAAAATGCTTTGGAAGCCAATAGTATTTATGGTGCTTCGAAAGATCATACACTTATTTTCTTTTCATTAGTTTAATTCTTGGCAAAACTACCACTCCAGTGTTTATTCTAGAACTTAATAGAACTGTCTAGTGCCTAAACTGCCTATTTTGCTTCTTACCTTACACATAGTGTGGCAGCTTTCTTTGGTTTATCTTGGTGGATGATGGCCATTGACAACTCCAAGTGTGGATGACCATTAGAAGATGAAATAGTCGTTCTGTGTTTCCTCCTCAAAGCTGCTGTGCAGCAAGCGAAATATCATAGTACTAAAAAAATTGAAACAATACTAGAAATACAGTTCTAGAAAATTAGGCCGATTCCAAATTTTAGGCTTAACCATCCCTTAGCTTTCATATTTGAGATGTTTTTCAGCCTGGATCTGTCTCCACGGTCTGCTCTTCCACAATCCAAGTGATCTGTTTGATTAAACTAAGCATCAAGCAGAGAAATACAAGGGATTCAGAGGACTTTGTGGTCGGAAAATACCACAGTACTCAAACTGAAAAATTGCGGTAATTGTTTCTATTGCACAAAAGGGCATAAGTCTTGTCCTCTAACCTTAGTAAATGGGAAGGCCCAGATAAAAAGGAAAAATATATTTGCATTATGCATATTCTTCACGTCTAAATGACTCTCTATGGGAAATACTGTGGTAGAACAAGCCATGAATACTTCAGTGCCTTTTGTAAATTTGCAGTCAAATGTCTTTTCCATTTTAAGAAAAATCCTTCTTGGTTGAATGTGCCCCAGCAGGTTTGCCTGGTCCTGGACTGAGGTTTCCTTTTTTCCATTAAAGTGAAATACTAAATTATGATTTACAAGTAAAGTTGCAGTCTATAGTGATATCAGTATATCATCTGATACATATAAGCATTTCCAGAGCTCAGGGAAACAGCTCATTGCACTCTCAAAGGGCTGAGTGTTTCGAATACACACGCGAGTGTCAGCAACAGCATTTTAACCCCACTACTGAAAGGCCAGTGGTCGGAGGAAGCAGAAGGGCACTTCACATCTCATGTCTTACATCACAGCTACATCCGATACAAGCAGCGGAGTACTCATGCATATTTTAAGACTTGCCATCTCTCTGTAGAGAATATAGAGTTTATTAAGTAATGGTTCATTGCAAGAAAAGCTATGGTATTTCATAGCAGATGTTGTCTTTCTCCAGAATTTTTCTCTGAGTTTTTTTTGTGGAGGGATGCAAACAAACCTTTGTTCACATTGGATCAGGACATTTTCAAAGGAAAAAAAAGATATTTTTTTTTTAGGATAAGAGTAATCTTAAACCCTAGGCAAAATTTATTGATTTCAAAATAGCACTGCATATATGTATGTACAAACGCAAATGATATTTGCTTATCCTTTACTTTGATGATGAAAATGAATAGATTACTAACATGTTGTTCATCAGAGAAGAAAATATAGTAATCAATATATGGGGATAAGGAGAGTTTTATAGGTCAATTTATTATACAGTGTCATCATTTTGACAGGCGTAATGAATGTTGTTTTACTTAACTGCCTAATGCCATAGATGAACACACCAAAAAAAAGGGCAAGGAATACAAAATTTGAGATGAATTTTCATTACCCTCCTGATATTTTACAAATATATCTATCTTACGACACACCTCTCACATTTCTCTTTACTGTTAAAGAGCTGAGCTCTCTCTCTAGTTTTATAAGGATTAAAAGTATCCTCACTACCTGGTGTCGGTAGCTTTATTGCGGCATTACAATATTTACAGCATCTGGCGTCTATAATTTTATGTTGTACAGAGGGCGATCATTTTCTGTTCTCTGAACTTGTTTGGCAAAACATGACGCTTTAAGCCAATTTTGATGCAGTCGATGGAGAGGAAGAAAACACCCGTACAGCAATGCTTGTCTAAGGAGTTGACAGACCTGCATGGTAATGGCACTGAAACACTTCCTTGCCGTAATATGTACTGTGCTTTTCCTCAGGGAGTGATTTCAATTCCGTACAGAGATTTCCTAAACCCTTGCTTACTAGGATGGTTGGCTTAAGCTTGCTTCCAGGATATGATTGCAACAACACTCCGCAAACACAGAAATCCCTCAAATAGAGAATAATATTTTCTAGAGATCCTGAGTGACTATGGAACATTTTAAAATGGCTTAGACACTTTCAGCTAAATTTTTAATGGCGTTTATGGAGCTCTGTGACAGCTTAGTCGAACTACTCGACAGCGATCTGCTGCATTTGCCGTTTCAGCTCCCATTGCTCCTGCTTCCAACACACACCTTTGCTTTCCCTAACCAGCACCTGCCAGGGCAGTTTTCTCAGCCCTCATTTTCCAGCCAAATTTAACAAAGCTAACAATGAGCAGTACACATTTACGTAACATCAGATTTCAAATCCATTACGAGCACGAGGTTTCTAACTGAGCTTTTTACCAGGGCCGCTGCTGGCGCATCTCTGGGAGAGGGGCCACCCTGCTCCAGCTGGGCAGAGGCAGAGCCATTTGTGCCACAAACCAGACTCACCTACATGAGCTTTCTGGGGGTTTGGGGGTTTGGTTTTTTTTTTTTGCACTTGACACCCATAAGGAAAACAATGGCTTCAATCTCTTTATCCCCTTCCTTTGGGAGCTGGAGGAAGTCAAACATTCCTCTTTGCTTGACACCCATCAGAGGCAGCAAACAAAGTGCCACAAGGAGCCGTTTTGGAATAGCATGGTAGATTTTAAGCATAGATTACTATTAGAAGTACGCGTTGCCTCTTTTTTTTTTTTAACAATGTGAGGTTTCAAAGTAAACTGATGAATTCTATGTTGCTTTGTATAAATCCATGCGTCAAGCTCCCTGGGTTTTCAGCTATTTACTTTCCTCTGTGGTATCCAGCATCTTTGGCGTTGTACAAATGCAAGCGCATTTTACTCTTTGTTGTTTTGCAAAGGAACAGGACAGAGACAGATAAAAAAAAAGCAGCCCAGATCATGTTACGAATGACCCTTACGTTTCAAATATCTTCACCTGATCAATCATCTGTCTCATAGGCTTTGGACACACAGGAGAACACAGAAAGATCATCTAAGTCTCTCAGCTTAACTTGTTGGCATATTTTTATTTATTTGCTTGTAATCTTCTGTCTCTGAAACTCATTACATTTCAATTAGGGCCACTTCTTTCTGCTCGATCATGTTATTCCTCTTCTTTCTGCCAATAGTATTCTGCAAAGAGAGCTCTAAATGCAAGATTCATCTAAAAAAGTAAGATGAATCAAACCTTTCAGCATTAGCACCTTTATTTTGCTCCTGTTAAAAGGGCTTAGCTAATTTTCATTCTTCCTCTCTCCTTGAAACCTCAGAAAGGCTTTCACTAGTACTTCCTTATGATTCATATAATTCAGAAATTGGTTATGATCTGTTGTATTGCTTCGGTTAAAATAATTTCTGCCTACTGAAGAAGCAGGAGGCTGGGGGCAGAAGAAATCTGCAGATATGCAGGCAAACGTTTCTATTAGATAATATTTTCATTTATAGAGTTTACATTTTCATCACAGTTGTTGGTTAATGAATCATTTGGAAACCAGACATACTTTGCTTGAATCAATATCATTGTTGTAAATATGCACCTACTAGTTCAGCCAGTAATTTTCAGTGGAGGCTTTGTCCTTGACTGATTTGCTTTGCATGCTGAGGCTAGTTATCTATGTTAAATGCGGTGATTTCCTTTTTATGAGTAAAAGATCGAAATGTTTTAAACAGAACAGTAAAGAATAATGAACTTCAGGTATCAGATTTGGATCAATATCTGCAATTTGGTAAATTAGACAACAGAGACATACTTATTAGCCCATGACAGCGGTACAAATACTTGTGATTAATCAATATTTTAAGCCTTTTTAGTCAGAGAGAGTTGGAGTCTTATTCATGAGCATATGCACACATTAATTCTTTCATAATTTACCATATCTGATAGGTTTAAACTGTAAAGTTATGGTAAAGGAGCAAACTAGTTTTCCGCAGGACCTCTGTCTCATGCAGTGCATTAAAATAGACTGTGCTCACTTACAGGCAGTTATTCAGCATTTTGTTTTCCCTTTATTGTCCAGTGCATATTCCGTACCTTATTTATTGCACACAATACAGTCTTACTTTCAAGACAGATTTACTCGTGTCCTCACAGCGTTTCTGTGGCTTTGGTATGTACTTTTGCAGCCCCATAGATGTTTCCATAGGCCCTCAACTCTTCTTTATAGAAGATTTCCATCTGTGTGGACCCAGAATACCAAGCGACACAAATCATCCTGTAGGATTGACTTCTGCTTATAATTATTTCCCGATCTGCTAATGTTAGTGCCATCTGAAAAGAGTACCAGCAATGATTCATATTTTCTTCCATGTCATAGATGAGAATATTAAACAGCACTGAGCTAAAAACAGATCTCTGGGTGGTTTGACTAATAACAAACCTTTCAGATGGTGATTTTTTTCAGTTAATCCTGTAATTTGAGTTGTATCATTCAGTCAGTTTACAATCCATTTATGAAGGGTTACATTTTATTTCATATAATGCTATTATTTTAAGCAAATAATATTAGGTCAAATGCTTTTAGAAATCTGCTGATACATATCCTTTCTACCATTTAAGGACTCCATCTGACAGAGAGTTTTGGGAAAAGTATTGCCTTTGAAAACCAAATTATAAGCTACAATTTTTATTGAGACTCTTCAAAGTGATGATATAAGCATGACTGAAAAACACCCAAAAGAAAATTTGAAGTGTAAAAGCCATGAAAATGAAGTTCAAAAGGTATTGAAGTATTTAGCTTTATTTCTCTCCATCTCCAAAACTAGTTATTTTCTAGAGCTGTTTTCCCAGAAAAGCAGACATTTTATGTTCTTTCTGCAACCAGGTAAAAAGGAGGATTTATGATCAATTTTGAGAAATCTTATGGAAAAAAAAAAGTATCCGTGACAAAACAGTGAATTGTGCCACAAAAGATCAAACGAGAAAAGATAATTGATCTACTCAATTATGCATTAACAGACCTGTTCAATAAAGTCCTTTGCAAGAGTATTATTGGTTTCTGGGGCTCACCCAGTTTATCGAGAACTGGCTCAGATAAAGGAAGAAGAGATTTGCAGTCTCCTAAGCTATTCTGAGATGCTCAGTTTTTCTGACATGAATATACGTAGTACCTCTTGAGTGATTTCTGTCTGCAGCTGCCTATCAAGGTCACCACTGTTCGAATCTCAGCTCCGGGTTGCTTAAGGCCCCCAAGACCGTGGTGCCTCACCTCAGCCTTGAGAAGGCGTGGGAAGTCTTTACCTTACTACAGAACTGGTGTCTGTCTGCCTGCTCCTGAGACCTCAGCTTTTCCCTTTATCTTTTTCTCTCCCATGCCAAGAAAAACCCTACCGTTCCTACATTTCCGAGGGGCCATGCCAGCCTCCTTGGAAAAGCACACGGGGGAATGGGAGCAGTAGCAGCAGCCCGCTGGTTTATGGGACGTGCAACGGGAGGCTTGGAGAAGTGATTGCTTTCTCTGCCTCGGTTTATGTGCCTGCTATATCCTTCTGGCACTTTTGCTGCTTCGGTGACATCACCAACTGTAGCAGGAACACAGCAACAATGCTGATATCCTCTTCAATCTGATTTGTAGTGGCTAAATCCAATTCTATTTAATTTGAAGATTTTATCGGAGGTTTGACTTGCTATCCAGAGACTCAAGGAGCAGAAAATGGCTTACCATTAATTATGAGTATCTGTGAGAAACAGAAATCCAATGACAAATTGTGCTGGCAACCCCCTCGGCTGCCCATGCCTAGTACACATAGGTCATGCTTATTTTGTTCTCACAGAGTGATTTGTCTGTCACACTGCTATCAGCTGCTTTTATGATCACTTTTGGTTTTTTATTATTTTCGATTAGCTCGTGTTTTAGATCATTAGTTCAACAAATAACCTGTAGCCCAGTGATAGATAATCTGTGTTGAGCGAGCATCATTCAACTAAGTCCTGACAATTCTCCCTGATTTAGTTTCTAATACTCATTTAAAACACTTTAAAGAAGAAGTTAAATGAACATGAAAATTGTTCTCAGTTCCATATTTTGTGTATCCATCATCTATTAGACACCCACTCTGAGCCCCATTGTTCTAATCAATCACATTGTGCAAGTTATTATATTTGTATTATACAGAGATAAATACACTTTCATTCTTCAAGTGTTATTGTACCTGTTATCCTTCCTTATATGCACAGCCAATGACCATAGGAATAGGTTAATACCAATTTCTGTTTAAAAATTGGCTTTTGAATGCCATTAATCTATTGATTTTTAAGTTTCCATATAGTTTAATGTTGCAAAAATGGGTTTTAAATGACCTACTGACCTATGCTTCTCTTCTAAAGTCTCCAGAATTTTGGGAAAGAATTTGATTTGGAGTAGTTGAGTCTTAATGGAAGATATTGTTTGGGTATTGCTTTCAAGTGCTAATGCAAAGAACAATGTTCTCCATCAGCACTGATGGCCTATGGAGGAAAATCAGCTAATGATTACACTGGAGAAATGGTTTTCTTATTACAGAAGTTAAAAAAATCTGAGTAGGTATGCACAGACCGTTGTAATTTTATGCTCTACAGTTTCTTTTCAAAACTGAGAGGAAAAAACAGAATGAATATTGAGGTGGGGGGAGATATTCAAAGGCTGCTTGACACTAATGTCTGTGTCCTGATTATAGAATCATAGAATAATTTAGGTTGGAAAAGACCTTTTAGATCATCATGTCCAACCATAAGCCTAACACTGCCAAGTCCATCACTAAACCATGTCCCTAAGTCTCACATCTACACGTCCTTTAAATACCCCCAGGGATGGTGACTCCACCACTTCCCTGGGCAGCCTGTTCCAATGCCTGACAACCCTTTTGGTGAAGAAATTGTTCCTAACATCCAATCTAAACCTCCCCTGGCGCAACTTGAGGCCATTTCATCTTGTCTTATCGCTTGTTACTTGGGAGAAGAGACTGACCCCCTTTCAGGTAGTTGCAGAGAGCGATAAGGTCTCCCCTCAGCCTCCTTTTCTCCAGACTGAACAACCCCAGCTCCCTCAGCTGCTCCTCATAAGGCTTGTGCTCTAGACCCTTCACCAACTCGGTTGCCCGTCTCTGGACATGCTCCAGCACCTCAAGGTCTTTCCTATAGTGAGGGGCCCAAAACTGAACACAGGACTCGAGGTGTGGCCCCACCACTGCCGAGTACAAGGGGACGATCACTGCCCTGCTCCTGCTGGCCACGCTATTTCTGATACAGACCAGGATGCCGTTGGCCTTCTTGGCCACCTGGGCACACTGCTGGCTCATGTTCAGCCCCCGGTCCTTTTCTGCTGGGCATCTTTCCAGCCACTGTCCACTGACCATTAACAGTCCAAACAGATGGATGGATGGATGGACGGACGGATGGATGGATAGCAAGTGATTCAATTCAAAGTCTGGCATGACACTTAAGTATATTAAAATGGGATGAATCAGGACCATGGAATATTCCCATGCTATTACTAGCCAGCTTGTACTTTTGGGAAAAGAAGAAAATCTCTCAGAAGCAAAACAAAAACCCCCAAAATAGAACAAAGACATTTTGATGTCATTGCAGTCATTGTTTCCAGGCATTTTTATTTCATTTTCCCCCATACTTTCCTAATGGTGCTTTTTCATACAAGTTAAGACTGTAATTTCAAGAGTGGCATAATATTGAGTTGGAGATTATGGAAGCCTTAAAAAGTTGCATCTTAAAAACAGTATACTCACTGAATTTTGCTTTATTTGAAAGCTTGACTCCTTACAACAGTAGTCTTGCCTTAAAATGTATGAATTAGGCACAATTAGTGGAGTCATATAAATTTTGCTTGAATGATCTTTGTTCTCCTAAACCTTTACAGCCAATTTAGTGCTTTTCAGTGCTAAAAGACCAAAAAGCTGTTTTCCTTCCCAGTTTCTTTTCATTGTTTTTTACCATCACTGGCAGTGGAAGACAAGCCATTAGAGATGGCCAATCTCCCTGTGAGGCATGTTTACTTTAAGATGTATTTCTTTTGCTAGGAGGATGACACAGAAAAAAATCTTCTGAGAGACATTGGAAGAAGGAAACAAACAATCCTGTTGTAAATCACCAAAGGCAAGTACATTTTTTGAAAACTCCATGGGAGAAGCAATATATACATGCAAAAATTTCATGTTGAACTCCAAGCTCAAGAGCATTCTTTGCTCCTGCTCAAAAACATGACAAGGGCATGCCCAAAATTCATGCATACTCACAAAGTGAATGTGCTTAGGCAAAACAATTTTCCTTTTCTAAATGGAAGAAATCTGTTGTATGTGTCAGCTTTTGATCGCTCAAGGGGTACCAGTCATGATATCCGTTATTATCAGCCAATAAATCCACGTGTTACTCCTTAGGGAATTTCAGTAAAAGGGTGGAGAGCTATTCTGACAGAAGGAATGCCTCAGTGTAATGAAAAAATTCTTGAATTACCAATCTCTTGGCCATTGCAGCATATGGGAGGCCTTGCTTGCCATATGTTACATAAATTAAGTCAATGATCACAGGTTAAATATCAAATTGTGCATATATATATATATACACATATATATAATATTTAGCAACAACCAGACTAAAAAAGAATGGTAAAAAGGCAGAATAGTCATAATGTCCAAGTATGTTGAAATAAAACGACTACATTTATATTTAGGCATCCAACGAGAGAACTTTTTCAGAAATGGCATAATGTGTTCTGCTCTCACTGGCAAAATCTGGCTGGAAAGAAGAGTGCAGAGCGAATTCAACACACTATATCAACTAGCCATGTATTAGGTAAGCTCTCAAACTATATTCTGGTTTATGCCTTAACTAGATACCTAAACACCAATGTCCACATTGAATATTTTCAAAGTTTCTCGTGCATGTGTCAAGAAACTCAGCTTTTCCTTGTGAAATTAAGTGCAGTGATATTTTCCTTTTTTAGAAAAAAAAATTTTAAAAAAAAAAAAATATATATATATATATATAGGGACGAGTGATGCTTGGCAAATGCTAGGTACAAGAACCTTTCCAAAAGAAAACAGATTTCCTGGCAAGTGTGATTCTTTTTCTCACAGAAAATACTAAAGCAACTTCTCTGGTTTTTTTCCAGTCCTGATAAAATAGCTGCAAAAAGCTGCATATCCTACTTTGGTTTGTCATGTGCAGATTTAAAAATTACTTGGTAATATTTTAGGTGTTACTAAGTAGCGTGCAGCAAGGTAACTCAAATCCACGTCTTCAAACTGATTCTGATCTCACACTGACTTTGTATCAGTGGAGCACCATTGGTATCAATTACATTACTTCCCTGATTTATACTGATACCAATTCAATCAGGAAGACTCACGATAAGTAGATTGTGAATGACTGGATGTCATGCGCTCTCCCTTTTGCTTTTGGGTAGAGGTACTAAATCAATTTTCTAAAGTGCCATATATCTTTATAACTGTGGATTTTTGTCTCCATTAGCTCCAATTATTCTTGTTTCCCTGCCTGTCATTTTTCAGGAATGCTTCACAAACATTATTGCAGTGGCAAATCACCATTACTCTTTCTTGGCTACAAAATTAGAGTAAATGTTTATAGCATTGTTAGATGGTGGTACTGTGATAAAATCTGAACGTTAACATAGGCAGGGACGTACTGCGCCGGGCAGGTAATTGCAGGCTCAAACTAGAGTTTGGAGCATATCAGGACACCCAGGGAAGTGATTCCTCTGCCCTGGGGCCATCGAAACTGAAAGCTGCTGGGAGGCTGAGTGGATTTATGGGCAAGAGATAAATGAGTAAAAACACAAAGAGTTACCTGCTGTCTTCGTATTTGACTGAAAAAAAGTGACAGAAAGCAGACCAAGAGTGGAGAATAAGAGCCTTTGGATAAAACCATTGAAGAGACATACTCACTGGCCATCACTCTCAGTCCTGCGTGGTCTTTACTGGTATCAGCTGATTGACTCATTGCTGCCTATTGGTTTTGACCTTGCAGAATTTTTTCTGACTCATTATTCCAGCTGACGGTCGTTCCTCATTTATAGCTACCTTTTGGTCTGCTCAGCATGTCTCCTCCTGCTGAATTCTTTTGTTTCACTTCTGCTTGTGCTCACACCTTCCTGTAACGTTAGTTGAATTTGTGAGGGATCTTCGTCGTGAGAGAAGCTCGTGACAAAAGAGGTGGATCTCTTTTGCCACGCAATGCATGCAATATGCTTTCTGCTTTTTTGGTCTGGTTACTGCCGAAAGCTGCAGCATTTGGTAACTCTCCCGTGGGTCAGGAGCTGCCGCTAGACTAATAATAGCCACGCTTCTGGGTGTAGGACATAGACATTTTCTGGTTTGGGTGGAGAAGGCAGAATGGCAGAACTGGCGGAAGAGCTAACTTTCTGCTTGTTTGAAGATTCCAAAATTCATAAACTGACGGGAATAAAACCAAACACTACATAGCAGTGCTTAAAAAATAGGGGGAAAACCCCCAACCCTTTAGACTTATCACCTTGAAGTGGACAGGGTCCCATTCTCCAATGAGGTGTTCACATTTAAGAGCTGACCTTGAACTCGGTGCAACCCCTCGCAAAAACACCCATGGACTTCAGTTCCCTATCTGGGCTGTGGGAATGAATAATTCTCCCTCTTCACCTCAGTTTCATGTGTCAGCCAAAGGAGCTTATAAAAGAGAATAAATACATGAACATTCAAGCATACAAAAGAGAATGGAAGATTAATTATCACAGAGGCAGCCGCAGCTTCATATGGCTCAAGCGGCAGAAGTCCTCAGATGAAACCCTGTGAGTCTGCTGCCAGATTCCTGTGTATGTTAAATAGTTGCAGTGGGATTTCCAGGCTCAGCCGGAGCGTGATTACCTGGCACACGTACCGTTTCTTCGCACGCCTGCTTAATGATGATACCCGGGCCCTTCAGCCCGCAAGGCCCAAATATGTGTGTCTCGTCACTACGGAGAGGAAGAAGCACAAACAAATGAAAGATTCATGCAGGAAACCTGAACAGCTGCAGGGTACCCTCCTTGGTATAAATGACATTTCTGGTAATTCCACTTGCAGAGGTTTTTATTTTTGATGTAAAGGATATACCGTCTGCCCAAAATCTGTTTTGACAGAGGGAGGTGCAATGTTTCCCTCGGGGGCATCACTTTATCACCATACAGAAAACAATTTTTATTGTGTCAGCTCTGAGGCCATTTGCAGTACATTAAAGAAACGCTTGGAGCAACAGAACCCAAGCTATTAAAAAGGTAAAAAAGAGGACAACCCCCAAGTGCGAGGAGCAGATAGTGGCCCGTGTGATGAATTGCAGAGCCAGGGGATGTTGGTTAAATCCGTGGTGGCCACAGCCCTGCCTACGTCTGGTCGGCTCCTCGGACTCGCTGCTCGGCTCACTTCAGAATGAGCCCCCGCAAAGGAGTGAGTTGATACGGTTCCTGGCATTTGCCAGAGTTTCCGAGGGTGGTGTTTTTTATTGCAGCTGAGCCAAAAGGACACCTGTAATTTACTTCGCTGTTCCAGAATGGCTGTTGATGGGCAGGAAAGAAGAAAGGCCCGTAGGCGGTTGAGATGGGCAGTAAAAACGAAAGGGTAATTCGAATAAATGTCTCCTGTTTGTAAACACATAACTCAGACCCGAAGCTCATATCCAGGTCTTCCTGGAATTCAGAAAAATCCCCAGATTGGAGACTTAGAGCTAAGACAAGTGTCATGCACTTACATATTTTTAGAATACAAGATGAAGAATGGTCTACAGACAAAGCACTTCAGCTGAAAAACAGGGCATTTGAGAAAACAGAAATGTAATGGAAATATCAGAGGGTGCACTCTTTAACCTTACTCTAAAAGCAGGAAGAGAACTACTACTTAATTTCCATCCAATTTGTTTTAATTCAAACACTAAATAAAAGTCATTGATTTATGGTTCAGGTAGGCCACTTGTTCTTCCTTAAAGCAGCCACTTCAGAGAACAGTTTTATAAAAAAGTCTAATCAGTACAACTTTCTGAACCCTTGCAGCTTTTGATTTATTAGTAATCTTGGCTGTGCGAGAGGAAGTTTATTCCATCTGTATTTAATGACCTTAGGTGCCTGCTGTGTTAAAAACTACAGAAAAATTTGGTGCCACCCATTCGCCCCTAATATTTGCACAAATCGTTTTTGTCTAGAAAGGAAATGCTCTTTTATTTTGTTTTCTGTTTCTCTAACTTCTTCAGGAAATGAGGAGCACTGGCTTTTCTGGCAGCATCGATTAAATAAGCAGGTTTGTGGAAAATTACACAGCATCCTACATTTTAATCCAGTTGCACGAAGCTATAGTCCTGTGGTGATCCCCAGCATGGGTTTGCTGTTTTGTAAGAGCAGAAACCGGCAGAGCTGATCTGCTAGAGGCACTATATATGATAATTGCACACAGGTTAAGTGTTTTGCAAATTAGCAGCGCTTCATCATCCACTTTCTTTTTTTCTGCCCGTTCAGGTTGGCATACGGAGCGTGCTGAAGGTGACTTGTCTAACCTGCAGCAGCTGGAACATCCTGCCAGCCCCACACAATCATTTCCAAATGCAGCTTATGGAGAAGGCTGGTGCTCCGTCAGAAGTGACACACGGCACCGCGGATTCTGTCAAGGAGCAACTTAATTTCTGCTGAGCTTTCTTACGTACTAAGACCCCAAGGAAGTGATGTTTCCCACCTGTCAGTAGTCAGTGCAGAGCAATGAGAGGTGCCCCCTTTCACCCACGGAGAACAGAGCATGAAGGTGCAAGGAGAAAATAGCCAGCTGTTAACCTGGCCCTGTAATTCAGATATAATCTAGAGAGTGTTTTCTTTTCCAAGAGGTAATTCACTCTTTCTTCCCGTTTTTCTTACATCTGGATCTGATTTCATATTTTTACTTCTCCTAATTTATTTTTTCTTTTAGAAAATGAACAATGAGAGGAAGTATTCTCCAGGAATACCTAAGAAAACCTAGCATCGGTTCCTAAAGTAGAAATTAACACCCATGTGTTTGAGTTCTACTGATCACAGGTGAAGTATTTTAGAATATTTTAATTTCAATGTAACTCCTATTTATCTAGATACTATAACTAGAAATTTCAAAAGACTTTGACACTTCTACTTGGGGTCAAAATTTCAAAATGACGCAGTGTGTCAGGTTACAGGAAAGCGCAGATGAGCCACTTTCCCACAGATTACCAAGTGATCAAGCAGCTGTCAGAACAGTTCTTTCTTACAGCATTAGCTCTGTGGAATTGAATAATATGCATTTTTAGCTAATTGGTTGCTCACCATGGAAAGGTGTCATAGCAGTGATTTGAAGGATGTCTCCTGTTGGCATACTCTTCTTACTCATGTCACAGCTTTCCAGCTCTTTTACGCCCGTCTCCCTCCCCATGTCTTTTGTTCTTGCAGAATCATGTGAAGACCAAGTAATAGGGAAGGTACATAGAGAAATTCAGGCTCTGTTTCTGGCCACCCACAAGAAGGCGTAGCCAGCATGGCAGGCTGGCACAGCCCAGCTGGACCTAAGCTAGCGCAGATTCATCTGGTTTGGGTGCTACCAACAGACACGCTTTTCCAGCCGGAGCCCTGGGCTGCTGGGGCTGCCGAAGCAGCGGTGCAGCGCTGCCCCAGCCTGCGCCCAGCCTGACAGATAATAAAATTGACACCGATGGCTGCACCGCACTGTGTAACATAGCTGCAGAACTTCTTGCCCTAGGAGCGATCGCTTCTGAATAGACTGGAGACACAGTGATAGACCGATACAAAGAATATTGCTGTCTGTGCTGGATTTGTTCTGCCATTGAAGGCAGAGGGACTGTATGTTTTTTTCTCTGTGCTGTCAGTGCAGCACCTTTAATTAGTACAAAAAACCATTTTGAGATACAAAATGGAGGGGGAGGCGGGGGGGAGAGGTAATCACTTCTGCCAGCAAAGGGGTCTGTTTCCTCTGTAAGATTTAAATCCAAGTCACCTTCTTTTAGAGGAACCCCATATGCTTGTTTCCTTTTCCCTTGCCCCCTTTCTTTCTGAAAAGGCAGATTTTTGAATCTTAGGCACATTATTTTAAAGCTTCCTTGGAAGACACAGGTTAATTCCCACACTAGTTTCAGCTGATGTTTGGCAGCTCCCTTGTCTTTTCTCTCGCTGGCTATGAGTCACCATTGCTTGCAACGACTGTAACTGTTTACTGCTTTTAGTACAGCAAGATCCCACTCCCTTTTCCCTCATGCCACTTGCGTTGTCGTGTACAGAAATCAGTATGTAGACTGGAAACCTGTATGTCGATTGGCAGGAGTAGCTACGACTCTCTTAAGACAGGACCGTAGTTACTGGCTGGGCTTTGCTACAGAGGCTACACCTCCTCGTGGTTCCGCTGGATGCCCTTTGGGGTAACCAACTTAGCCTCTGCCCCAGCGTTGAGTTATGGTTACTTCCTCCAGACCTCCGGCCCTATCGACTGGCTTCACCGACCACTCAATAGTTCTCTTCTAAGTGAAGCAAAATTTTGGCAATTGATCATATAGATCGTTGCCCTGTGCCCACGGGTGGTGTTAGGTGGAGTCAGGCAGGTCTTTGGGGGGTGGCTTTGAATAATTCTCGGTCCAATAGACCTTCACAGGTGAGCAAAATCTTATTTCTCTCACCAGCCTTCTTTGGGGCTTTATGGGAATTGCTCGCTGAAAGAGCACCTGGGCTGAGGAGGCACAGTCTGGGTACTGAACAGAACCTTCAGGTGTTTCTCTCCTGACTTCTGAAATCCACCTCCAGCCCTCCCCAGGTCTCCCCACCACAGCTGTGCTGAGAATTACCTCTAGGCGCTGGTAGGAAAACCCATAGAGTGGCCCTTTTTATCTGACATTTTCCTGGACCTTTAGAGTGTACTTCAGTGAGCTAATGCAGGGTATGTGCTCTCTGTAGGTGTCTAAGGTAACAGAAAGAGATTATGTTAAGTGCTTAGTAAGAGGCATTTTCCATTTGCAATACTCAACTTCATTTAGCTGTAATGCATGAAAAAGTTGACCCACGTGGGTCTTAATCTAGCCATTTAATTGTACCCCTGAAGTGTCAATGTGATGAGCATCACAGATTTTGGCACTGTTGACATTTCTTTTAAGCAGATGACAGTTTGAAAGGATAGCAGCGTATCCTTTTATCGCTGCATCAGATAAATATGTTACTGAGTGATGGAAACAGCTTTACACACTGGCAAGTGACAGAAAAGAAAGTGGTGGGGGAAAGGCACAAAAGGCAAGACAAATTAAAATAAACAACGAAGCCTAACATCTACAAGTATTCTTAAAGCCTCTCTGATGAATTCACACCATGAATAACTGGTGCAGTTGACCAACAATCATCAGTAGGAAATTAAAATACCCTTAAAGCTTCCTCAGAAATGTCTTTAAAACAGTGGATCTTGGACATGTACAGTGGTAAAGCTGAAGGGAGACGAGGACCTTTGGTAAATCACAAGAAGAGTGGCTGTGACGGCACCGGCGCTGATGTTCCAAATGATGTCCTCTGCCACTCCAATTTTTTTAGTAAAGCGTTTTGTCTGTTGGCCTGAGAGTCTGAGCCCTTTTGGCAATGTAGCACAGTGCTCTCTGAGATAGCACGACGTAGGAATTTTCTGGAAACAGACTTTTTTCATGGCCAGAAGCAATATTTTCCAAAAGTGGGCTGTGACAGAAGAGGACAGGAATGGGAAGAAAAGCTCTGGGTGAGAATTACCAGGACTGTAGAAAACATGAAACCTGTGATTTTAAGGGGCTTGGGCTGCTGTGGGGAGTTGCCAAATGAACGTTTTTCTGAAAATCCTTAAGATTTTCTGCAACACATTGTGACACTGACAGTGTGTTTCCTCATGCCCCCAAATTATCTGAATAGCTAGCAACTAGTGAGAAACTCAATTGAAACTGCAAAGCATCAAAGGCACAGCGCCTATTGAGTCACCTGAAACCAGGCAGCTGAATTTCCATATTTATCAACCTCGATAACCAAAATACGCTGCCAGCTCCGGAAGATCTTGGTACTCAGAATCCATTGTAGCATTTCATATCTCAGGTTCTGTAATTGCTGATTGCTTCCTCATTGTGTACTTTCAGGGTGGGAGAAAAACAGAGTTTAAATGCAGATAATGCTAATTCAATCAGATGCAGGCACCTGTCTAGCATATATGTATGTTAGCTTATCACTGGCTATCAACTAGCTGTCAGGTAACTTGGCAGAGTGAGAAAATCCATTACCAATGTAGCAATAAGCTTCCAAAACCCATTAAAATGGGACTCTAGAAACAGTTTATGTGAAAAATGCTGTCTGCATCTAAGAGAGCTTTTGGTCTTTTTGTAGAAAATTGGTTTGAGGAAATGATAAATCTAAGGACACACTTACTGCAAAAATAAAATCATTTCCTCACCCAATTTTTGAATATTTTATTCCCCCTCCCCCCCCCCCAAAAAAAAAAAAAAGGAAAAAAAAAAGCCCTTAGTACTCCCTTTGGAGAGAAACAGAAATGCAAACAACATTGATCTGTCAGACACGTAATGGGAGGGGATCTTTCTTCTCTCTTGCCACAACAAATGAATCATAGAAGTTTTAGGGAACCTGATTATGTCACTGAGGAAACAATGAGATGGTGATATGAATGTTCTCTTTAAGCTAACATGATTTTTGTGAGAGCATTCTTTTATTTAAAAAGTTCTGCAGCACTCAACCCTGGTCTATTTTTAAAATGATAGATTAAACAGAAAACTTGTAATTAAATATTATTCTGGTTGCTTTGCCACATAGAGACAAAAGGCCAAGTGTCAATTCGAAATTAAACTCATATAGAAGCTGAGCAAACAATAAAGGGATGTATCACCAAGTAAATTATAGCAGTTTGAGATATCCTGATTATCTTTTGCTTATTGTTGTTAAACCACTAGGCAAATGCAGCTCTCGGCCATACTGTGTTTCATCATAATACTTCTGAAGAACCTGAGGCAATAAAAGCACGGAAGTTTCTGCTCAGTATGTACCCGTGAAGACTTAACGGCTGCTTAATACAGATTTAAAACAGTTGCAAAAAGAGCCTCGGCACTGTAATACTCAGTGCTGCAAAGCCTGACACTTACTGCACTCCGGATCAGGAGCTGGTGATGCTGTGTCAGCCTGCGTGCGCTTCCCACACGCTCCGCGCGCAGAGTTAAGCAGCTTCTCACGGGATCCACGACACCCGGCTTACCAAGCCGGAGCTCTTTAAACCAGTCCAAAGAGAAAACTAAGAGGAGGGTACTGCCAGAAACCGCAAGACTGATTTTTAAGCGTGGGCACTGTCTTGAGGAGTGCCTCGGGCTAATGTGTGCAGACGGGCTCAGGTCCGCCACCGCAACAGGCGGACATACTCCTGCCTCCCCGGAGCAGGTACCTCTGTTGCCTGCAGAGAAATTGCCTCATTCACGCACGTCTTAAGCACATAAGAGCAGACCTGCTCTGTTTTCTTGGTCCTCTGCAGCATAGCTTCCATCCTGAACTTTTTTACGTGAGAAGGAGGGAGTGGTCCTTTCCACCACAGGGGCATCTCTATACCAGTGACAAAGTAGATACCACAAGTGTAGGTTTCAATTCTTCTCAGAGCCAGGATAAATAAGAATTTGTATCACCTGCTTTCTGAGAAAGTGCCTTTGCAGCAAGCCTAATACAAAACCAGTATCCGCTGCCTCTGCTTCCTCAATCTCCGTCTCCTCCCTCAATCTCCTTCTCCTTCCCCAATCTCCTTCTCCTTCCTCTGAGCAAATGGAGGGCTACCGGTGATTTTCAGGTGTTATTCAAGCACGCCAAATAATCCAGGCTCTTCAGGAGACTGTGGTGGGGGCACTTGCCAAATAGGTAGGTGGGGCGCGAGTTCAGTGCACCTAAGATGGTGGCATTTGTAGGTGTATGCCATAGTAAAACTCCAGTTAAGTGAGCTTGCTATGGAAAATTAGGAGACTGCCATCTCTTAAATGCCTTAACAAGAGCGAGCAGGGTTTTCTTGGATCGTGCCGTTGGCGTTAGGCCCTTTACCTCTAAGTCGCGCTTGATGAGACAATAGTTATTTTGGATCTCACCCTAAAAGTTTTGCAGGGAGAAGACCTGTACCAGAGACAGCCTGAAGCTGGTGAGTTCAGAATCTTATTCTACCAAGGAAAAAAAGCCCTTTGCAAGTCACTATGACCTTTTTTGTGTTAGCAGTTAAGCCATGGGCAGAATATGTAGGGACATACACATTTGTATGGAGTTTAGGTATAATAATGAAAAAGACTTAATGTTGAAACAAAGTCTTGAGTACTCATGGGTTTTAATTTTTTTTTCTTTTTTACTTTCAATTAATTTTTGTGGACTATTAGAAACTTTAAAATGGAGGTACAATTCTCCAGACAGCATATTTAAGTCTGTTCACAATATGTGTGATTCTCTTTGTTTCCTTCCAGAAACGCTTTCCCAGGGCTGAACAGACCACCAGTACCAACCTTTTCAAAGAGTTCCCTGTAGCCTTCCTCCTCAATTTTTCCAGATTCTCTTAGCCAGAGGCACTTTTTTTTTTATGCATCCCTGTTGTTTCTATGGCAGATATATTCAGATACATTTTTCATTTTTTCTTACATAGAGCTACACTTTGAGACCCTAAGGGCTTCCAAGAAAAATGCAAAAATAGCGTGAGAAGGAAGCTTCCAGACAGTCTTTCTGCAGTCTGGGTAGCAACAGCAAGATTTTCAGTTCATTCTTCTACCTTTCCAAAGTCTTCATTTTTTCAGAAGTGTTTTAGAGACAGAATCTGGATTTTCAAATTAGTTTTTCATTCCTGACTTTGAACAAATCCTGTCCATCAGTGGGTTCAAGTGCAAACAGGGGACTCTATTGGCGGGGGTGGCGCAGGGAACACAAAACTTCTGAAGTTTCGATGTAATTAATGCTTGTTCCACTGCCTGCTGGTGGAGCCAGGAACTGGACCCACAGCCCAACTTTTCTGATGGTCTCAGCACCTCCCTGCTATTTGCAGGCACTGCCACGGCTGCCTCCATTCCTCCTCGTCTCCTCTCCAGCCTCCCTGCTCTTCCAGGGCCGGGGCTCCCCTTCAACACCTCTCTACCAGATACTGCATTGTCCAGTGGAATCCTTACTTACTAGTTCGTCTGGCATCTTTTTTACCAAATTCTCCAAAAACCCTAACTTCAGGCTTTGTCTCCCTGGGTCTCCTATCCTTATCTGTGCTGAACACCTTCCCAGCACACCCTCCCAGCTTACAAAGACCTTTCAGGCTTGAATTAATCCTTTCCCCTGTCTGGGTTTGCACTGCATGCTCTCTTCACAGCGTACCTTAGGCAGCTTTGCTTTTCTGCCTTGACGTAGTGCCGAGGGACGCGACGTTTAGAGAGGAAGAAGGAGACTGGTAAGGAAGCGCCACTGATCTAAAGATGTTTTTAAGCATGGATCGGAGCGGTTAATGAAGGCAAATCGTGGGAGACAGAAAGAGCAGGAATCACCAGTCAAATAAACTGAAAAAGCTAAAGAAAGCATTTTGTAAAGGCATATATATCCACCTTTCTCCTTAAGCCCTTCCTTCTACATAGAGCAGATGGCCCGCTCTCAAAAACAAACATCAAAAATAGAGAGAATCGCAAGAGCTGTGAGGACAAATCCCCTTCTTTACAAATGTATGAAGAGCTGGAGGTCAGAGAGGGTGAGGCAGGAGGAGCCGCGCAGGCAGCACAGGCAGCGCGGTGACAAATGAGGTGGTGCTCGCTGAATGCCAAAATGATTCCCCTGACACAGTGTTTGCCAGCAATCAGGAGGCAAATGTGCCCAAAACAGATGTTTCCCAGGGACAGAAAAATGAAACATTAATGAAAGCATTGGAAATACCTGAATAGCAGAAAAAAAAAGAAAAAAAAAAGTGTGTCTGGGGGGAGGAAAGTTGAACAAAAACTGCTCCTGTGCTGAATTTCCTTCAGCTCAAACTCTGATGGAGGCTGCGATACCTCGCGAACACAGGGACAGCGTGCAAGGGTTTGTGCTAAACTAAACATAGGGAAAACCGGCTCATTTTTCATTCTTATAATTCTGCTACAGTACTACTACTAATAAAATAATAATAAAACAGGTCCATCCCATCTGATGATCAGCAGATGATTTTGAAAGGAGCCATTTTTAAACCAGATAGGTCTCCTGCATATATAAGGTAATAAAACCACTCAATAATAAAAGATGTGGGATAAATTCACTTACTATCTGCTGCCCGGAAAAATGCAAATGTGATCGCTGCCTTGAATCCAAACTTGGAAAACTACTAAAATGCCAAAAAGAAATTGGGACTTTGCCTAATGACTGAAAGTTTTAGTCTTTCCTCCAAGGAATGAGTGTGGTGGTATTAGTGTAATATGCTTCATATCCTTTGAAAAATAAACATTTCTGGTTTAGATACAATCTAAATGAGCTTGGAAATTAAAATAATTCTTCTTTGCCTTCAAATTAGATGGATTGGCCATGTCTGAACATTACTGCTGCTTAATTTAAGGTGACATATCAGCCTGGCATTTTCATTTTTAATGTGGGAAGCTGCGTTTATGAATAAGACCTTTCATCTCAGGGACAGCAGTTTCAATTTTTTGAAAACTAGTAGAGGTCATTTAAATGGTGTCTTGCACACTGCTCAGGCTGGGTACCCTGAGAACATGTAAATTCATCTTGCTTATGATAAATGGACCCATGAATAGTAATACTTCCATTTTTTTCATCCTGCAGCTCTTCATGCCAGGATACCTAATGAAGGATTTAACACAAAGTACTTCTTGGATGCTTTGATAACACCGAGGAAGGTGTGCAGTTGATTGACATCTTTCAAAATATTTCTGGCCTGACATTTTCATCTCACCGCCTCTAAAGGAGGTATGCATCATACAGACAACAGGCAGGGAAATTTTTCCTCCCCAGTTACAAACCCAAAAACTATCCTGAACAGTGCTGTGGGAAATGTAGCCTGGAGCTATTTCTAGCCTCACCTCTTCCAGCTTTCTGATAGGATATCTAAAACTGCCGCGACTTCGGCCACCAGGAGCTGCAGCAGAGCGGTGAGCAGGTTCTACCTGCCTTCCTTGAGGGGTACTCTTGAACCACGCGAGCCCACCGAGCCCGGCACAAATACAGCAACCAGGGCCACTTGCAGTCCAGAAGGCATCCTACGCTTTACACGCTGGTGTAGGAGTTAGAGCAGTACCTGGGAAAACAAAGTACCTTCATCCCAAACCCTCCGCAGGCTGAGGGTATCTCCCGGGGGATGCTCTGCACCACCAAGCTGCGCGGAGGAGAGAGGCGATTTCTATTTTATCAAATGGGAGTTGAATCTATGGAAAGAGGCAATCCTGGCCCCATCTGCTCCTGGACAAGGAGGTTACCGTTAGGGTACAGCTGGACAGGGGCTGCCAGAGGGGCAGCGGGATGCCCAAAGCCCGGCTGTGCTACAGGCTGGAGGCGCAGGGAAAGCTTTGCTCACGAAGCAAAAGTGAATTTGCACATTTTGGGAGACTCTCAACGACACTGACTTCAGTAACATACTGATACTCAGCACCGACATAAGAAGCAAACGAATCGCTTGTTCCTGTGGTTCCTAAATACCCCCTCTCTGCTTGAAACGGGTGCAGGAGGGGTTGACCATCAATTCAAAAGTACATTCAAAAAACTCCATTGCAATGTAGATACCATAGGAGAGTAGAGTAGAAAGTAATGTTAGACAGGCAGAAACCAATTATTCCTTTAGTTTGGCAAGCCGTTTGCTAGCAGTTGGTCAGCAGAGGTAAGCAGGAGTTGTATCCAAATCAGGGTACAACGAAGCCATCCCTGCACACCGAACGTTGTCAGCACTTGCTGGTGAGAGCTTTGCTATTTGGGAGCCCCTTTCTACAATGCAGTAGCCCAGTTATTTAACATGCTGGAAACGCAACTGAATGGGAGCACATGGGATGGAAAAGCTGCAATGTTGGGCTATAAAACAGGAGACGACTGGTCAGAGGATATAATTTTACCCCTTGTACTGGGGTCCACGGCAAGTAGACCACACGTCAGAGCATACTGAAGGGCTGCTTTAGATCTGGAGCGAGCACTTTGAAAATCTGAGAATCAGCAGGCAGCTTTGCGGCTGGGAAAAGCTGACTGGCAGCTTTGAAGTATCTTCTCTCCCAAGGCCGGGGAAAGCCTCTTGCAAAGAGGCTGTATCCAGGGTTATTCTTATTTCAGTGAGGAGGGAATCTCCCATTTTTCTTCTGTGCTCATATTAGCCCCCTGCTCATAAAACATTGAAGCTGCAGCTCCACTGCAAAGTGGCTAAAGATTTTAGACGGCCTCCTTCAGCGGTCTCCGTAAGAAGAGCATACAAAGCGCAGCTAAAGCCGAACTGCCATAAAACATACAATAAAGACTTCTTTTTCTGTAATGTGCAGGGAGTAGCGATGAGATACTAGTCCAAGGGACACTATATCAAGTTAGGGCTGTGCTGAGAAACAAAATTGCTGCTGCCAGTTATTTGCAGTTAAGGCAAAAGTACAGAAGAGGGAAATACCAAAAGCTTTTACGGTGCCCTAATGACCACGATTCAAGAGCTTTATTTACGTTTGGCGAAAAACCCCAGTGTGAACCTAGCGAGGTAAAGCGGAGCCGCTGCCGCGAGTCCCCGCAGGTTTCCACCAGCCGACCTGCCGCCTTTGGGGTGGCCTGAAAGCAAAATTCAGGGTGCGACGGTCTTCGCGGCCGTGAGCTGCCCCGTTAAGCTCTGTTCTGTGCTCGTGCCCTGGCATTTCGGCCGTCCCAGCCTTCAGCCGCCGTCGGCTGGTCCTCTCCCGTCTCCTTCCGACCTGGGAGTTAAACAAGCTTTTTCACTATCAAGATACAGAAATTTGCCCCTTTCAGTGATTGGTTTATTATAAATAACCTCGTATATTTAGTTGCCAGTAGCTGCGAGTGCTCCAGCAGAAAACAGAAGATGGATGTAAAAAACTAGCCCAAACAATTCTGTATTATTTTTAATTTCCACAGTCAGGAACTGACTAAATTAGACTGACAGATTTTGCTTCTAGCAGCTAAACAATCTCATAATGGCTGGAGAACTATTGAAATGTATTTACTGAACTGGTATATGATTTCATTTTCCCATACATTCAAAAGCTACATAATTATCAGGATTTCTTCTCAAAAAGGTTTAGAAGACTGCTGATACATTTAGAAGTGTCTATTCTTCTAGTCTTCTTGGGTTTTTTCCTTTCAAATATGGATGACAATTCTTTTTGACCTTCTAAATTGTGAAATTTTATGTTTATAGATCATGTTAATTTGAATTCTAATATTTTAAATAGAACTCCTTTAACATTTGCAATCATTTTATTTATGAGTTGCATTTACAGAGTACAGGGAGAAAGTACGTGGCAATTTTCTTCTAATTTTTTCAGTATTCTAAAATGTGGAAGAGTTATAAGAATCCACCAGGCTTGGACCGGGATAAGGATCCCTTCAGGCTTGATATTTCAGATTGGCTTACTACTAATGTTAGATCCATAATATAGAGTTTAATTATTATACTCAATGAGATGTTCAGAAGATTTTCACTTTTATGGAGCTGCTAAAACTGTAGTTACATTTAATTAATAGTACAATAATCAACGAGTCTTTATGTCTGGGTCAGATTTCTCTTTTATAAACGTAGTCCTGCAAAATCCATACGTGAACTCTGTGCAGTGACCTGGACTGTCTTTGCAGCTCCTAGGAGGAGAGAAGGTGATTAATGTCCTCAGATAGACCCTGAAGGTAGGTACTGCTTACGGAGGTCCATCTCCCTGGCTAGGCAGGGAGCAGAGCTGAAGTTAGGTAAGGACTTACGCCTCCATCTCTCGGGATCAATGCAGCTGGGTTTTGCAGGGTACAAGGTATTCTCTTTCTTTTGGTTATTTCTGGTCATGTTAAGCCTTATGAGAATTATACACAGCTAAACATTTGGAAAAGAACATCAGTCACATGACACATTTAATTCATGAGGCTTCAAAGTAAAGGATACAATTCTGATTTATGCTTCTTACATTTTCTTGCACTGTGTCTGTCTTCCCTGTGGAAGACTGCTTCAAGACATGGCTTTTACAGATCATATACCTATAAAGATAGTATGCATACTAGTATGTATGCCACAACTTTTTTCAAGGTTTGTGTCATACAGTTAAAAAAGCGTATTTGAAGAGATTTATGAATGACACGCATTCCCAGTATGTGTATGGCATATCATTGGGTTGGATTCTTAGTTTATTTGTCTTTATTAGAAGTCATATCTTGGTAATGCGGCAATCCAAATTTTTGACTCTCAAACGGTGATATCTTAAAAGTACCTATCACTTCTTGAAACCGGGTCCCTTGGGACTACAAAATAGTGACACCCCAAAGAAGCAGTCAGGACTGAAAAACTTGTCCTAGTTTTTTTCTGGTTATATCAGGTTATATACAAAAAGTTAATTTAATCATAGTGCTTTCATAAGTATTTCAAATGGTTATTTCAAATATATGTTTCAGAGAGACATTTTGACTGTAGGATCCCATGAGGCCTGTAGCAGTAAGACCATTAAGTATCTGTGTATAATATGTGAAAAGATCAAAGGGTAAGATGAAAAGAATAAAAATATGGTTGTGTTTGATGCTCGTGCAGTCTGCCAAATATTACAAATTGAAGCTGAGGATTGATCTGAAATATAATGTTTGTGGAGCATCAAGAAGGATTACAGAGCCCTGGGAGCAGTGGTAAGGGACTCTGGAGCGCAGGATGATCAGAGGGCTGGAGCACCTCTCCTGTGAAAACAGGCTGAGAGAGTTGGGGTGGTTCAGCCTGGAGAAGAGAAGGCTCCGGGGAGACCTTGCAGCAGCCTGCCAGTGCCTAAAGGGGGCCTGGAGAAAGCTGGAGAGGGACTTTTTACAAGGGCATGTGGCGACTGGACCAGGGGTAATGGCTTTAAACTGAAAGACGGTGGATTTAGATTAGATATTAGGAAAAAATTCTTTACTGTGAGGGTGGTGAGGCACTGGCACAGGTTGCCCACAGAGGCTGTGGCTGCCCCATCCCTGGCAGTGTTCAAGGCCAGGTTGGATGGGGCTTTGGGCAGCCTGGTCCAGTGGAAGGTGTCCCTGCCCATGGCAGGGGGTTGGAACTACATGATCTTTAAGGTCCCTTCCAACCCAAACCATTCTATGATTCTATGATTCTATGAATCAGTTCCTAAATTCTGTTCTGTAGCAGAATCATTTTGCCTTATCTTTAAACAGAGCTCTATTCAGAGGATATAGCCTGGAAAAATTATGCCTTATTCGTGAAACCGTTGTTATAGTCTAATCAATTAAGATCTTAATGTGTAGGCTTTTTAGCTAGTCTTGACAGGGAAAAAAACATTTAGAATTCAGATTGTGGTTTTGGTAACTGTAGCATCAACTGTGAAATTAAAATCAGGGCTTTGTTAATAATTGGGGGGGGGGGGGGAGGTGTTACGAATGAAAGAAATTGCAGTCCTAAAAAAGTCAAAACGTGTAATCAGAACTTGTAAAATATTTCATTCTGTTTTATGACATCTCAACTCCAATCAAACAAACAGAGCCAGAAAAAAATGGAGACTTGATTGACTGTTTAAAGGAAAAGCTGTCAGTTTGATTACAGGGAAGTGAACAGACACATTACTAAATGTAAACTGCATTTAATTTTAATATGCAAGCAGCTTTAATAACAAGTCACAAATAAGTTATGCAAACTGAAATACTGGGTGTGACTGCATACTGATTTCTGACATTGAGTGCCGGCTGTGGGTCATAGCTGTTTTCAGCTGAGGTTTCTTAAATTTATTAGGAAGCAAAAGGTAATTAAAAATGAGAGAGCATCAGAGGAAAAAAACCCAACAATACATTATTTCAAATAAAAATGGCAGACACTTCAAGTAGGTTGGGAACAGCAGATTCTTGCAGTGCTGTGACAAAATGGGACCCTGGTCTGCCAAGCTGGAGAGCCCATCTCTCGCTGCTTATTTCTTCCTCCTGACCCTGCCAACAACGCAGATAGTTATAGACCTGGAGCTGCTCCAGTACAGCACAACTGAGAGAAACGCAGAATTACAGTGTCTGATGCGTGTCAGACAAAACCTGGGAGGGGAAACCGAGACAGGGGAGACGGGCAGGGGTGGCTGCTACGAGAAAAAAATATTGGAGGGATTGTGGGTTTCACTCAGAAAGCCTGTAGTAAAACACCACAGTCCCAAGGCGGTAGATGGTACATCCTCACAGCAACGATACTGTGTCCAACACAAAGCAATTCTGTTGCAGGCTTTGTTGTGTTGGCTTAAAAAAAAAAATTCAGTCGCTGGAGGGGAAGCTGGCAAAGCCTGGAGATCACCGATCACAATCTGATTACATTCAGTGTGGAAAAACAGAGAATAAGGGCTAGTTTTCTCAAGCTGAGGGAAATTATGAGAAGAAGTGATTATTTTCCGCCTGGCAGTCTCATTTTTCTGGCTTCTCAGAGGACTCTTTAGAAACTTAGATGATTAGAAAGCCATGGATGTACAGTTGGAAAGATGTCATGTTTTGCTGAAAGCTCCTTTTAGTTCAGCAGCAAAATGAAGATGAAGATGATAAGTTAAGCAACAAATGTTGGGAAGAGGAAAAGGAAGAATAGACAGCAGTCAGTGTAAACCCAGTGTGAGCTTTTGGAGCAAAGAAAAATGAGAATAGAAGTCAAAAGGGAAGAACATTTTTGAAAAAATATTCACACCGGGTAGCAGTGTGAATGGCGATATGGAATTAAACCAACTATCTTAGGAGCAGAAGAAATCTTAGTGATACTAAATATACCTGTCATGAGTCAGAAGACCGATAGCACAGCTAGTAATGAAGGAAAATAGTATAGTTTTCAATAAGTAATAATTATTTTTTGTTTGGAAGGAAGCAGTCTAACTCACTAATTCATGAAGAAAGGAGAAGATGTGTTTATTATTCAAAAGGGACTAATAAAAGATGTTATTTTCATCTGCCAGCTGTTTTTAAACTAGCTGGCCTGAGTAACCATCAGCATAAAAGAGCTAGGCAAGGAGACCTCTGACTGATGTACATACCTTCGTTACTGTTAACTCATAGTCCTTAACAGAATTCCCACGGTAAGTGTTCAGCCCTGACCAGCAGCCTGTTGTGGGCAGCAGCAGAGCACAGTTATTCTGACTTCAGCCCCAGGCAAATAGAAAAATGAATTAATAACAATCAGACCGATGAAAGTCACTCGACATAATATGATTGCAACAAAACTTGTCAAACCTGATTTCCTTCTTCAGTGAGGTTACTTGCTGGTTGATTGCTGTACTTTACATACGTAATAGATGTAATGGATGTATTTCTTATTTGTTATCATCACCCCCCCCCCCCAGGCTGAGAAACTGGCACTATACAATATCAATAACCTTACACTAAACTGTTCTAAGATCCCAAAGGACAATCCATGAGGGCATCTCTTAAGTGGTTCTCACCAAAATTAGTGCCAAGTGATAGTCTTCATCATTTCTATTTGTGTTCTAGAAGCAAATATAAAATCATTCCTAATACAATTTGGCTGGTTTAAGCCTACATACAGGAATGCATCTAATGATGTCTACAGCGATGAGGGCACGGCACCAACAGAGAATGCTCTCAAGAGACCATAAGTTGAGTCCAAATCATTTTAACAGAGCCAAAAGAAAAGCTATACGTGTAGGATCATGGGATGCAGGCCATGCAAAGAAACTAAGACCCTCTGTCTCAGCACAAGGAACTTTTATGGACCAGGATGAAAAGTGAGAAGTTAAATTCCTAAAACATACTATATGAAGAAAAAAGAAAGAAAAAGAAGAAAAAGAAAAGGAGGAGGAGGAGAAGAAGAAGAAGAAGAAGAAGGAGGAGGAGGAGGAGAAGGTGGGGGGGGAGAAAGAGAAAAAGAGAAAGAGAGAGAGAGAGGAAAGAGAAAGAAAGAGAAAGAAACCTAACCAATCAATTACAGTGTTTTAAATCTGTGATAAAGATTTTTCAGTCATTTTATTTCCAGAGTGGTCCCCAAATGTGTGTAGAAAATGCTCTTCAGTGGCCTGGCACAACACAGAGTAGTCTTTGACCATGTGGGAATCAAACTGAGATGTCAAGCAGCCAGGCAGAAAAGTCCAGATGTTTGGCACAACATTATTTCACTCCTTTGGAGATAAAATGCCAGGCTGTGCGAGTCCTATAATTTATCTGCCCCGCTGCTCAGTGCTCTCCTCTCTTGAGGAGAAGACGCGATCGCGTCTCTGCCTGCAGCACCTCGTAGGTGGCCGCATTATTCCTGCCGCCTCTTCCCCGGCCGAGCCGACACGCGGAGCTGGGTCGTGCTGGAGAGCCTGGGGATGCTCTAGCCCCTGTCCTGCAGCGGGAGGGACAGACTTTGGCAATGGGTTGTAAGTACCAGTCTGGAATCAATAATTACTGGGCTCAATAAAGTCTTTAACTGTTCTAGCTGTTTGCGCAGTTACTGTGCGCCTCTGAGACTGCCTCAATCTCTTTGGAAATCTGGCAGAATATGCTCAGAAAGTACATTACTTTTATTCTTAATTAAGAAATTCAAAGAAAGTATTTAACTTGGGATCTCAAAATGCAATGTGAAAGTAGTTAATGAAAATGAAAAACTGGTCTGAATCTGTAGAGAAATCAGTCGAGCTTTTATGTAAAAGGATCCAGTGGAATGTATCATTATGGTACTGAAATCTTTGAGGGACTATACAATGGCAAATGAAATCCAGACTATTAGGCTACTTATAAACGTAATATCTTTGTTTCAGTGTTCCTCACAACGTCTTTCCTAGTTTTGTTACTTAAATTCTTTTTGCATAATCCCTAGTTATCATTCACAAACTGCCTCACTCTTCAATCCTACTAATAATGTCATTCCAAGGGTGTCACTAGACCATGTTTCCTCTTCATCCAGACATATTTCTCAATTTAACAAAATCAAAGGAGTGCTGAAAAAAGCCCCCAAATGTGATATGATAATGTATAGCAAGGTTAATTGCTGGAACTGGAAAGAGACTTGCAGAAAGCTAGGGTATCCTGGAGAAAGTACTGTAATTTTTTTACAAGTTTGCCGCACTTCTACTGTCCTATAGCTTCTACTGCTTCTTAATAACATTGCCTAAGATTTTTTAACAAGTTTTGGAAAATAATGGGCATGATTTCTAGAGTAACAGTATCTATTAAGGGGTTGCAGGAAGTAAAATAGAGCAGTATTACCTTGAGATTATTACATATCTCTCTTTCAATGTATTTGTCAGCTTCAATTTTTCTTCTCATTTCAAATTTCTGCCATTTAATTATCAGGGAGTTTGTCACAGAATGCAGAAAACACAGGCTTATGCTAACCATTGGATTTTTTGCACATGAGAGCTGAAAGTCAGGGCTGTTTAGATGGAAGGAAATCCCAATAACCTGGAGACAAGAAGCAATGGCTTACACTTCCATGACAGTGCATTTATTCTTTTCAGATCTTTGACAACACGTCAGCATATCTTCAATTTAGATGACAACTTTTCTTAATTGCTTTTACTGACAATTTAATCTGCTCTCAAATTTCCAAAGTGCTTTAAATGTCTTGTGTCGAGGTCTTGTGATCCACCTTCCAACATTCATTTCTGTCCTTCTGGGGAAGCTGCAGTGCTTCAAAACCCTGGGACTGCTTCCCATGGCACGCCTTGCTAATGTGAAAGGCAGACCGAACTCCTAACTACACGGTACTAAGGGTGTCCTAAAAATGCCATGTTAACATGAAAGTCATCCACCGAAACCACTACTGAAATGCATTTTATTACTGTGCTTCTAGGCTTTTTTCCAGACTAACCTGATTCTTTCTGGTCTTTGGTTTTCAGACACTTGACAACCATTTTTCCAAGATTTAAATAGAAGCGGAGTCTAAACATGCAAAAAAATTACTAACTTCCAAGATTTTGTCCCTAGGATGGACTCATAGGAACTTTAGCAATGGAGAACAGATTTTCACTGACTCTCATCGCATTGACGTGGAAGCCCACTGAGGGAGTCTGGAGCCATCAGGAGCCTGGTTCTTCTCATTGGCTTCCCAACGTGACTGCTAGAGAGAGGTACAGTGCACCCTTTGGTAGGCCTACATGGCCAGTAACAGTGGGATAACTGCAGTAACAAGTAATAGCACGTACTACGAGGAAAAGGTGTATTTATAGCTTCATTTAGTCTACATTAGGTCTTTAGGACTTGAAGTGGCTGAATTTGACACAGTAGAATAGGCACAAGAACGTGTTTCTTCTTCCTCAATTGCAATAGCTTTAATTGTTTTAATGTTATCACCGCTATGAATCTCAACTAGCTGTCAAATTGTTAGAAAGCTAGAAAACTGACTGCTGTGAGGATGAGCTTAAAGCAATATGGAGTGGATGCAAATCTAGCATGCTTGAGAATTAAAAACAAGCCGTATGGTGTGTCTGTGCTGTCTACTGTTGCAGGATTATTTTCAGTGATTAACACCCTTGGTTAATTGCCAAGAAGAATTCTGTGCCTAAGTACTGCAGTGAACACTCCTTACTTCTATGAAATCGGAAATTGCCAGTGCAGAGAAGTTATTTTTCTTCTCAACCAAAACACACATTCCAAACCATGTACTTTATATCAGTAGATCAAGATTTCAAAAGTGACCTTGAATTTTGGATAGCTCCTTTTGGAAACTGAAGACCATGACCTCAGTCAAATGAGCAACTTGAAATAAGTTAAAGGCTTCATGTTCAGAATGCTGGTGCTTTTGACTCTCAGACAGAGATGGATCTTTGCACTTATAAAAATTTTTCATCATTTGACAAAAAAAATTTAGATCTTGGACAGTGGCATCGACTCATCTTCCAAATAAAGACCCATGTTTCATGTTTATGCCACAACAATAGTCTAGGGAATATCATAATAATGTAATTATGATTTTCTTCTTTCTCTTCAAATAAACTTTGAGACTCAGATGTCTGACCTTATTTTTAATATTATTTTTGAGTAGAGCCACACAATGAAAACTATCAGATGAAGAAAGTACAGATAAACACAGCCTACCTTTTGACAGCTGCCACTCATAAGGTCTCGGAGAGAAACATTTTATAAATGTGTCATTTACTCACTGAAATTACTGTGAAGAGGCATACAATGATACCTTAGTATCTGCTAATTAAATTGCTCTCTTTTCCTTTTTGTGAAGGATCACGATTTTTTTTCTAATTCAGATGTAAATCAGGGACCTGATTATCAAGTTTGTTACCTGAGTAACAAGTTTATAGGACAAGAGGAAACGGCCTCAAGCTGAGCCAGGGGAGGTTTAGATTGGATATTAGGAAAAATTTCTTCACCAAAAGGGTTGTCAAGCACTGGAACAGGCTGCTCAGGGAAGTGGTGGACTCACCATCCCTGGAGGTATTTAAAAGACGTGTAGATGTGGCACTTAGGGACACGGTTTAGTGGTGGACTTGGCAGTGTTAGGTTTACGGTTGGACTCAATGATCTTAAAGGTCTTTTCCAACCTAAATGATTCTATGATTCTATGATCAGCAATATCAATAAGTAAATCCTGCCTAGCTATGCTTTATTTGGTTTGTGTGATATTCAACAACACCAAAAAAAGTGAGAATAAACACATGACACCACGTGTTCCCTATACGAACAAGCCACATATATTATGTTTTATCTTGTTCCTTTCCTAGTTTTCAGTCTTTGGGATATTTTACTTGCTGAAAAAGTAAAGATTTTATCTTTAAAAAAAAATTGAGAAACTGTTTCCAGGTAAATGTCTCAGAGTACCTACTCCTCTTTGGAAAACCATAAAACAGAGATGGAAGAAAGCCTGGAAGACTTGCAGTTCACCTTGTTAGCAACTCCAATCACAGTAATGGCACTCAACCTGCATGTCCTGCATGACAGTACACAAAAGCAACCAGGAAAGCCACTGAAATATTTAAGAAGTAGAATTTGATTTTGTAATATGTCAGTGATGTGGCATTCTGTCCTATAAATCAGTAACAAAATCAAAATCCAGGTATAGATACAGCGATGATGCAATTTGTTAAGCAGTGCATGCATCCAGTATACATTATCTGATATAAAACTGAAATTTCTCATTTGCATGTTATTATGTTTTTGTAACAGGCCTGGGTGTTAGGTGGCCACAGAAGATGAAACCTATGCCTCTCTGCAGAATTAATGCATGTGGAATATATAATCACTTTAATAATAATGGGAATTTTGAGAACTATGGTATTAATTTATGCTGAAAGAGGTGGTTCCGCCAGAATTCAGATGAGGTACTTTATTGGGAAAACACAAAGAAACTTTCTTTGAAGGTTTTATTCTTCACTTTCAATTTAATCTGTGGTCAAACAGAGCACGTGAAATAAGCTGCCTTTGGTGTCCCGAGCCATGGCTGACCATACCTGCTACCAACCTTCACATGGGAAGGGGGGTTTAGGAGCTCAGGCAGTGCAGCTATCAGAGCGCCTGTCTTGTTATGTCATTCCTAAAATAATCTTGCACAACACACTCTTGTTACTGATATGTAAGTTGTTGCAATTTATTCCTTGAATATAATCTCTCAATGACTAAAGAAGGTGACCTGCACATAAAGCTCTGTGTAGTTCTATTGTTAAGAGTCTGGTATTTTTCAGAAGTGCTAGAATCAAATAAAAAAGTAACTTAACATTATTAAAGGGAGCACTATGCATAAATGATATCCCTCTGGAACCGATAGATAAGATGTTAAACATCCTGAGGAATTCTGTATTTCTCCATTTAAAATCTTGGCGTATTTTCCTGGAGACAGTACTGACGCGCACAGAAAATACACGCACACTAGCACTGAAAAGGTGTATTTCATGAACAATAGACTCCATCAGCACAATTTACCACGGTATCCTGGGTTGATAGTTTAAGAACTCAGTAAACTACTCTGACAGGTTAAATAAGTGGTAACAGTGTCATTAGAGCTGTGATGATCCAAGAACGCAAGTGAGGAAAACGTGCAGGGAGCAGTACACGCGTTATCGTAGCTGTTGGGAAAAGCGGTGTGATTTCTCAGCCCAGAGGAAAGTCCTCCCTGGGTGGAGGAGGTCCCTTTTCCCTGGTGAGGTTGGGGCCACAAAAGCTCTGCAAGAGCAATCACAGCCTGGCTCTGCACCGCTGACTTGCTGGTGACTTGCGGCTGACGGCTGATTTGTGGAGGTAATTGTGTCAGCCCATGGGAGCTTGATAATTGCTAGGTTATTGTTGCTTATTTTCGTTGTGGTGTCTAGAAGGCTGGTGCTGGTATAAGAGGCAAGAGCGGTGATTAATGGCTTTTTGTTGAAGGCAATGAGTGAAACCAGACTTTCAGTCCTGATGATCGGGAGGTCACCTACATGCTCCAGGAATCCAGCAGTGACTAATTAATTGAACAACATAATTAAGTTAAACTTAGAACAAATGTTCTCCACCCAACTTAGTTGAAAGATTTCTGCTTCTATTTCAGACTGAAAGGAGATCATTTGTGCTAGCAAGCCTGACCAATATCACTTCTGTTTACAAACATTTTTTACCTGTTTTACAGCTATGCTAAAATAATTCTTTCTGGTATGTTTGTGAATTTGGCTTGTTTTCCTAGAACCTGTGTTTCTTCCTGATGATTTCCACACTCACAGAATTGCATACTCCAAAACACAGAGAAAATAACCAACACAATGAAGAGTTTGTTTAAACTATCATGCCAAAGAAGTATGAAGCTAAGACATCCTTAGGCAAGGCATTCATACGGTCAGTTCAGCAAGTACGAAACTGTAACTCCGTCACCGTGATCAAAGGGTTCTCATCAAGTCTGTGCTGAAATGAATACAATACTGGGAAATAAGAACCCATTGCTTGGAAAAAGTCACTTTTAAACGGAGAAAATTCATTGCATGTGTACTTGTAAATGAATTATGCCTGTCTTTTTAGGTGCTTATAGAGCCTTCATCTCTAGAAGGGGTAATGTAATTAAAGCTAACCTGTGACCAAAAGCTGAAAATGTACTTTTAGATGGAAAGATAAAACAATCATCTGTAATGTACAATATATTGAACTGGATAACAGTGCTTGCTTCAAAGCTCAAGGACACCTCGACATCTGTAATTAGAAGGGCTCTCAAAGGGCATAGACAGATTCTTTCAATTGAGATAGGTGACACTTCTTCTAAAACAGCCCAAACATGAAAGTCTGAATTCTCTTTAACCCTTTAAGGAAAGTAAGTGAAAGACAAGTACAGCCAGTTCTGCTCTTGACTTCATCTCAAAGCAGATATACTTCAGTGAAAAGTCAAATGGTGCAGCCAATAGCTCTATTTGGCTTTTAAGTAGTAATTTTGAAGTCTAGTGCCAGCTGAAGGAGGTTTCCAACCTTAATTTATTGTGGTGTCTGAGCTTTTACAATCTTTCTGGAATTATTTCCTCTCTGTTCTTGAGTGTGCCAATAAAGATTTCCTTTCTTTTTTTTTTTTCCCAAACTGAAATACAATCCCCTCATAACATAAAACTGATGGACTACACGAGAGGCTGATCCTGACCTTGGAGGAGGCAGCTTACAGAAGGAAACACCCATTTATTTGGAGGAGGGCCCAAGACTGTCTCCCTCCTAAACACTAAAGGGTGAGCGATGGACATCAAGGTTTGAATCCTGTGCATAACAAGCAATATTGGAATGTCATACAATTTTCTTCTCCTTTCCTTAAATATTTTAAGCTTCTCCTGCATCTGGATACTTGAGATTCCCAAGGCAATACCTCCCTGTATGATTCAGATACTGGACGTATCTGTGAGCTTGTAATGGGAACTGCATCTTCATGCAATAAAGTGAAATAGCATGACTTTAAAAAGCTCATGGTTTTGATTATTGAAGTGTTATCCCAGCATTATCTGCAGTACAGCCACTGTGGTACAAGAAATAAATTCATCAGCTCTAAAGGGCATGTTATGCTAGCAGGTGAATCTGAACCAAGTTCCTGCAAAAACACGCAGTGAAATCCTACCTCACTTTCTGGAGGCAGACTGATTTTAAAGCATAAAATAGATAGAGCAGTTTAAACATTAAACTGTTGCTATGCTTTTAACAGACTGATGCTATGCACGTAACATAATATAATAATGTGTGTTGACTTTATATATTAGTCCTTTTTGAAGCTTGTACATTATGCTGCAGCATACTGATGGGACGCAGGCAGTTCTGGCTAGCATCCAGGAGACTGCAATCTTCAAAAAATGTTTTTCTTAGTATGAATCGGTATGAAGTAGATTCTGTCTAGGATGGTAGAGACTCTAGAGTGGTAGTGTTGTAGCTCCAATGGTCTGAGAGTGTGTGTGAAGTGAGGCTTCTGGGGAAGAACTAAAACTAGTCCCTGGGGAAAGCAGGCAGGCTTTTGGCACAACAGCCCTTCTTTTGAGAACATCAGCTCCTCTTCGGGTCTGAAATAGAAGCAACAACCCAGTTGCTATATAAAGGTTGAGAGCGATTGCTCTGAGTTTAGTTTAATCCCATCAATCAATTAGACAAATCTGAAAGGAAACGCAATTGGTACCTGGGGAGCAGAGCAGGATTTTAGCAAGGAAAGATGCGATAAGGTCATTGTCTCCTGTGGGATGAAAGAAAAAGACCACTGATTATCACCTGTGGAACACGCAGGTACAGACTGAAAGAAATTAAATTCTAGCAATTATCAGAGTATGCTAATATTAAACTGTACCAAATAGAAATCATTTGAATTGGTGTATGATTAGCAAACAAATTATTTTATCTGTGTAATGCAAGAAGCTGGTGAAAAAAAAATAATCATTTGAGCAACATATTAAATCCTGGAGACATGATTAAGGTAACTGTGAACTAATCTTTCTGAAGTTTTGTCTCCAGGAAGAGTTAGAAATCCTGCACGTGGGACACTACACGGGGATCGCCACACTCCAGGGAGGTTGCTAAATCTCTCTGTTCTTTTTCAGTTGTAGGGACAGATGGGATTAACCTTCAGTAGCCAAGGTATTAAAAATAGCTCTTTTCATCTACACCCATGCTATAAGGACAGCATTTAATTATCCCCATCAGCCAGAAACCCAGCTGGATTTCCACCGCACCAGTCCAAACGTCTGCCCAGGTGCCAGGGTGATGCCGAGAGGGGCTGGCTGGGGTTCGCCTTCTGCAGCTCGGGGCCAGGCGGTGAGGAGGGAGCGCTCGCTCTCCGTCACGTCACCCCAGGCCCGGGGAATTTCACCTGGCGTTTGCTGCCGTGCTCAAAGGTGCAAAGGACGGTCTGCAGGTGATGTGCAGAAAGCACGTTCCCTCTGAAGCCCCTAAAATAAGGAAAAGAACCTCCGACGGGTCCTGTGACTCTGTCACAGAGCGGACGTGGGTTGGCAACACACTAAACAGCTGGAGAAAAGTTCTTCAGAGCTTGTCTGCCACATTTCAGCTTACAGCAGCTTAAGATACTTTTTGAACATAGCCCTCCTGCATTAAGTCGAGATTCACAACAACAACAATATAAAGGCTGGATGTTTTTACAAATAGGTTTGAAATTATCTAAAAGCAACGAAAGAGGTAGAAACCAGTTAATAAGAAATGAGTTTCTTTGTTCCGAGGAAGCAAAAGTAAGGTAATAATAAAACCACTGTTCAGTTTTGCATGCAGGTCTTCTTTTCTCTCACAGAGAAGAAAATTCTTTAGAGAAGGAAATAAGAATAATAAAATGAAAAACACACTAGGCCACCTTTTAAAGTCAATTTTAATTGCAGAAATATCATCTTTAATTGTAGAAATAGCCTGAACTCTGAGGACGGGTAATATGATCAATCTTTTGCTCAAAGTAATTAGATAAATTCAAGAAGAGAAGTGATTAAATGCACATGTGACAGTCATTAGAGTCTCTAAGAACATTCCTTGTCTGTGCTGCAAAGGAACAAAGCATTTTTATGGAAGTGAAATAACACCAAGTCCCAAGATGTCATGAGAGGAGGAACTTTAATTAGCAGTTAGGATGACTCCTGGTCCAACAAGACAAACTGGTCACGGTCACTACAGGTCAGGTGGACAAACTACGAGACAGGAGAAACAGCTTATGTCTTGCCAGTGATTTGCACAACTATTTGCTAGCAGACTCTGAATTCGTGAGGTTTTTTTCTGTGCGCTGGAAAGGTTATAAACAACTCCAGCGCAAACACAGCCCTGACAAATTTATTCTGAAAGGCAGTGGGCTTAACGGGGTAACGGTGGCATCAGGTCATATCCCTAACCACGTCAGAGTTGACAGTCTGCAGCCTCTTCCATTATCCACCTGTCAGAAAGTAGGAGTCCTCAGTTGCTTGAGAGACGGATGCAAAGCTGCTAATTTCACCAGCAGCAGCAACAAGCAGTGGAAGGGCCTTTTCTGGACCCTTCCCAAGCACTTCACTGCCTCACTTTTTTGCCCTAACGCTGTGCTCAATCCCACGTGACGTTTCGGCTTTGTGCAACCTGCAGAAAGAGCCGAGACACCGAGGAACACGCTTGTCGTAAGATTTAGAGAAGCATTAAAAACTGGAAGTGAGCAAGTTTTTTCAGAGACTGACCATTTCGCCAGGTCTTGGCCCACCACAGTGTACCCGCCGGCTACGTTAAACGGTCAGGGAAGAGGAACTAATAATGCCTCGGCCCTGACAATCCTGGGACCTCCTTCAAGGAACGGTCCCTGAGCAGGAGCAGAGGCCAGGAGGCTCAAACCTCTGCGTCACCCCGGCAGGCTGCGCGCCAGGAGCAGAGAGAGGTCGAAACCAGCTTCTCGCTGCTGAGGGCAGCCTTGCCAGGAAGGACGAGGGAATATGTAGCAGCAGCTTTCGAGGAGGATGCCAACGAAAGGCTCTGGATACCAAGGATTTCCAGGGCTAGCCACTCACTCCAAGCGATGGGCATCCTGGCGTGAAGAGCCGTGGCACGAACCCCAAGAAGCCACGCTGGTGACTCCACTGGCTGCGTGCCGGATGGATGGAGGTCCCCGCTGCTCCGACACCGTGTGCGGAAGAAAAAGGGAAGGTTGCCCTGGCCCCCGTTTCTCTTCTCCTGCCAGCCCCCCTTTACCCAGTGGGGGTCATTTCCAGTGGCATAATAATTCCCAGTGGCAGCCGGGTCCACTTGGTCCTGCCAAGGTGCACCCCTGTCCTCACCGGACCCTGAAGATCCTGATGTGGCCCCCAGATGCGTGACGATGCGCTCCCCTGGCAGAGGGTAACGAGCAGCATTTCCCTACAGGCATCACAGCTCGAAGGCTGGCCCTTCGTTAGCCTTTAGCGCGCCGCCCAAGAGAAGCAGAAAGCACTTAAACGTTACTTATTCTTCCTAAATTTGTTCTTGGAAACAGCTGAGGAATTATTGTCGAAATATTTCAAAAAAACCCTACCTAAGGCAGAGGCAAGCATGGCAAATTTCAGCTTGAGCAATTCTGCCTAGCGATAAACCAATGAAAATAGGGCTAATGGCAAATATTAAGCAACCTTAGCCACAGGCAGTTTTACTAGCTCCAGCAGTAATATGTGGTGGTTTTTTCCATAAATACTGCATTGAAGTGCTGTATCTCTCACTCGGCTTTTTTTCAGCTAGCAGCAAAACCCAGAGCAAACTTTTCTGTATGCACAACCCTAATTGAAAGCAAAGTAAATTAAATGAATTCTAAGCAGTGCCAATAATAGCTTCTAGTTATTTTGCAGTAAAAATACCAATATTTTATCAGTTTTTAATAACTATGTTTTCCTGCTGTTTGCAATTGCAAGAAACTTCTTCCAGTAACAGCACAGGATTTCCCGTGTAATTATTCAGCGGGCCCCAAATGAGCAATATGTAAAAAAAAATGCTAAACAAAATTACTGAAATGTAATTGTGCTGCAGAGAAACAGATATAAAGGAGGGGCTATTTCAGTTTCCCTTTGATGACTTTGCCTTAATCTCACTCCTGGTGAAACTCTTTTGCAAGAGTTTTAATTCAATAATTTTCACTGTCACTGACAAATGGAAAGGAAGATATAGTGGTGGATAGCATCAAACAATTTCTAGAGAATATACAATATACATTTAGCCTATTCTATATTTAACATTTATAAAAATAATTCATAATTTTTTGAGTCTATTCATTACCTGAAAAAAATATTTAAACCATTTATACAAATCCCCTGCATCTCTGGATGCAAGTATCCTGAATTTGCAACTTTTTAAGTAAATTATGATCAGATAATAAGTTTATCTAGAATAGTTCTATTCAAATATTTTTGGGAAAGCTAAAGTTCTACAAAAAAATGAAAGGCTGATTCTTCAGCTGGCCTATATTCTCACTCCAGTGTCTGGATTAATGGTACACTCCATGTGCCCTTATGTTTTATGAGTTTTGTCAACTAAAAATCACAAGAGTTAGCAACGGTTTCCTCATGCAGCTATCCAGGAACAAAATTCCTAGGTTTCATTTGCAGAAAAAGCACAGAAAACATCGCTGTCATCGAGCCTGCACTATGTTCCCAGCTGGGCCACTGAGCCGCTCGCTCCGAGCTCTCCCCTCGCAGAAGACCAGAAGGGCTTTCAGTGCGTGGCCTGGTTGGGGAAGGGGTCTTTTTTCTTCAGTGATTCCGGAGTTTGTAATATCAGAATCAATATCCTCAGGGATATTCAAATCTGCCTTTTTCTTTAACACTGTAGTGAAAAGAGTTTCTTTGGTTGCTGCTGAACAGAAATACTGAGAAAAAAAATCAAGAGTATTGAAAGGTTTTGTGTTGACAGAATATTTCCCAAGTTGAAAAAAAAAAAAAAAGATTCATTCTGGTTTATTGAATATTCCTCAAACACTAGTTAAATGTCAATTCAGCCCCAAATCGTATTTCTCCTTCATGGTACCCTGCTCTATTCAGAAGCCAAATGATCTTATTGTCTCTCCTGGTGAGCCCGGACCATGTGAGAGAATGGAGACTTATGAGAGAATGGAGACTTATGCAACTCCCATGCGGTAACATGCTAATGGAGAAACAGCTTTTTATACCAAAATCATTCTTACAGAACTTTCCCATCCAATTCTAATTAGAAGTAGGAAAATTTTAATGAAACAAAACCATGAATATTTTAAAGACAATAGCCTGCTGGTAAAGTATTTCAATTCAGCTCTTCTGCTTCTCATTTTTTGCCTGCCCTCCAGCCTTTGCCAGTGCCTCTCTTAGGGGACTCGGGGATGCACAAATTGTAGTCTCCCCTCCAAGCATTGGCTACGATTTCCTCCCAGCCAGCTGTGGCCAAAAGACTTGCTGGGGAGAAAAGCTCCTTCTTGCAGAACAGTATTTGTAAGGTCTTGCCAGAACAACTAGACTTATCCCGCACCACTCCACAGTCACTGGCATGGATTTCTAGTGAGTCATCGCTGCCGAAATAATCCTAAATGGTAGCTTACATCTACAACTATGCAAGGTATTTTCACTTCAGTGACAATGCCATAGTTTTGCCTCTAATTTTATCGATCATTTCTATGGTAAATACTATGCAGTATGGCTAGAGTTTGCAATCATAATCAATGTTGTTGTCACAGGTGATATTAATATTTAAGGCTGAAACTCTAAGTACACAGGTATGTTAGACATCTTAAGGCACAGATAGCGCCTAGGGAGATTTATTAACTTGGCTCAATACGGTAAGTGCCTAACTTCCAGAGAAATTACACAAATTAGGTACTTAGCCTGCTTAGCTGTTTTGATACACGCTCCTCAATGTGTACCTACATTGGCAGGTCTCTAGACACCTTTAAAACCTACTCCATTAAAGCATAAATCTCCTTACAACCACTTGAACTTTGTTTGTGATAGGACTACCTCCTGAAGGATATGTAAGCATCTCTCTGCTCCTTCACCCCTTGAAAGCCACATGGAATTACATATATCTCATTCTGTAGCCTTCAGAGTCTGGGCTCTTGTGCATGAATCAGATCAGAAATTGGAGCCCCTTTATTAGACTATATCTGGATTTTTTTCAGTTAAAGAAAGTAGACTACAAGAATGACTCTAGTATTCTGACATACTAGCAGAAAATTAGCTGGAATGTACAGAAATATGTAGTTATATATAAAATCAATGAAGAAAGAAGATTCTATTAAAAACCAAAGTGATCATGAGCAGTAACAGTTACTCACTTTAGGCTCTTTTAACCACATTTTCCTATTCCAGTTTCCATCCATTAATTTAAAACAAGTGTGAATTTTCTCCACTTGAATATTTTTAGCTATAATGGTTGCCATGGTTATCACAAGGACAATTTAAATGTAAGGAATGCACAAAACTGATTTTTAGTGGTTCATTCTGGAATATACTTGAAACTCTTGAAGCCTGTGGATGACAGATCTGGTTAATGAAAGCTCTCTGCTCAGTCATGTTTCACGGGTTTGTTCATATGAACAGTGTCCTAGTTTTGGCTGGGATAGAGTTAATTGTCTTCCTAGTAGCTGCTATAATGTTATGTTTCGGGTTCAGTATGAGAAGAATGTTGATAACACACTGATGTTTTCAGTTGTTCCTAAGGAGTGTTTAGACCAAGTCAAGGATTTTTCAGCTTCTCATGCCCAGCCAGCAAGAAGGCTGGAGGGGCACAAGAAGTTGGGAGGGGACACAGCCAGGACAGCTGACCCAAACTGGCCAAAGGGGTATTCCATACCATGTGATGCCATGCCCAGTATATAACCTGGGGGGAATTGGCCTGGGGGGGGTGGATTGCTGCTCGGGAACTAACTGGGTATTGGCTGGCGAGTGGTGAGCAATTGCATTGTGTGTCACTTGTTTTGTATAGTCCAGTTCTTTTATTATTATTATTGTTGTCATTTTATTATTATCATTATTATTTTCTTCTTTTCTGTCCTATTAAACTGTTCTTATCTCAACCCACGAGTTTTACATTTTTTCCCCAATTCTCTCCCCCATCCCACTGTGGGATGCAGCGCGAGCAGCAGCAGGACTTCCAGAGGTCTTACATTGCCATGGGGAAGAAGCCAACTCAAATCATCCCCACCGTGGGTATCCCCTGTTAGACTCCTTGCAGCTCTCCAACCTCAACCCTGATTGCTATCTTGCTTTTATTTTTTGTTAACAAAAACCATTAAGCTGGGAACACTGAAATCCCCACTGAGCCTTCTGCTTTTCCAGAACTGCCATATACAGCCTGGCACAGCTGTAATGAGAGTTTCAGAAACACAAAATCAAGCCAATGTAGTAAATTCCCATCGGAAATGATCACTGGCATCTATAAAGTTTAACATTATCCTCTGTCTAATATGAAATCTCTTGGCAGAAATGATGTAAACTTGTCTTCACTAAATGTATTAGTGGAGATGGGGGATAACCCTTGCTAATAAATAGACTGTAAATACTCCATAGTCTGCCTGCATCTGAAAAGAACAAAGGAAATGGAAAACTGAAGGGAAAAGGACAAGAAAGAGGAAAGAAAAAAAGTGTTTTCCTGTTCTAGTCAGGATGTTTTTCTCTCTCAAGCCCAAAGTAGAGACTGTACAACTACAAAACAATTTTTCATGCATCCTGCTGGAGGTGGCATCGGATGAATTCCAACTTCTAGACCAAACTAAGGGTTTATACAGGCAAGACCTTCAAGATGTGTGAGCTTAACGGTTGCCCTCTGGGCTTTTATGTGATCTTGGCCAAGTCACTTAACTCTGTGTTTCAGCCTCGCCTGTGCTCTGGCAGTGATAACTGAAGCCAATTGGGTTTTGGAACTATGCTTATTCATAGCATAATCTGAAGGTTGCTCAATAATTATTATTTTGCTTGTTATTTTGCTTTTGGGGAGGATAGAGATAAGGGAAAATTTTCCACTGGGAAAAAATCCAACATCCAGACTCAGACCAAGCTGACATTAACCAATCTGCTAGTAAAGCTTCAGCTCAATTTATGGGAACAGTAGTCCCTCAGGACTCCCATGGGTCCCGCTTCCCCAGGAGAGGACACCTCTGGAGATGCAGCAAGTGGGCCACAGCGGTCAGTCTGAGGAGCTGTGGGATTCACAGCGGCGGCCCGAGCACAGGCAGAGGCTCCAGGGCACTGCGGGAGCGTCACTGAGGCCGACGAGGGGATTCATACGATCATTTCCACTGCAGGTGTAAAGATGAAACTTGCCGAACTCACACAATTTAGGTGTCTTTGGAATTTTTCATGCTGATTTGATTTTCTAGCCCAAACAAAAAGCAACAACGAAACATCTGATTTCCCAGAAAGAATGTTTTTTCTTTTTCTCCTAATTTTCTCTCACATCCCTTTTTTCCTCTTTCCTTGTCCTATACCTGCAAAATTTTGCGCTAGCTTATAGGCTTTCTAAGGAATGCCCTAATGCTGCATGTTATAGCATAGTAACATTTTCCCCTTGGCTGGACCTTAGAAAAGCTATGCCAAAATGGAAGGAAAAAGAAAAAAAAAAAGAAAAAAAAAAAGGAAAGAAAACTGAAATTACCCAAGTATTGAGCCAATCTCAAAAGGGAGAACGAGATACATTAAACTTAACAGAAATCCAGGTGTATGGAACAAGCATATACTGCCTTGATTGAAACCCAGAAACATTCTAATTGTTACAAATTGCTAATAGCAAAACCACTGGTTCCTTAATTGAACATTTTACTAAATCACAGGCATTTAATTTCCTCTCACGCATTTCAATGGCATGCATTGCCTGAAAATAAAGCACTAAAAGAAATGTGAAGATTCTGTTTACCAAAAAAAGATTTGTTGTGACAATTAGAGTCATTTCAAAATGATATTTTAAAATATTATCCATCAGCTAAGCACAGAGAAAGCACATAAATTGGCAGTAATTTGCCTCTAGCTCAAAATAGAGGGCACATTTCAGTAAACTGTCTTGAGTAACCTTAGCAAGGGAATTTAAAGGAGCTTCTCGTATGACTAAGGGGATGGAAAGTTCTGGCACTTTGGAAATCCCAGGGATGCAATATCCATATATTCTAATCAGAGCAACTTCATTAGTGCACTTTTGAAAGAACTGTAACTGATTAAATGATAATTAACCCGTGGAATTGATTTTGATTTCAGATCATCAGCCCACACATTGTTAGGACCATTTGACTTAGGGACAGATAACTTGTCTGCAATCGGGAAAAGCAGAATTATGCAACAGAATAAGATGTTTTGCCTAGAATGACTCTGGAAGGTTTAGGTTGGTTATCTATGTTTGATACGACCTTCATGAACTAGAAACCTTTTTGATTTCATTCTATTCCTCTGACTGCGCAATTGCAATATCCCCGGTCTTTCTGCTTAAAGCACCGGACTGGCCCTCAGGGTAAACTCAGTTCCCAGCCTGCCTATGAATTTCCTCTGGACAAATCACGCTCGCTGAAGGACAACCTCATTTCTTATCTTTCTTCCCTACTAAAAAAGATGTGGTAGTAACTCTCCCCCGTACAGCCATTAAGCCTTGGGACCTGTTCAGACACCGTAATGGCAGACACCCCCATCTCATGAAAGCTAAGCATTTAACATTCAGCTAACGGGACTTTTCGACAAGTTCAGTACAGGCACGGGTTGGCATTCACTGTTTGCTAACCAGTCGTCCATCATCTCCTCTGTCTACAAAACGTTACAGATTGAGCTGGCCCTGCTTTATTAAGAAAGTGGAGTTATTAACGTATGGGGAAATGTATGCCCTGAGAATATCAGTACAGACAACATGAACGCTGATGGCTTAAAGGGACAAGCTTTTGAGGAATAAAGTCTGCATTTGGGCTGAAACTGCAGGTCCACAGAAATGAATGGCCAAATTCCCAAATAACTTCAAAAGAGCATCTTCTTCGTCTCTGAGGTCAAATTCAGTGCTTCAATGAATTTAGAAAATCCACTGGAGATACACAAACTATTAGACATTATTCCCCTATAAGTGGAAGTTCAGCTCTTAATCTTTTTACAAGCCTAATTCAAATAACAATTTTAGCGGAGCTACACCAACAGCTGGAAAACAGAATAATGAGACTAGGCCCTTTGCTTTATCATGAAATGGGCAATAAATATAGCCTTGTGAACTGTGTAAGCCAGCCCAGTAAAAGTGCTGCTGTGCAGAAGACTCATAAAACTCTAGCAAAAGCATGGGTAAGATAGACGTGAAACAGTACAGACATGTCAGCTGTTCAAGTCTTACAGTAGTATAAATTATATTTCAGCAATAAAAAAATACGTTTAATCAAATCTACAGAAAACTGTTTTATGAAGGAATGCTGTGTTGTGTTCTGAGTCTGTTCTTCAGCTGAGTACTTTGCTTCCATAGGTCACTTCCACACACAAGAGACAATTGCTTTTGTTCAACTTTTACCCAAATTCTTTCCCATCCATTATAATAAGAAAAAAATTGAACTTCCCTCCTTTAGATTTACAGAAGTTTTTTTGCATCTTCTGCATAGGAATTGATCTGATCAATGATGGTAGGCTGCTTCAAGGACACTGACATGTGAAACATCCACAGAAACCATTCCCATTTCCTGGAAGCCTGGCGTAATTTCCTCAGTCCTCTTCATGCTCACTCTACCATTTCCCCATGCTTTCTCACAAATGGGGGTATCTCAAGTATCTTGCTAATGGGCAAATCTTATAGATCTAGATTTATCTTAATTTTCTGGAAACAGTCATTCCCACCGGCTGTGTTTGCTGCTCTGCTGGGCCATGTCATCTCACAGCAGGCCCTGAAGTGCTTCAGCTCCATTAGAAAGAGTTCAGTCATGCACAGGATTCAGGGATGAAATACTTGCTGAAGTCTCTCCTACTCCTTCATGAAAAAAACCCCCAACCTAAAACCAAAAACACAAGAAAAAAACCCACAACGCCTGATCATCTGCTTGCACAGCCCTATCATCAGCTATTTTAGGGCAGTGTCATTCACCTAAGGCAACCTCTCAACCCCAGATCCGTTGGGCAAATTTGGCTGCCCAAACACTTCTCTACATGATTCTGAATATTATATTCACATTATAAGTCAAACTCTTGCTTTTAATATTGACCTTTATATTCTGACTTCTGTTCACCTTAAGTTCCAAACTGCTCCTTGGTTCTGGTAGGGAATTGCTTTTTCACAGCAACACCCTGAGGCACACACCAAAGGAACAAGGAAATTCGGGCTGGCGTGCTCCTCTCTGTGCTCCTCGCTTGCCAACAGAAGTCAACAAAGTGCTAATGCCGGGAGCCCGGCTGGGATGAACCACCCGTAGCAATGCCCAAATTCAGGGCAGTGCTGGTGCCTACAGGCTGCAATGTTTTTCTGAATGTCCTCGAGCACCCAGAGTTTTGCGATGGTTATCCGAAGGCTATAGGTTCATCTGGCATTCTCAGAGCATTACGGTTGCTCTTCTCTCCATGGGTGACGCACCCCAGGAAGGAGCCCACGCTTTCAAAGCATCAAGGTAGCAAGCTCATGTACTGGGCAAAGCAGGAATAATTTTGTTGGCCTAGCCTGACAGACAGTGCCATGAACTTGCCTGGTAAATCCTTCTATGATGCATGGTCCACAAAGATATAATAGCTGAGAATTTTTCTAAGAAATTAATTTCCCCAAAAGAATATACACACCTTGCTCTGCGTATGTTTTGGGCCAACACATGATGTAAATTAAATCACAGAAGTTTTATTCATTCCCATTTTTCCTACAAGAAAAAAAAAAAGAAACCAACAAAAAACCACCAACAACAACAAAAAAAACCCACAGAAAAAAGATCAGGAAAGTAAAGTTCTTATACAAACAATATCATAAATATAAAAGATTATATTTGTGCTTAGCAAACACCCAAATACTACAGAGTAGGTGTGTTTACATACTAAAAAGGAATCCTCTCTGTGTTTAGGGTCCAGAGAAGATCTAGGAACTGTGCTCTGTTGATGAAAGAATGAAAGAATCTGAGAATAAAATGAACATATCTAAAGAAGGAAATGAGATTTATGTGTGAAAGTCAAAGCCACAGTCTTGCCCTTTTAAGCAATCTGCATTTGAGGGAAAAAATGCATCACAATACTTAGTTCGCACAGAATTCAGTAGGTTTCTACACGTATACATGGGGACCTGCTTACATAAACTCCAGTGAGGAACATGAACACAGAATAATAGGAATAATAGATTTCTATTCTTAGTACTGAATCACTAATACTGAAGGAAATGAGTGCAGTGCAATTTCTTGTTCAAATACAGTTCAGTGGTGTCAACAAACACCATTCCAAATTCATCACGAATTTTTCTCCGCAAGGCTGCATGGGGTAGGACAACATCTCTTTTCATTCCATGTACAGTTCTTAAAGACACCATTGTAATTAAATGATTCAGAAATACTCAATCTTGGAACTATTATTTTTTCCAGTGCTTCAGAATAATTTTTCAAACTCCCAACAGAAAGCCCCCATAAAAATGTAGGGGTCCCACCGTGTACGGCATCAGTAACAGTCTATGGTCTAACAGCCTCCATGCTCTCTCCAGCAGAAGATTTCTATTTCTGGGTTTATTTGCCCTAGAAGTTGTCTCTACTCCCAGCTCTCCAACACAGGCATGTCAGTAGGTAGGCTCGCCTCCTCTGGCACATGGTTCCCAGGTAGCATTAACGGAGAAGACGTCAGCAAACCTATTTCTGCTGCTTTCCCAGCCTCTGTTTAGCCTACCAACACCATGCAATCAGCCGTTCAAGCTTCTTGCTGTTCCTCTGGCTCCTCCTGTCCCTCCTGCTGGGAGGTGTCACAAGGATGTACACCTGGAGATCCTGGGCTTCCCCAGGGAACTGCCTCTGGGGAACTTCCAGCCCTCGCCAAGGGGCTCTCGCAAACATCCCCACACTGTACCTCTTGGGAAAGGCCAGCTAGTACTAAGTCCCCAGAAAATTACTTTCTTTGGCAGCTTTTGAAGGTATCTGACTTTCTTACTGGCTTTTTTTCCCCTTCTGTCTTTATTAACTTCACCTTCTAATTAGGTCCCATGAAGATGCATCTCCTCATTTTACTTAAAAGGTTCATTGACCCTCTGGCATACTGTTATAACCCAGTAACCTGTGAGTATAGTAATTAGGACATTATAAAACATCGAGTTGATCTGTACATGTTTCACATTCAGAGGAAGAGACGTGTGCTGCGTTGCAAAGAGAACTGGCTGAAGCAAGACAAGCCCAAAGTGAAGCACAAATTAATATTTTAAAAAAGAAAGTGGGGATTATTCACGGGAAGAAGAGATTGATTGGAGCAATAGGGGTAGCACCGAATTCGCTTCAAGAAAGCTCCAGGAGCAGGAGGTAATAACAAGCAAGCCAAAGACAGGAGAGGGCAGGGCAGCAAGCACTCATTGACTTCTGTAACACGTTCCTACTGCATCAGACTAACTGTAACAGAGCACGTGATAAGAAACTTGTCAAGAATCAGCTTTTGTCACATGCTGCTCCTAGTGGGACCCGTGACATGAAGATGGACCCAAATTGTCTTCACTACGTTCATACAAACAGTCATATAACTCTACAAGGATATTCATGCAAATTTGACAGGCACAACTTAACCATCAAAAAAATCACAGCACCTTTCCTAAAGTGTTTTCCTTGTGAAGACAACTGGCTCATTTTATTCTTATTTACTATTACATTGTTTTTCAGCCAATAAAAGAAGGAGAATGTGTCAAAATGTCTGACAACACCAAACACCAACAGAGAGATGAAACTGCAGATACAAGCCAGCTCTATACATCACGGTGAGTACAAAGAAGGATTTCAAGCACTTGTTTCAGACATCCCTGAAAGTAATGGTTTATGAGCCACATCCTTTGCTTTTTAATCAATGCAGATACACTGCCTTCAACGGGAGTACACTGCTAAATATACATGTACTAATACACAACATGATGCACTAAAACAAGTATATCATGCTTAGATCTATGTCAAAGTAAAAAACGCATTAAGCGTGTACATGGAACCATACCTAATTGTGCCAATGGAGAATGTAGCTCATTAAATTGCTAGATTTAATGACAAGATTGTTAACAGTACAGAGATATCTCCAAAATCCTTTGGATCATCCTGGATTATCTCTTCAGCTTTTTCTCTTACATAATTTTTAATTTCCTTGGCAGTTAATCCTGTTATAGAGGAGGTTTTGAGCAAACACTTTAATTTTTGCATTTTCTAAGTGGTATATGATGTGAATTGATTTCCATGATATCCTTTTTCCCTTGTGCCCCTTCACCGATTAAGCTCTGCAATAATATTATGTAATGGAGCCCACACATCACCCCTCTCTCTTTTATAAAACAGTCACATCACACCACGTACTTTTACAGGCACCTCAGAAAAATGCCTTGCTGGTTATAAAACCCACATACCATTCTTTTTTTTTCCTTTTTTTTTCCCCCCACAGAGATCCTGATCTGCTTCTTCAACATCAGTTATTTATCCCTGTAGCAGCCTGAAAAAATAGGCAATGTTAGTCTCGCTTGTAAATCCTGAGTAAGTGATGTTAACGATTACAGTTTACAAAACCGTTACTGCAGGAGACACCTCAAAGTTCATCAATGAAATAAAGTGTGCCTTAAAGTCTAGTGCTATTCCTATTAATCAAAGTTTTTCCACTTTGTAGAAGCAGGCACACTTTGAGAGCATGTGTGTCTGGGGAACTCTGCTTGCTGTAATTCCAGAAACATTCGTCTTCCCTGCAGAACCATGCAGCCGAAGGAATCAATGGGGTACGGTATGACCTGCAGCGAGGACGCTGGGATCCAGTCCCGCTGACTTAGGTGCACCCCTTCTGCCTCGCCAGTAGGATGCCTGGGAAGCTGGTCCCTTCAAACAAAGCCCTTCATTTCATGTTTGGCCCACAGAAAGAGGAAAGGTCATGGTGATGCATAGACAAACGTAATGCAAGTTCAAAAACCTTTCTTCCTCTTTTTAGATTTTTTTTTTACTTTCCATTATATTAGAAGACATGGTATAACGCCATTACATCCATAGTGCACCTAATGGTTTGAAAGGAAGGGGTTTCCGGAAGAAACAAAAAGCTTTCCCAGTTTTACTAGGTATCTGACTAGTGACCATATGCTTTCCCAAATATCATCTTTATCAGCCATGATGTGTTTTTACCTGTTGTAGGGAAAACTTTTTCTCTAGATGGTGATCATGAAATCCAAGTAAGTATGGGATGATAAATTTGGCATTTGTTTGTTTAAAATGTAGTTCATGCCAATGATAAACAAACCTCGAAAGACACATTCCAGGCAAAGGCAATGTTTTTGTGGATCCCAGGACTCCGTCTCTCTCCCAAAAGGCTGCTACTCAGCCTTTCCACAATCAGCATAAGAACTCGCATATATTTCCATTTTGTTTCCATATTTTCCTTTCTGTGAATCAAAAAGGTTCACAAGAAGCTTTAGAAAAATCTTCCTAAAAAAAGGATTATGCAATATGAGATGTTTTCTCTGTTCGTCCAGGTCTGATCCCCAAACACAGCAAAATCTTGAAAATAATTGGAACTATAGGAGCCAACTCTTGTCTAAGCTGTCAGAAAAGATTGGGAAGCACCTGCAGAGGAGTGAGGGCATTTGGAAGCATGTCAGAGGGATTAAATAAGGAATAAAAGAATTGTATGGGTCTTTGAAGGAGATAGCACAGAGAAGAAAAGAACGGAGAGGAGAAGACAGCATAAATAATGTTTCAAAGCTGGAAGTGTCATAATCAGGTCAAAAGGAAAAACCAATGGCTTTAGCAATCTTTGTGCGTATAGCTTGAAGGGAGATCAGAGAGCGTGTTGTTATCATAGACAAGGAAGGATGTAAAGGGGTCTAGGGAAGGAGATTTAAAATTGTTTCAGTCTGACTGTTCCCACTGTAGCATTCATAGCTTCGGTGTTCTAGCCTTACTTCAGAGCATCATCATAAAAATATAAGCAGCACTCACAACCATTTCTGCTCCTCCTTTTTTTCCAAAGCCACACTTCACTGTTTAAAAAACTTGTTTGTGGTGATGAAAAGACTACAGCTGTATTTATAACACTGAGTTGTTGGTCCATTTAAACAGCAGGTGCAACAAAAAAGCTATCCTTGAGTTTCTGTTCTCCATTAGCCTTGCCAGCAAACATTATCTGTACCAGTTTAGGAAAACTTCCCATTTTCTCTGGCTGTGGGTAGAGAAGGAGGAGAGGCACAGGTAGTAACAACCTCGTATCTCTCTCAGTTCAGGATTTGTGCCAGCTGCATTGTTTATACATAGGCTTGGTTTTCTGGCATTTTCCCCTTAATCATATATCTCTATGAACACACACACACACATTAGGAGAAGAATACAAGGTTAGGTTTACAAAGTCAGCTACTCAAATGCACTGGAACACCAAAATTCAGACGGTCTTCAAAAATTAGTATTGGTAGGCAGAGAACTGAAGCAACATCCTTCAGAACCACGCTGGTATATAATCTCCCTGGCTGAAAAGTAACCGGTGTCTATATTCTATATGGACCAGCTACTGCCGGGGTCAAGAAGTGTGGTGGGCTTTGCAAGTATTTGATGGCAACAGAGAAACGTACGCATGCACGCCACTGTCCTCCGTTCCTCTGGCTGTGGGGTGTTCAATATCCTCGTGTCTCTGCCATTCATCCTCTCACTGCTTTCCAGGTTGCTCATTTTCTCGTCTTCCTTGTACACGTGCCTGGCACCTGAGCCCTCCCTGCTCTGCTCCGGCTCGTGTTTTCCCTGACATCTTATCCCACTGGGATGCTGCTGGTTCACCTCCTGGGTCTCCCCCTGCTCCCCCCCACCCTGGTATCCCCGTCCCGTGCCTGTGCCCCTTCTTTTCATTTTCTAGCCACTAAGACTTGCACACAAAAATCCCCCTGGCCCACATAGGAAGCACCAGCCTCCGAGAGCTCCCCACTTCCGAACTACATTTCTGACCCTGTCCTAATTCTCCCCTACATTCTTCCCAGCAATGATGGACACTCTTTTGACACCACACTTGCAGGGCAAATAAAGTATTTTTTCCTTAATTTTATTCTTGGAAACAGCTCTCTCACTTTAGCTGAAATAGAGAGAAAGAATTGAAAGGAAAAGGCTGCTCTTAGAGTCATTTGTCCTTGCACTGACGGCCTGCCTAGAAGATCTGATCCAGTCCCATGTTGCCCAGAAAATCCTGATACTGTTCAAGTTAGATCATCGGGAAAAAAAAAGGAATTCAGCTGGAGCACACTACTAATTGAAATTCACCCTGCAGCAAATGTTCTTGAGTGAGCTCTTTCATAGCCCCTGTGGTCAACAGTAAACCATGTTTATGGACTCTGACCACAGATGAATTTCATGATAGGTGATTTTTTTTAAAAAAAGGAAACATGAACTTCTGTTTGTTCAGCATGTCTACAGTCCCACTTCTGGGAGCCAGCATAGTCATACCAATATATCACTGTCACTGTTTGAAAAACAGCCCCAAATTTATGGCAGGCACAGAGCCCTAAAATAAGCATATAACAAACAGTTCTGGGAGCAGTAGAAGCAACAAAGCCTGATTTATTACAGATGAATTATGGCTGAATTTGCTAACAAACTAAGCTCTGACCAGTGCTTTTCCCTTGGCTGAAACAGTCAAAACACCTACTTCACATGTGGCCAGCCTAGTGCAATTGGGGATGGGCTCATGTCAGTCTGTCCCTTAGTGGTCCCCCTGTTTTACCCAGTCACTTAATCAACTTCAAACCTGTTAGAAAATGGTATATCTAAGTCCTCTAGCTCCATGTCAAATTCAGCAAACCAGCTTGAAAGTTACTGGAGGAATTATACGTGTATGAGTATTCACACAGAGAACAGTGGGAACAATAAATCTTAGACTTATGCAGGAAACTGGAGATTTTTTCTTCATTTTCCAAGCACTGACATAATTTTCCTCTCCTAAACATCTCTATAATATGCATTGATTCTGTAGATCATACCTGAGCTATTTTCAGGTCATAGAAATATAAAATTCAAATTATAACATGAGGGATCTTCAAATACCCTAGTGAGAAATAACTGTTTCTAGAGGAATGCATCAAAGCCAGCCCTTGACGCCACTGACTGCTAGTACGTGTTCATGCAGCAGAGGCACACACGCTCTGCTGTGGGGCGCTTACGCTGGAAGCTTCTGGGTCAAGCAACTAAAGGTCTTTCAACTTGATTTTCACTTTGTTTCTTAAATGTCTTAGTGAGAACACCCAATATAAAAAATCCTGGTATATTTGATACGACTTCTCCAGATCGCAGGAGGAATGTGCAAAAAGATGGCGCATTCCCATTAAGTACAGTTTACACTACAGGGAACAAACGATTCCAAAAGTCAATGACAGTGGAGACAAAGACCTCCTAATGTGAAGTACCAGAGGTGGAAATTACTGGGGAAATAAGCAAGGAGAAAATAAAGAACTGACGAGACAGATGGAATAACCCCAGATTGCTGAATAACCTACAGCAATTTTGACCCCCCTCAGAAATGCAAACAGTTCTTTGAAGGAATGTGGTCATGTAGTACACCTATTGCTATTCTACCAGCTGGTGTGAGTACAGATTTTAGCCCTGGGAAGACTGTGTTTTTTCAGGGCACTCACCAACATGTTTGAATACCGATCCTATCCTACTTACATCCTTATTCCATGTTGTCAAAATCTTTCAGCTGAATGTTACATAACATGACTCAAAACTGTAACGTACAGTATTCACAGATTCTCAACCATTATTTTGTTCTCCAGAGAATGTTATCCTGAAAATACAAACTCACCAATTCATATTACACTGACTAATTTATATTTTAAAAAAATCTGGATAGTGTCACAAAATATAGAGTGATTCTTTACATTCCTGAAACTACAAGAGGACAATTAGACAGAAAGTAGCTCTTGGAGCTGGGGCTGGTCTCCAGAGTTAGCATCCCCACAGCCATTCCTATGGCCAGAAAATCCCAGCTGGAAGTTTTTGGTGAATTTTTGTAGATCAGACACCAAAAAAAATTTTGAACTTGACTGACTGCCTCTGTGAAGCTAACCACTGGGTCTTATTTGGCTATCCATTATCTTCTTGATTTCAAGGGGAAGTTCTATGTGTAAACTGGGTGTAAAGTAGAAGTGTCTATGGATTTGACCTAGTGATTGTAGGTTATAAATTAGAATTGTGGTTTTTTGTGAAAGGTATCTGAAAGCTGCCCCTTCCAAAATCAAAATGGCATCGTGTGCTTTTACTCTGAAGTGACTGCTAGGGAGGAATGCCATCCACTTAAACTTCAATATTTGCTGTTGTTTTAGAGTTTCACAGCTGTGTATGTAGTTCCTGACCCGAGTGTAGTTGACCTGCAAGTCCTAATGATGCATAGCACAAAGTGGTATAACCTTTCAGAGTAGACCTCAGGGTCCCAGTTTACAACAATGACACAAAAAGATAGTTATGAAACTAAATAAAGAGCTCAAAGTTAAAATTTCTCTTTCAAGATCAATGAAAAGATTTTATTTGAAGAAGTTATTGCCCATTTCTGTGAATAATGAGGCTGCTGCCAGACAACCTAAGAGATATGTCCCCCCAGGCAGTGATATATAACTAAAACCAAGTGAAAGTGACTACAATATACTAATTAATCAGTGGACTTCCAGCTTCTCATTAACAGTCTCCACTGAAGTTTCAGTAATTCCTAAGCATTCGATAATAAAATAGAACCTACTTTAGGGATCCAAGCAAAAACAGATTAATTCAGCAAACTTTTTCACCTAGTGTGGGGATTGAGTTTTAATCCTAAATCTAAGGAGGGTTAAGGAGGAAAATGCCATGAAGACAGAAAGGCCAAGACAAAAAGAAACAAACAAACCAACCCCAACAAAAAGAAAACCAGTAAGGCAAGGCAAGGCAAATTTTTTATCCTAGGGTCTTGAAAAAACTATAGGATTTGGACTGCCTGATGCCATTAAGAGTTTTCTCAAAGGAATAAGAATACTACCATCTACAAATTTCTGTCTTTTCAGTTGAATGTCCCTGAAAGATTGGGTTATTTTTTAAATTTTGACTTAACACATATAAAATAAAGGGTTTAGTTAGTGGAGCATCAAAAACATTAAATTTGCTGAGATGTTCTGAAGAGCCTGTCTCTCCGGTCAGACTCCAGGAAGCCTGGGTTTCAATTACTTTGCATCTCGTGGTGGAAAAAGATTTCAGTTGTCTTATGTCAAGGCTGAACTGTGAGCTTATTAGATTTATTACCACTTATTAGACACAAGAAGATCTTGAAGTGTAGGGGGGGACAAGCAGAGGAGGAGATAAGAAGGAGGAGACATGCATTAGAGTGCCTGACCAGCCTCTCCCCGAATTCTCCAGCTTTAGCGGACACCTGAAGTTCTCTCCCTCAAAACAGGTCTCTCCCATGTGGACCTTCAGGAATTTTGTCAGAATTAATCTCTCCACGTACTCTGCTGCTCTGTCAGATGTCACTGAGTGACTGGAGGCTGCAAAGTTACTAAAGACGTGCAGGACATGTGGGCATATGAACCACTATGGCATAAACCTTTTCCTTCAGGAAACCAGGATAAGACCAAATCCTTTGACATGTGCTTTCTGTGGTATACAGTTACTTAGTCAGGAGGAAGTGATGCAGGACAAGAAGGAGTCCTCTTTGGGACCCACATAAATACAGTTTTCTAGGAAATTTTATAGCACGTTCAACTACTGCACATTTTCCTAAAAAGTCCTG